>NC_138296.1:63805000-64242500 GCF_965601325.2 Salmo salar | reverse complement strand
TATCTCACAATGTAGAGAAGGGGCCATGGATGGAGACTGTAGGTTGATTGACATACCTTGGTCTGGTTGTTCAGAGGACAGGCTTTAGCATGGCCATAGCAGATACACATCCCTCCAACTGAGATGTCTTTGATAGAGTAGTAATACTGCGAAGAAAAACACATACGAGACAGTAACAAGTGGAGAGAAATGGAGAGGAACATTTCTACAATCAGACACTGGCTACTTCTACAAAAAATATATCACAGTTGAGTTTATTCAAAGACACTTATTTCTCAGAGAGTGAGAGCCAATTTCATCCACAATTTCGTCATTTAAGTCCCTTTTGTATGACTAAATTGAGCAGTATTTTATAAATGAAAAATTCCTAGCTCAAAATAAACCCAGCAATCTGTCCGGTAATTATGCGTCACACAGAAGCTCGCTGGGTGACTGATAGTGTAGGCCAAAGTCAACACATGATAAGGTGGATGTTGCTCAGAAAGGAACAGATTTCTTAATTATAGACATTTTTAATTAAGACCCATCTGTCTGGTGAACGCAATGTAATCAACGTGCCGCACGGCCATTTCACTGATTTTGATAGCCGTGGTGGGTAAAAAATGAATACGGCAGTGGCTCACGGATGGAATACATGAGGCTATATGAAGGCGATGGTAATGCGTAGTCCACAACATGTTGGGTCGTTCTTACCCGCCTGGTCACGATGGGGTCAACATCGCGGGGGTCGTTGAAGGCCAGGGTCATGAGGTCAGCGTTGAGGGTTCTGATTCGCTGGAACTGCAGGCGGATGTAGCGTGCGGAGGTGAAGTTCAGTAAAGTCGGGGAGGGGTCATCAGCGCTCGGCCTTCCATTGATCAGAGAGGTGTGGATCTATGCCCCGAATGCAAATTGAGACAAAGCACCGAATGGTACAGATTCTTAGTAATTGATTAATACATTCAAAAAGACCCCAGGTATGTTATAAAGGAAAAGGGAGATCTTTAATGACCCCTGATCAGTACTGTATTTAACAAAGACTCAATTCAATCTCTACACAGAAAATCCATTAAAAAACAGCACCATTACAACATTCAGAGCACACCACTGCTGAGGTAAGACGACAACACATTAACGGACCTGGTAAAAAAATAATTTGGTTGCAGCTGTGAAGGGTTAACCGTGTCTGCCTGCTAATTAAGGCGGTGTGGTTAGCTTGGCTGTTTTTGAAGAAGTCAGAGGGTGACATTTCAATATAAGATCTGCGATGTGTTGACACCGCCTACGACTCATTAGGATTTCGCTATGATCATGCTGTACGCTTCCTGTCACAACCTAAAAGGAGACGGCTGACAAGAGCTCCTAGGGGGGCCTGGGCGGGGGGCTCTGGGGGGTAGGAAGGAGGAGGAGGGAGGAGAAGGAGGGTGCTAGATAACTGAGTTATGTGGGTGATAATACAGTATAAACTGGCTCAACGGTGGTGCTGTGGACTGGACTGCTTCATTACCGTCAGTGAGAGCAGACTGCAATCGGCTCTCGCAATTAAAAGGAGTTGCTCCGATACACAACTGATCAAGGCAGCATTGCTGTCCTTTGTGGAGTGTGTGTGGGTTGATTTCTGTGTGTGTGTATATGTGTTTCTTCTTTGTGTAAAGTAGGCTTTCTTTATTCCAAATCCTCAATGAAAACAAATATGGAAAAATGCTGGATGTGGATGATGCAACAGAAAAGAGAGAGCATTTCTTGACTTCAACCAGCGCACCATGAAATAAATTGTGCTATGTGCCTAGACTGTATGCCTAACTCGTAAACAAGATGTCCACTATTAGGGCAACTCTGCTCACCACAACTTTAATTAAGTCCATTTGATTGTGAGCAGCTGGTGAGTGATTTCAAAGCTGACTCATGTAATTGAACTAAAACACCAGGGCACTTAAATACTACTGTAGCTGGCAATCAAGTCAGCAGCAAATGGCTTCAATACATTGCCCATTAAAGCAAGTGAATGAAAGTGCTGGTGGTCTTATTTCATGTGGGCCATGGGTGAATCTAATATATTATAGTGAAATGGAATCCAAGTTTTTACGTTGTGCATTTTAATTGAAATTGGATTTCAGTTTGAAGTGTTCAACAAATAATCATATCTACTATAGAAACAAGTCCCTGTAGCTGCTACGCCACAGCTGACCCCTATGACCTTTCAGTGACCCTACTCGGACCCCTGACCCCTCACCTCTCCATTCTCCAGGGGTTGGATTTTGGAGTAGAAAGAGGTGCAGATGACCTCGTCGTCGCGTGTGTAGGATGGCGGTCCGGTGCGGGGAAGGATGTTGAAGCGAGTGAGGCACTCTGTGTCTGTGATGGCATAGTACTGCCAGGGGGTAAAGGTCATCCCATCCAGGGAACGCTCCAGCACCCAGTTACCTGGCCTGGGGGAGTTGGCAGCCTTCAGAATCATATAGGCTATCTGAAACACCTGGTAGGGCAGAAACAAGAGTGTTACAGCAGTATATTTCAGATATAACTCAGGAGCTTAGCTTACAATAATGAACTGAATCTTGACAGTCCTCCCTTTGTGTCTTGTAAAGTAATATAAGAAGTTTCATATTCAGGTTAAGAAAACACTTTCGATAGACACCGTGACACGTTCATAGACAAGGGTAAGTCAGATCGGTGAGGTTCGATAGGAAAACCGGAGACACTAAAATAATGAATCCTGTCAGCGAGCAGGGTCAAGATTGTGCCTCAGGTGTTTATCGTTATGAAATCTCCACTCCTGTACAAGATTCACTACAATATGGAGTCCCTTCTTTGAAGTTTCCAATGAAACAGCACATGTATTCCCATGCTTCAGTCTTTTCAGCTATTCAACACTGGAGTACCTGAGGGCAGATCAGCTTTGGCTGTCTCTGTATGTAGCAGGACAGAGATAAAGTTACCATACCCTCTACAGTACTATACCCTCGAAGGCCACATTTGAATTTCATCAAGCAGTAAATGCAACACTTTGACAGCTCCTCAAGAAAGACAATGAGCACAGGGGCAAGGCAACATTCCACCTTGCTTGACAAAAAAAAAAAACACAGCTATTTTGTCGCTGACTTCTTCAAGTTAATATGTCTCCCATCCTGGGAGAATGACTCGACATCAAAAATGACTCACAGTTTGCCTCTTTCATCTTCAGTAGATAACGGTGTAGCGTTTCAACGTTTACAATAGAGAGAACGCCACTCAACCCGGCATTCATCCATTTCACTGAAACCCAATAGGATTCTGCCCAGGTAGCAGGGGAAATCTCACAAAGCCTCTTTGTTTCCTTGATTCACATGAAGCAGGAAGACAGGAAGGCTGGTGGATGTTGTCCTCACACAGCATAAGGGGTATGTAGGGGGGATGTTTACCTAAATGTGATGATTAAAGTGTAGAGTGGAGTCTGGAGGGAAAGAGAAACGAGGCCTCTTCAGTGCTCGACATGTGTTTGCAGGGCAGAGCGTGACCTGGTAACCACGGTCACAAGTGTTGGAGTCGCGACCTGACCGTGTGGATTCCAGGCCAGGGACAGTTTAGAGCTAGAAGTCCAATGACATCAGTGGCAATAGTGTCAACGCCTGTTCTGCTGTGATCCTTTGCCGCTACTGGCTAATCTCTAAGTTCTGGGTAATTTTAAACATGGATAAAAATCAGCAGATTTGGGATATATTTGTTTGTTTGCACATATTTCTTTGTGTTTGTTTTGATCAAAGTAAAGTCAGAAGAGATTTGCTGTTCCTAAAAATCTGTAGTCGCTATAAAGAATATGAATGTAGAGCACAAGTCGTACATGACAAGGTGAGAGCACTAGAGTGTATAGTAGTAAAGGAAAAGTTAAACTTGGAAAACAACAAAATAGAATAGCCAGGTCTTGGGTTCAGTGATAGATAACCTGTAAACATCAACCATTTAAATTGCTCTGCCGAATGAAAGCACAGAACTTAGATAACCTACCTACCTACGCTCAATCATCTATTTTCCACGTATCACAGGAAGTGATAAAGAATGTCCGTCAAACACTCTCTTTAATTACTTTGAAATAAGGCCTATGACTCCAGAGAATTCGATAGGCACTATCTATAGGTCCATTTTTATTTGAATCCACAACTACGTAGGCTAACTCTCTGAGCTCCAGCTATAGATAAAGCCAGGTCCCATCACTGTCATTCTCAACTGGAGGCTGAGGTGCCAGAGGTCTATGACGTGGGCTTGTTTTGTGTGCCCTTAAGTGTTGAGAATAATCCTTGCGGTATGTCGCTGACACCCGCTTCATATTATATTTCACACTAAGTCGAGCACCACTCACTGACAAACACCTCCATGTCTATGAATAGCATACCAAGCTAAAGTATCTGTCATGTATGTCATTAATCATCAGCTGTCATATAGAATCTAATTCAAACAGGCTCAAATGTCCTGTATATGAACAACATGTTTTTTTCTCTGACTTAGACATGTAGCATGATCAAAGTAGTAAAGTCTATGTGGATGTCTCATTTCCCATAGTATTTGTGCTCCTGTTCAGATCCCCCTCTGTGTCTGTGCTAAAGTCTTGGGAGCATTGAACTAATAACTGATTGGACCACGTCAGTCAAACTGGGAAAAAATGATTTACAATTTTCGGTCTCATCAAAACGTGGCCAGGACACACACGCACGCGGACACGGACACAAACACACACACACACACACACACACACACACACACCACACACACACACACACACACACACACACACACACACACACACACACACACACACACACACACACACGCACGCACGCACACACACACACACAGCCCCCTCCGGCAGGTAGCCTACTGGTTAGTGCGTTGGGCCAGTAACTGAAAGGTGGCTGGATTGAATCCCCGAGCTGACAAGGTAAAAATCTGTCGTTCTGCCCTTGAGCAAGGCAGTTAACCCTCTGTTCCCCCGGGCGCCCGAAGACGTGGATGTCGATTAAGGCAGCCCCCCCCCCGCCCTCTCTGATACAGAGGGGTTGGGTTCAATGCGGAAGACACATTTCACTTGAACACATTCAGTTGTACAACTGACTAGGTATCCCCCTTTCCCTTTCCCATCAGTGTCAGTCATTATTCCGATTTCCACTCCAGTAGGGGCTCCTGGATAACGATGGGGGAAAGTAGAGCACTGATGTCACGGGCAATAACGATACGTTCACACACATCATCGACAGCGCCAACAGCACAGACTCATTTATCGCAGGAGATGACAGCAAGCATGGTGACTGGTCGCCAGGGAAATGCGCCTGAATGGAGCACAAATAGGATTCCATTTTAAAGGGCACTGATGGCGAGAACACTTTGCATACAGGGCCATTGGTAAAGCTAGCTCAACCATGAGGGAGGGAGTGACAGAACTTAATAGGTAATTGTTCCTTGCCACTGTGCTTCCAAGCTACTGCTTAGCACTTTGTGACAAATGTTGTTGTTAAAAAGACCATAAAGGCTAAATACAAATACTGTAGTTTGTTGGGTGTTCACTGTCGGCGTCAGTATACATCAATTCAACTACTGATTAATTGTTCTTCATGGTGAAATAGCAATATTATAACCTTGGTATATAACCCTCAATATGCCATTACATCTAATTAGTCGAACAGATGGTTTTGCTGAAAAAAAAAAAAAGAAGCAATTTCCAAGATGTGTTATCTCGGGAATTGTTTACTGTTCATGTTGTAAGAGAGAAATTAATATACCATTTTTACTTATAACCAAACTCCCTAATCTGCCAAACAGTTTGAGCTGGGACAATGTGTGTAGTTAAAGTAATTCCATCACCACAGTGACAGGCCGGATAGAGATGAGTGATGGGCCAGTTCCCATTAGCATGGGAAAAAATGGCTGCCTAGGCACTTCTCGGTGTCAGATTTCAATCGCTAATTAAACACAGGAAGGTATGATTTATGAACGCTTGATGACCTCAGTGAGACTCTGTCTGCATACTTAACACTCAAATACAGTATTTGGGTCACTTTCACATGTTTATTATGTACAGTACATTAAATAAACTAAATATAAGCTATAGCTTTTTTTAGTTCCTATTACAAATTCAGTCTTTGGTTTGATGCTTACAGTCTTAGAAAAAAAGGGTTCCTAAAGAGTTCTTTGGCTGTCCCCATAGGATAACCATTTATAGTTCCAGTTAAAAACCTTTTGGTTCCAGGTTGAACCCTTGTGGGTTCCATTTAGAACTCTCTGTGGAAAGGGTTCTACATGTAACCCAAAAGGGTTCTACCTTAACCAAATAAGTTCTACCTGTAACCATAAAGGGGTCTTCAAAGGGTTCTCCTAGGGGTGCAGCCAAAGAACCCTTTTAGGTTCTAGATAGCACCTTTTTTCCCCCTAAGAGTGTATTCCTGGTTGAATAACCAATGATGGGCTCACTGTGGAGCCAGCGAGGAGATAAAAAAAAAATATATATTGATCCCCTTCATCCCTCTTGGATTTCTTTTTATTCCAGTGTCCCAACTTTGTATCATTGTATATTTAATTCAGCAGTGTGAGTGACATGGTCAATTAATTCCGGATTGACCCTGCTCTGGTCTCCTGTGTAATATGACAGGCTGATATTAATGAAGGAGATGTGCTTGCATCTCTATTTCCTTGAAGGGAGAGACCGACACAGACCGGGACCCTTCGCCTGGGTCTACAGAGAGCCACCCTCTGAACCTAAACATAATAACTCAGTCAGGGACAAACTCCCATGAATCACCAGCTGCGGAGGCTCTAGGAGCGGAGCCACGTCTTCACGCTCACCCTTGATCATATCCGAGGCCTTGGGAGGAAGCTGAGTTACTGTACCACCTACGAAACCAATCACAATCTAGCCTCAGGATCCCCTCTTCCCTGATTCCTCTCTCTCTTCCACCCTCACACACACACACGCACGCACACACGCACACACACACGCCGACCAGCTCTTGAACCCAGAACCCACAGAGACCCAGCACACTGCTGAACTTTATTAACAGCGAGTCTCCATTGGGTTGAATCATTTCCTGTTGTAGGTCAATAGTAGAGGAGTCATTACAGATGCTCTGATAGTCAGAGATATCAGGTATACCATGCTGATACAGCACACGCTTGAAGGAGGAAATCAGCAGTCCAGACACCCTCTCAAACGGGCCAATTTAAATAGTGCTTTGTGGGCATAAATGCAACTACCTTCATGCTACGGTTCCTCTAGGGTTAATCTCAAATTGTTCTAAGGATGGCTGCACTCTTCTCACTGCAACGGAGATATTATATTGAACAAGTGAGCAAAGTGAAAAAAATATCAATTTTAGAAAGTAATAGCTATAGTGTCAGTGCCCAAGAAAAGATTTGTATGAAACTTTTTCTTTTTCAGAAATTGACAGAGGGAGCGAAACTGATGTTGGTGGGAAGCAGTAGTACAATTCATCTGGTGGGAAGCAGTAGTACATTTCATCTGGTAGGAAGCAGTAGCACAATTCCTCTGGTAGGATGCAGTAGTACAATTAATCTGGTGGGAAGCAGTAGCACAATTCCTCTGGTGGGATGCAGTAGTAAAATTCATCTGGTGGGAAGCAGTAGCACTATTCCTCATGTAGGATGAAGTAGTACATTTCCCTCTGGTGGGAAGCAGTAGCACAATTCCTCTGGTAGGATGCAGTAGTACAATTCCTCTGGTAGGATGCAGTAGTACAATTCTTCTGGTAGGATGCAGTAGTACAATTCCTCTGGTAGGATGCAGTAGTACAATTCCTCTGGTAGGATGCAGTAGTACAATTCTTCTGGTAGGATGCAGTAGTACAATTCTTCTGGTATGATGCAGTAGTACAATTCCTCTGGTGGGAAGCAGTAGTACAATTCCTTTGGTGGGAAGCAGTAGTACAATTCCTCTGGTAGGATGCAGTAGCACAATTCCTCTGGTAAGATACATCAGTACAATTCCTCTAGTGGGAAGCAGTAGTACAATTCCTCTGGTAGGATGCAGTAGTACAATTCATCTGGTGGGAAGCAGTAGCACAATTCCTCTGGTAGGATGCAGTAGCACAATTAATCTGGTGGGAAGCAGTAGCACAATTCCTCTGATGGATGCAGTAGTACATTTCCTCTGGTAGGATGCAGTAGTACAATTCCTCTGGTAGGATGCAGTAGTACATTTCCTCTGGTAGGATGAAGTAGTACAATTCCTCTGGTAGGATGCAGTAGTACATTTCCTCTGGTAGGATGCAGTAGTACAATTCCTCTCCTTTGAGAGATTGAAATCCATAACAGTATTTTCAGACAGTTCAAGCCAGGGGGTTTCACAGAGGTCAACTACAACCCTCTTCCAAGTCAGGCCACCTGTGCATCTCACATGACGAGTTACACATAATATCTCATAGCAAGTCTTCAGCCAGCATATTTACACACACTCTTTCCAAACCAGACTAAACAAACGTGTGAGAATGTGAAACCCCAGACAAGTGTCAAATCAGGCTGCCAAGTGCATTACACTGTTGACCGTGACTTGGCTGAGAGTGGCTTTACAGTTCCAATGGGGTTTACAGTTAGCCTGGTCCCAGATCTGTTTGTGCTATCTTGCCATCTCTTATGATTATTGTCATGCCAGGCAACAAACACAGGAGTTGGCTATACATCACAAACAGATCTGGGACCAGGCTAGTTTAGTATCACCCTCATCTCCTACCTGCTGTAAGTCCAGAGTGACTGTGACGTAATGGTAGTCCATGCCATTCTTAATGCTGGGGCTCTGCCACCATCTGTTAGTTCCATCGATGGCATATTCAATCGGGTGGCGCTCTAGGAATAAAAATGAAATTAAACAAAGCATTATGCTTCAGGAGATAAGCAGTGTTTGAAGATAGGAGATATGAGTTGCATGTGACTGCTGGATATCGGATGATTGAGCACTGTCAATCATAGGCTACTTATTTTCTGACATTTCGGGGCTAGTTAGAAACCATGGCAACAGTAAGGAGCCTGCTAATGAATAAGCGTTGCTTATGGAGGCCCCCCACTGTCTCTGTGAACTACTCCCCACTCATTATCATGTACGGCCAGAAACAGCCTTTCAAAACCTCTTTATCTTTGCAAATGAAATGTTAAATGCTTTTAAATACCACTTTATCGACCTCCAAAGAGTTGTCCTCCTCTGTATAGTGTTTGAAGATCTCTCGACCAAGAAGAGTGATTTTCAAGGAACAGTAAAAACATTCAAATGTGGTGCTTAGAAAAGACTGGAACTGTACACATCTTAAGGTACTTTAAGATTTACTGCATCAGAAAATCAGTCTATTCGTTATGCATAATTTCCTAATCAGAAAAAGATAATTAAAGTTGCCCTCTTGATTAAGCAGTTTAATAGTTTTTCTACCATTTATGAGAGAAATAATTCATTTAAATCATTCCCAATTGGTTCACAATCAAGTTTCCCTTTCAAAAGAATTGTCTCTAATTAGAAGTTATGCTAACCACTGTCACCTTAATTCTTACATGTACGCGTTGAAGGGCACTACTATGACATTTCAGCAAAGATTAGGAGCCACACAATGGTTTGGTTTCAATGGGAATTAAAGAACAAGTCAAGTGATTCATTGGCTGCTGTACAGGCTAGTGGCAGAAATGGCAAGACATTTGTAACAGTCATTACCAGAAGACTTGCAACAGGTGAAAGCACAGATGTTATTATAAGGCTTGTGAATCTCCTTCTAAAATGTGTATATTCTTGCATGGCTACTTGCTCACCAGGCACAAAGCTGTAAGATGTGGATGGGTAAAAGATGGACTCAAACATTGTCTCTCTCTCTTGGTAAACAAAGAAACTAATGGCATACTAATATGGTGGGAATGTACAGTATTTCATATCATGAGTGCCCACCATGACAGGCTAAATGTGAATGAACAAAAAAGATTGTTCTAGTCAGACCTGAAATTACCAGAAAAATGAAAGACTCATTATTGAACGATGAGACAAGATAAATGATGACGACCATTTCTTCTTCTCTTTATCTTCAAGACAGGAAGTCCTCTTCACCGGTAATTGTCCGCTAAAAGCATTTACAGTACCCTCCCGCTTTGATTCAAATTACTGGGAGTGAATAGTAATGACCTCTCTGAGAGACTTGTCTAATTACTGAACAAGGTCGGCCTGTGTTTGTCTGTCTGGCTCTCAGGCCGATCAGTCTCTCTGATATCTGTGCTGCCTGCTCCCTGGACTCTAACATATGCTGCTCAGTTGGTACATGGAGCTCTGGGATGCGCCCCAAATGGCACCTTATCTCCTACATAGTGCATTAGCTATGGGCCCTTTAAGGCTGTGTCAGGATTACACTCAGTGGCCAGTTCATCTAGTACTGGGTCGGCCCCCCCTTTGCCTCCAGAACATCAAGAATTCTTTGGGGACTAGAAACGTTGCTCAATTGGTATCAAGGGACCTAACGTGTGCCAGGAAAACATTCCCCACACCATTACACCACCGCCACCAGCCTGTACCGTTGACACCAGGCAGGATGGGACCATGGACTCATGCTGCTAATGCCAAATCCTGAATCTGCCATCAGCATGACACAACAAGAACCGGGATTCGTCTAACCAGGCAATGTTTTTCCACTCCTCAGTTGTCCAGTGTTGGTGATCGTGTGTCCACTGTTGCCGCTTCTTCTTGTTTTTAGCTGATAGGAGTGGAATCCAGTGTGGACGACTGCTGCAATAGCCCATCAGTGACAAGGACCGACGAGTTGTGGTTCCGAGATGCCGTTCTGCACACCATTGTTGTGCTGCGCCTGCAATTTGTGGCCCGCCTGTTCGCTTGCATGATTCTTGCCATTCTCCTTTGACCTCTCATCAACAAGCTGTTTTCGCCCACAGAACTGCCGTTGACTGGATGTTTTTTGTTTGTTACACCATTCTCTGTAAACCCTAGACACTGTCGTGCGTGTAAAGCCCAGGAGGCCGTCTGTTTCTGAGATACTGGATCCGGCGCGCTTGGCACCGACGATCATACCACGCTCAAAGTCGCTCAGGTCACCCGTTTTGCCCATTCTAACGTTCAATTGAAGAGTAACTGAATGCCTCGATGCCTGTCTGCCTGCTTTATATAGCAAGCCATGGGTACGTGACTCACTGTCTGTAGGAATACAAAACAATTGTGAACGGGGTGATATACCTAATAAACTGAGTGTATATTTAAGCAATAAGGCCCAAGGGGGCGTGGTATATGGACAATATACCACGGCTAAGGACTGTTCTTATGTACGACGCAATGCGGAGTGCCTGAATACAGCCCTTAGCCTTGGTATGTTTGTCATACTTTCATCCAATCAGCATCCAGGGCTCGAACCACCCCGTTTATAGTTTAATGTATCTTTGCACAATTTACACCCACACCAGTTTGTCTTAGGTGAATCTCTCAGTCAGATAGGCTGTGAGTTTTAATTACCAGCAAAAGTGCCTGTCAGAAGATGAAGCATGGCTCCTCTCTGTGTACACACAGCACATTGTTGTGATTAACACAGGAAGATGTGTCCTCTGTTAGATAGTGAGATATGCTCACAAACGCAGGCTGTGTTTACAGACCCACAAGTCAGAGCTCTTCAAAAGTCCCTCCTCAGCAATCTCAGGCCATGTATATTTCATAGGCTGAACCCATTGATTTTGGAATGGATAAATGATGAGGAGCAGTGATGCACTTTGGTGAGAGCAATGTGCAGATGGTTTCTCTAAATCCTTGCTGAATGTGGTATACGGTACTCCACACTCCTAGTCCTACAGTGTGAATCATGCTGATACAATACAAAGTAGAGGTGTACTGTAATATGCAGTAGGTACGGTATAATACTGATATTTACCAAATTGCCTCTCGCTGTTGTTGTTACAGATACGGCACTGGGTGTTCCTGACTTGCTGTCCGGGGACGTGCTCCACCAGTTTGCAGTACATCTCTGGTCCTGTCTCTCCACAGGTAGCGTTAGTGCTGATATCTGCCATAGAGGCCAGGTTCAGCACCGCTGGGAACAGACCTGAGGGAAGAGGATTGGGAAACATAAGGTACTTAATACTATACACTAAACATACTGTATATCTAGCTGATATATAAACAATACAAGGTTGTCTGACCAATTCTATAACATTTTTGTAACTTCCTTCACTGCTGTTGCTGTACTACGAGTGGAGTCCTATGGTGAGTAGGCCCCAGAGAAAGAGAGGGTTGTGTCCCAGGCCGGTGTGACAGGTCTGACTCAGAGTTCACAGAGAGGAGAGTGAGACTTAGCAGGTATGAGATTATAGAGTAGAGCCACGGTCCATCAGGTTTATACCCACAGCCTCCCCTAGCTCACGGTCCTGTAGAGGAGGGAGGGACAGCATCCTTCATACATAAAGAACTGTTGATTTCAAGCAATGGCAGAAATATGACCCCAATGGTACAGATCTGGCAATGGTAGGAATAGCTGAGACGTCACTTCACAATCAGGGCTGGTGTTTGATCTCTCTCTGCCCCTCCATCAGAAAACAGACATAAACAGACAACAGTTTCTGGTTTCAAATGAAATACTCTACAGAGCTGTTGGTTCAGAAGAGCTTCAATGGGAACGTAAATAACAACTGTCCATGGGGGATCAGATAAAAAGGAGCTGTATGTGTTCTTAGTTCTGAGAGAGAGAGAGAGAGAGAGAGAGAGAGAGGGAGGGAGGGAGGGAGGGGATCTCATCACGTGCTGAGCCCATGTTGCCCCCTTGTTCTGTTATGGCTCTGTATGGGAAGGAAACACTGACTGAGTGTATCAAAGACTGGGCCCATTGCTCTGAAATGGCTCCCAGCTGTTCCTCCAGATGTCCAGGCCAAATGAACTGTGAAGAACATCTGAAAACTGCAGAAAATTAAGTTTTACGGATGCCTATGAGGAACTCTGTGGCGCAATAGCACTGACATTCACCAGCTGATGAAGGTCTAAGAACACTGGCCTAACTGTTAAAAGTCAAATGATCAGGGAGCATGGTAGCGTACAACCTCTAAAATACACTGTGTCCTATGCTCTGGAACTTGAAGCACTACTTGGTTAAAGTCCGTCCAAATCTTTATACCACCTATAGGTGTTTTCCCCCTCACTCACCCAGCCACTAACACAGGCTGATTAATAAAACAGTGTCTAGCTCCATTTGCAGCATAACATTTAACACAGCAGGGACTATTCGCTGGTAATTAGAGCGGAGCAGTTGCCTGAAAGCATAGGAGTGAATATCAGTAAAGAAGCAAGGCATTTGACTAGGTTTGAAGAGACATGAAATCACTGTATCATGAGGCTGATACTTACAAAGGGACCTTAGAAGATACAACAGAGCTCTGAACGAGGAAGGTTAATACAGAAAGACCCCACTACATTCTATTAGAGGTTTTCTCAAAGGACAGCAATTTCTCTTCGCTTGTACCGAGGTCAAGATTTCAAATTCTCATCAGAGGCACAGAGGGAGGAATAGTCACGGAATAAGAAAGGACTATCATCAGCTATTATCATACTTTACATTATTACTGTATAATCTAAATGTCAATGGTTATGGCTAAGTACCTTATACTGGTACTAAATTACACTGGCCTTTTAACTGACACAAGGTGTATTTGAGGCATTGATGTTCACATACAGACAGTTGTGTCCCACATACTGTTGCTCTATTGATTTCCAACAGTGATAAGCCAAACAGGCTACAGTATGTATGTTGCTAGGGGACCTGCTACTGCTATTATACATTAGTATTTTATTGAATAAGGAGAGGGTGGGTTTCTGGTCGGGGGCCTGTGTTTGATATATGAAGTATGGATGACAAGGCTGGGCTCAGTCTATCTCGCCGTGCTCTCTCCAGCCTCCGATCAATACTACTGTGGATGCTGCTCCCATTCATATCATGCTTCTGCTGATTCGTCATTCAAGTTGATAAAACAAATTATTGTTTCATGCTGACTCTCCCGCTAGAGTTGTTTGCCAGATTCTTAGAAAGAGATGGATCTTTCTCGCCTATCAGCTAACAGTTTTCCAAGTGTGGTTCTTTTCCCTTCATTCAAAATGAATGCCTGGCCTACAAAGGCTGACCGACTCAATGTCAGGAAAAAGAAGACATGCAGTACTGTAGATCTACTTGAAAGATTTCTAGTTTGTGATGAAACATCTGCTTCACATTTAGAATACTCAGTTGATATGCAACGTTACTTGCTTGTTGCATAATGCATTGTAAAGCTTCATTTCATCCAATACACAATAAACATATACAGTATTACTGTAAAAAGAAAAGCAACCAAAAACGTAGTTGTTTCAACAGATTATTATTAAGTAACTGGTGCCACAGCATTTTATTTTGTTTACTCAACTTTTTGGTCCAAGAGTTACCTGAATAACAACAACAAAAATAATTGGCCCAAACAGGTCCGACTTGAGAAAACAGTGAATTTAAAACGATGTGTTTGCTCAATTTGTCTCATATGTTCTTTTAACTAAACTTAACAAAAATATAAAAGCAAAATACAACAATTTCAATGATGTTACTGAGTTGCAGTTCATATAAGGAAATCAGTCAATTGAAATAAATAAATTACGCCCTAATCTTTGGATTTCACTTGACTGAGCAGGGGCGCAGGCATGGGTGGACCTGGAAGGGCATCGGCCCACCCACTGGGAAGCCAGGACCTGCCAATCAAAATGAGTTATTCCAAACACCAGGGCTTTATTACAGGCATAAATACTTCTCAGTATCATCAGGTGTCTGGATGGCTGCTCTCAGACGATCCGGTGAAGAAGTTGGATGTGGAGGTCCTGGGCTGGCATGGTTACACGTGGTCTGCAGTTGTGAGGCTGGTTGGACGTACTGCCAAATTCTTTAAAATGACATTGGAGGCGGCTTATGGTAGAGAAATTAACATTAAATTATCTGGCAACAGCTCTGGTGGACATTCCTGCAGTCAGCATGCCAATTGCACGCTCCCTCAAATCTTGAGAGGCATTGTGTTGTGTGTCAAAACTGCACATTTTAGAGTGGCCTTTTATTGTCCCCAGCACAAGGTGCACCTGTGTAATGATCATGCTGTTTAATCAGATTCTTGATTTGCCACACCTTTCAGGTGGGTGGATTATCTTGACAAAGGACAAATGCTGAATAACAGGGATGTAAACAAATTTGTGCCCCAAAAATCAGGGAAATAAGCTTTTTGTGCTTATGGAACATTTCTGGGATCTTTTATCTCAGCTCATGAAACATGGGACCAACACTTTACATGTTGGGTTTATATTTTAGTTCAGTATATAAATTATTATTTGGGCATCTTACCTACAGAAGGCTGTTCAACTGGTTACACACACAGAGTGCTTTTAACCTCTAAAGTTTACATTTTACATATTTCACATACATGATTACATTGTGCATGTTCATTTATACAGCAATTATTATTCAATCATGTCCTCACCAGGGATTTGAACTCACAACCTCTTGGTTCATGGCATTCGAGCTTCCTGCTACACTACCATGTCTGTGTCAATTATCAGTTAATCAGACTATTCTCTCATCATTGGTTTGATTTACTTATTTAAGCAATTCTATGTTTTTCTGTATAGTTGTCTGTATGTTGGTGGGGCATATTACTTTTAATGTTACTCCTTAATCACTATGATCAATAAAATATTGTTTCTTGAGTATACCTTTAACAGAGCTGAGATTTAATTTGAAGTGCAAAGTGCAGCAATACAGGTGAAATCAGTTATTGACACAGACATGGGGGTGTAGCAGGAAGATTGGAATGCTGTGAACCAAGAGGTTGTGAGTACAGATGAGAGGTTGAATAATTTTTACTCTATAAATTAAGATGCACAATGTAATCGTATGTCAAATATGTACGTTGAAAACATTGTATGCTAAAAGCACTGTGTGTAACTAGTACCACAGCCTTTTTTTAAGGTAAGATGCCTAAATAATAATTTCTAGTTAAATGAACATATGAGACAATTTGAGCAAACACATCATTTTACGTTTTCTCATGTTGGAGCTAAGTTTGGGCTAACTAAAAATGCTACGTTCAGCTAACACTTTGACTGAGAAGTTGAGTAAATAAAAAAAAGCCTGTGGAACCAGTTACTTAATAATATTTAGTTGAAACAAGTAGATATTTTTACAGTATACAACAACATATAGGCTCAGGACAATAGGCTACTTCCGGACTCCCTGCTCTCCCAGTTTTCACACCCTGATCGGTTGCACCTGTACTTGTGATTGTCTCCACCCCCCTCCAGGTGTCACCCATCTTCCCCATCATCCCGTGTGTATTTATACCTGTGTTCTCTGTTGCCAATTCGTTTTGTTTGTCAGGTCAACCAGTGTTTTTGTTCTTAGCTCCTGCTTTTCCCAGTCTTTGTTTTTCTTGCCCTCCTGGTTTTGACCCTTGCCTTGCCTGTCCTGACTCTGAACTCGCCTGCCCTGACCACCTCTGCCTGCCCCTGAGCCTGCCTGCCGACCTGTAACTTTGCCCCACCTCTGGATTGTTGACCTCTGCCTACCTTGAGCCTGCCTGCCGACCTGTAACTTTGCCCCACCTCTGGATTGTTAACCTCTGCCTACCCTGACCCTGAGCCTGCCTGCCGTCCGGTACTGTTGCCCCACCTCTGGTTTACTGGCCCCTGTCTACATTGACCTGTCTATTGATTGCCCCTGTTGGAATATTAAACCATTGTCAATTTGACGTGTCTGCATCTGGGTCTTACCTTAATTCCTGATAGTAGTTGAAACTTATTGAACAGTGATGAAGGCCCTGCTCTGACATATGCCAGCAGACTGTTTGGTTGTCCTAGAGTTCCGTGTCCACGTTAGACAGTTTAATCCTGATGCTTAATGTGTCTGGTAAAAAATGAGTACATCTTAAAGGGGTCACGCAGACGCCCATTGATTGATACGGCAATATTTAATTTTCAACTTGCCTGTATTCATCATCGTGGCAGGGTGCACCTTTTAAACGCTACATTATATCTGCTCAATGCCAAAGTCCAGTGGTGTAGCACTCAATCACTCCTCTAGATGGGTCACCTGTCCAGCCAAGTCATCAGCCTTAGTCTCAGACGTGTGTTTGTGCGCTTGTGTATTTGTGTGCACTCTCCAACACACATCAGTCTCACACTGCACACGTATTGCAGGGGATCGATACAGGCCTGACACAAGGACAGCATCACCACGACAGCCCCAAAGACGGATACATATTCTCAAATAGAAATCCAACTAAAAAAGACATCCATAAGGTGAAATACAAATTTGGGCATAAATGGTGATGGCTAGCAAAGCTCACTAATACATATGGATTAATGCAATGCAAAGTGGCCGCTGCTTTTCTTGCTGATAGCAACTTTCCATTGCAAAAAAAAAATAATTCCATTAGCTATTGTTTATACCCTTTCTTCTTTCTCAAGTGCTGTTAGTGTGATCACATCCCACACTGGGTGATGAGGGATTGAGAGTCCCACCAGACAATTATGGAACAGTTAAGACCTCTGTAATGCAATCTTGAGAGGGAGGAGAGGGGGTTAGAGCCCCCACCACTGACTAGCAGGCTTTGATGAAACAACATGCCGTTTCCCTAGTAACTACATCTGTGGACATCCGCTAAGAAATGAATGACTTCCTTAATAGAGGATAATGACACTTGTAATTTGCAATTGGACAAGATGTTTTTTTTTTTCAGCAATCAGTCATTCATTAGCATGTTAAAAGGCAGGATGAATGTTCTTTGGTTTCTTTTCTTTGGACCTGGATTCAGACAGAGACGTCCAGGGAGGGAAAGAAAATATGAGGCAGACAGACAGACAGGAAGCAGGATGTTATACTGTAAAGGCCACATCCATGTCCTGAAGTGCTCTAGGATTACACTGAAAACACAGATCCTGACTTCCTAGACTATCAACGAGTGAAAAACAGAAATGAAAACATGCATGGATATGTAGCATGGATGGGATCAAGGACCGAATAAAGACCAGTCTGATGTCTTTGAGCAGCAGGCAAATATTCTGCAAGCTACAAAAACAGAACTTAAACAGCTATCTCACTCCTTCCACAAATTGCCAGTAAAAATATCCCAACGGATGAATCAATAAGAAACTGACCTTTCGCATCAAGTTGGAATACATCCACATCATTGATGTAGATTTTCTCTGTAGTAGTAGTCCTATACGTCATTGTCATTGCATTCTTCATCATAATCAACATGATCATCCCAATTAGGCCCTATTTCAATTATCGTGATTTCAGCATAGAGCAGCTGTAAACGCGGGCATTTTTTTCAGTTCACGAGACATTATATTATCTGAATTCCCTATTTGATTCTAAAAATGAATAAAAGCAATTATTATTATTATTATTTTTTTTAAAGACAACATGAATCCAACATGGGATCAATGAAGGTGAGATGCCTGAACTGTGAGCAGCATCTGAGAGCCTTTCAAATGCCTGCTGCACTTCAAGAAGAAATCCACTCATGGTGCCTTCAATCAATGTTTGATTTACTGCCTTGAACAATACACTGTCACTAGATGTAAGATTCATCATATTCAAGGTTGCACCATAACAGAAACGAACCATAACTAAACCCAGTCTTCTTCCTAGAACACAAATACAAAAGGATAGAGCTCTAAGAGCTCACAATCTCCAGTTACTACAGAACGGTCAAGAAATTAAGTGTCTTTGTTGAACAGTTATTTGACTGTTTCAGATTAATTTTTCTCTCTCTAAATGGAGTCATTGTAATCATGAGCATAGCAGAATGTCGTTGTGTGTGAGTTTAACCTAAGCTACATTCCTTTACAGGTGTTGTCATTTTTTCTCTCACAAAGTCCTCCTATAGTTATAACTAACTATTGTATAAAACGTTACATTTCCCTGTCCTTATTCAGGCTACTATTCTTCAGTCTAGAAACATTTACAAGTTCACGTAAGACCATCAATTGATCATTAGAACCTATTTCAAATACAACAAATGTTGATTGGAAGTTTGTGAGTGTTTATGTTCATGATAAATACAGACCCAGACCAAATGTTTTCCTGAAAGTGTTCACAAGCTAACCTCAGACTTGTAAACAGGAAAGCACCCGGTTTAGACCTTAATCTTGGAAGCAATACAAGCTGTGTAGACATGGCGAGGTTCACTGGCTGGGTTCCTCATGCAGGTCAAGACTATTCATGAGACCGCAAAAGACCCTGATGGCAGACAAATGGACAGCACACACACACACACACACACACCCATAGCACTTGTACATCATCAGCGATCACTCAGGTCGAGTTTGATTGAATGTGAACACACATACACACCACAGGAGGCTGGTGAGAGGTGGACAGCTCATAATAATGGCTGATATCATTAAAATGACCCCAGTCCTTCCCGTATAAGGTACCACCAGCCGCCTATGATACACACATAAACGCACAGTGCATGCAACAAACATCTCCGTTTAGTAGGATTCCAATGTACAGTATTGGAGAGGGAATAATTGGGAAGCTCCACTTGGGTTGTTTAATCAGCTCTTTCACTATCTCAAACACAATTCTCTTAAATTACATACCGCCAAAATGAGGTTGCATTCTATTTCATTTGATGTCAAATAAAGAGGTGCAGTCAATCTGAAAAGTCATTTCACTTGACATTGACAGAAGCACAGAGTAATTTCAGTTAAATTGGCACTGCTTTAGCTGCCATTACCAAAAAAAATCGTTCAGTCAGAGAAACCCAGGGTGTGTTCAGGGCTAAAAATTGAAGAATTTCATTTGATCAAACCATATAAAAAATTATAGTAAAAAGGATGTGTCAGACCCAATTGCATACCACACTGCTAAATATATAGATTGGAATTCATGCCATTTCAAAGATCTTAAAGGGATACTTCTGGATTTTGGCAATGAACTTCCCTAGAGTCAGATAAACTCGTGGATACCATTTTGTGTCTCTGCGTGCAGTTTGAAGGAAGTTGCTAACCAGCATTAGCACAAGTTCTAACTAGCATGCTAGTAGATACCCATAGACTTCCAGTCATTGCGGTAACGCTAGTAAGCCTTGGCTCACGAAACTACCTCTAACTTCCTTCATACTGGACACAGAGACATAGAAATGGTATCCACAAGTTCATCTGACACTGGGGAAGTAGTATCCCTTAAAGTATCCCTTTAATAGGAATCTTAAGAAAGCGCTAGATCATACGCTCAGCCCTCAAATGTTCTCTCCCTCCTATGGTTCTAAAACAAAACATATTAGTCAAGCTCCTGAGGAAAGTTTACAAGACTATAGTCCCTCTACTATAGTCTTATTCTATACATAGTGACAGGCATTTCCACAAATTAAATCCTCTTGAACTGGATAGAAACAGATTTAAAGATTTAAAAATCAGTGCAACAAAATGATTTGATATGAGCTCGTAATGGTGCCGATGTGACATTCCACCAACTGTGATTCTATTGCAACTGCCATCAGGAGCTACGTCTCTGACTGAGAGAGAGAACTCTCTTGAGACTTCGTTACTACATCAAATTCACACGTACACTTTTCTATGACAATAGATCTTCTCTCAGACATCATGTCTGAAAGTGATTTTCCCTACTCCCCACCGCCCCTCAAGACTGGGGCCCACTGGAATATCCTATGACAACAAGTGTGTCTTTCCCAACAGCTCTGAGACAACACTACCCACAGTCCTCGTCCGTCAGTAACACCACAATCGTAAAATCATCTGAATGCCTTCTCTTCTTCTATTAATGGATGAAATTAACCAGGCAGGTCACCCTCCTCCCTCCCTCACCTTACCCTAGCTGCTCCTCTCCTCTCCTGTCCCCTCCACAGTAAGTGGTCACTGTGATTTAACGCGGTGCGGCCCAGTCATCAGTAAATCTCCCGTGAAGCAGCCTGTGTCCGGCAGTAGGATCCCCAGGGCGATTTAACATGGTAACCATCCCAGTTTCATTAGGACTCGACCTCTTACAGGGCTGAAGCACTTCCTCATGACCAGCCCAGCCAAGGCCAAAGCAAACAAGCCAATGCTCCTTACATGTTTATAAAAGGAAGTAGTGGATATCTCTCCCTCTGCTGATTTACAATGTTACGAGCATATGCAGTGAGGGAAAAAATAATTTGATCCCCTGCTGATTTTGTACGTTTGCCCACTGACAAAGAAATGATCAGTCTATAATTTTAATGTTAGGTTTATTTCAACAGTGAGAGACAGAATAACAACAAAAAAATCCAGAAAAACGCATGTCAAAAATGTTATAAATTGAATTGAATTTTAATGAAGGAAATAAGTATTTGAGCCCCTCTCAATCAGAAAGATTTCTGGCTCCCAGGTGTCTTTTATACAGGTAATGAGCTGAGATTAGGAGCACACTCTTAAAGGGAGTGCTCGTAATCTCAGCTTGTTATCTGTATAAATGACACCTGTCCACAGAAGCAATCAATCAATCAGATTCCAAACTCTCCACCATGGCCAAGACCAAAGAGCTCTCCAAGGATGTCAGGGACAAGATTGTAGACCTACACAAGGCTGGAATGGGCTACAAGACCATCGCCAAGCAGCTTGGTGAGAAGGTGACAACAGTTGGTGCGATTATTCGCAAATGGAAGAAACACAAAAGAACTGTCAATCTCCCTCGGACTGGGGCTCCATGCAAGATCTCACCTCGTGGAGTTGCAAGGATCATGAGAACGGTGAGGAATCAGCCCAGAACTACACGGAGGATCTTGTCAATGATCTCAAGGCAGCTGGGACCATAGTCACCAAGAAAACAATTGGTAACACATTACGCAGTGAAGGACTGAAATCCTGCAGCGCCTGCAAGGTCTCCCTGCTCAAAAAAGCCCATACACATGCCCGTCTGAAGTTTACCAATGAACATCTGAATGATTCAGAGGACAACTGGGTGAAAGTGTTGTGGTCAGATGAGACCAAAATGGAGCTCTTTGGCATCAACTCAACTCGCCGTGTTTGGAGGAGGAGTAATGCTGCCTATGACCCCAAGAACACTATCCCCACCGTCAAACATGGAGGTGGAAACATTATGCTTTGGGGGTGTTTTTCTGGTAAGGGGACAGGACAACTTCACCGCATCAAAGGGACGATGGATGGGGCCATGTACCGTCAAATCCTGGGTGAGAACCTCCTTCCCTCAGCCATGGCATTGAAAATGGGTCGTGGATGGGTATTCCAGCATGACAATGACCCAAAACACACGGCCAAGGCAACAAAGGAGTGGCTCAAGAAGAAGCACATTAAGGTCCTGGAGTGGCCTAGCCTGTCTCCAGACCTTAATCCCATAGAAGATCTGTGGAGGGAGATGAAGGTTCGTGTTGCCAAACGTCAGCCTCGAAACCTTAATGACTTGGAGAAGATCTGCAAAGAGGAGTGGGACAAAATCCCTCCTGAGATGTGTGCAAACCTGGTGGCCAACTACAAGAAACATCTGACCTCTGTGATTGCCAACAAGGGTTTTGCCACCAAGTACTAAGTCATGTTTTGCAGAGGGGTCAAATAGTTATTTCCCTCATTAAAATGCAAATCAATTTATAACATTTTTGACATGCGTTTTTCTGGATTTTTTGTTGTTGTTATTCTGTCTCTCACTGTTCAAATAAACTTACCATTAAAATTATAGACTGATCATTTCTTTGTCAGTGGGCAAACATACAAAATCAGCAGGGTATCAAATACTTTTTTCCCTCACTGTATGTACTTCGCCACCATGGCCTTTGTTTGCCTTTACCTCCCTTATATCACCTCATTTGCTCACATTGTATATAGACTTATTTTTCTACTGTATTATTGACTGTATGTTTGTTTTACTCCATGTGTAACTCTGTGTTGTTGTATGTGTCAAACTGCTTTGCTTTATCTTGGCCAGGTCGCAATTGTAAATGAGAACTTGTTCTCAACTTGCCTACCTGGTTAAATAAAGGTGAAAAAAAGTATATATATATACACTGCTCAAAAAAATAAAGGGAACACTTAAACAACACAATGTAACTCCAAGTCAATCACACTTCTGTGAAATGAAACTGTCCACTTAGGAAGCAACACTGATTGACAATACATTTCACATGCTGTTGTGCAAATAGAATAGACAACAGGTGGAAATTATAGGCAATTAGCAAGACACCCCCAATAAAGGAGTGGTTCTGCAGGTGGGGACCACAGACCACTTCTCAGTTCCTATGCTTCCTGGCTGATGTTTGGTCACTTTTGAATGCTGGCGGTGCTTTCACTCTAGTGGTAGCATGAGACGGAGTCTACAACCCACACAAGTGGCTCAGGTAGTGCAGCTCATCCAGGATGGCACCTCAATGCGAGCTGTGGATAGAAGGTTTGCTGTGTCTGTCAGCGTAGTGTCCAGAGCATGGAGGCGCTACCAGGAGACAGGCCAGTACATCAGGAGACGTGGAGGAGGCCGTAGGAGGGCAACAACCCAGCAGCAGGACCGCTACCTCCGCCTTTGTGCAAGGAGGAGCCGGAGAAGCACTGCCAGAGCCCTGCAAAATGACCTCCAGCAGGCCACAAATGTGCATGTGTCTGCTCAAACGGTCAGAAACAGACTCCATGAGGGTGGTATGAGGGCCCGACGTCCACAGGTGGGGGTTGTGCTTACAGCCCAACACCGTGCAGGACGTTTGGCATTTGCCACAGAACACCAACATTGGCAAATTCGCCACTGGCGCCCTGTGCTCTTCACAGATGAAAGCAGGTTCACACTGAGCACGTGACAGACGTGACAGAGTCTGGAGACGCCGTGGAGAACGTTCTGCTGCCTGCAACATCCTCAAGCATGACTGGTTTGGAGGTGGGTCAGTCATGGTGTGGGGTGGCATTTCTTTGGGGGGCCGCACAGCCCTCCATGGGCTCGCCAGAGGTAGCCTGACTGCCATTAGGTACCGAGATGAGATCCTCAGACCCCTTGTGAGACCACATGCTGGTGCGGTTGGCCCTGGGTTCCTCCTAATGCAAGACAATGCTAGACCTCATGTGGCTGGAGTGTGTCAGCAGTTCCTGCAAGAGGAAGGCATTGATGCTATGGACTGGCCCGCCCGTTCCCCAGACCTGAATCCAATTGAGCACATCTGGGACATCATGTCTTGCTCCATCCACCAACGCCACGTTGCACCACAGACTGTCCAGGAGTTGATGGATGCTTTAGTCCAGGTCTGGGAGGAGATCCCTCAGAAGACCATCTGCCACCTCATCAGGAGCATGCCCAGGTGTTGTAGAGAGGTCATACAGGCACATGGAGGCCACACACACTACTGAGCCTCATTTTGACTTGTTTTAAAGTTGGATCAGCCTGTAGTGTGGTTTTCCACTTTAATTTTGAGTGTGACTCCAAATCCAGACCTCCATGGGTAGATAAATTGGTGTTATTTTGTTGTCAGCACATTCAACTATGTAAAGAAAAAAGTATTTAATAAGATTATTTCTTTCATTCAGATCTAGGATGTGTTGTTTAAGTGTTCCCTTTATTTTTTTGAGCAGTATATATATATATATATATATATATATATATATATATATACAGTATAAATTGTGCAGTAAATTCCTAGGCCACACAACCTGCAGTCTCTCCTGCTCTGTTCTGGAGTGCTTGTTTCCCACTGCAGTTTACTGTGTTTTCCTGATGGAGATTAACAATATGTAGTAAACTGCTATAAATTGCAGGTTTTACTGCAAGTAAAGATGCTGCGAGTCGTAATTCACATATTCCGTTTGACAGCTTTTTAGCAGATTTCTGCCCATAAAATGCTTTAGTTCATTAAAGCGACCAGACTGCCTTTATGGCGAGTCCTTCCGTCAAACGAGAAAATGTAAGAAAATATAATTTGAATAGAACATCTGTTCGCTCTAAAGACCATTTTGTTTAAAGCGTTGAACACTGCAGTTAAAGGTCTAACTTCTAGATACTTTACTTTATTGCTTCTAAAGTGTTGCGAATGGCCCTGTAGGGGCCCATCCTGGTGCTCTGAGGTGGATGGTTTTGGCCCCTGGAAGAAACACCTGTCAAAGTGCCTTTAAGTGAGGAGGAGCCCCAGCCCCACCTCCAGCTCTGGTCCCAGCCCCACCTCCAGCTCTGGTCCCAGCCCCACCTCTATCTCTGGCCCCAGCCCCACTGCCAGCTCTGGTCCCAGCCCCACTTCTATTTCTGGCCCCAGCCCCACCTCCAGCTCTAGTCCCAGCTCCACTTCTACCTCTGGCCCCAGTAGAGGTCGACCGATTATGATTTTTCGACGCCGATACCGATACCGATTATTGGAGGACCAAAAAAGGCCGATGCCGATTAATCGGACGATTTTTATATATATATTTGAAATAATGACAATTACAACAATACTGAATGAACACTTTTATTTTAACTTAATAATACATAAATAAAATCTATTTAGTCTCAAATAAATAATGAAACGTTCAATTTGGTTGAAATAATGCAAAAACACAGTGTTGGAGAAGAAAGTAAAAGTGCAATATGTGCTATGTAAAAAAGCTAACGTTTAAATTCCTTGCTCAGAACATGAGAACATATGAAAGCTGGTGGTTCCTTTCAACATGAGTCTTCAATATTCCCAGTTAAGAAGTTTTAGGTTGTAGTTATTATAGGAATTATAGGACTATTTCTCTCTATACCATTTGGATTTCATATACCTTTGACTATTGGATGTTCTTATTGGCACTATAGTATTGCCAGCCTAATCTCGGGAGTTGATAGGCTTGAAGTCATAAACAGCGCTGTGCTTCAAGCATTGCTAAGAGCTGCTGGCAAACGCAGTAAAGTGCTGTTTGAATGAATGCTTACGAGCCTGCTGCTGCCTACCACCGCTCAGTCAGACTGCTCTATAAAATATCAAATAATAGACTTAATTATAATAAACACACAGAAATATGAGCCTTAGGTAATTAATATGGTCAAATCTGGAAACTATCATTTCGAAAACAAAATGTTTATTCTTTCAGTGAAATACGGAACCGTTCTGTATTTTATTGAATGGATGGCAACCCTAAGTCTAAATATTGCTGTTACATTGCACAACCTTCAATGTTATGTCATAATTATGTAAAATTCTTGCAAATTAATTACGGTCTTTGATAGGAAGAAATGGTCTTCACACAGTTCGCAACGAGCCAGGCGGCCCAAACCTCTGCATATTCCCTGACTCTGCTTGCACTGAACGCAAGAGAAGTGACACAATTTCCCTAGTTAATATTGCCTTCTAACATGAATTCCTTTTAACTAAATTTGCAGGTTTAAAAAAAATATACAGTACTTGTGTATTGATTTTAAGAAAGGCATTGATGTTTATGGTTAGGTACATTGGTGCAACGATTGTGCTTATTTCGTGAATGCGCTTTTGTTTAATCATCACCCACTTGGCGAAGTTGAAGTAGGCTGTGATTTGATGATAAATGAACAGGCACCGCATTGATTATATGCAACGCAGGACAAGCTGGTTAAACTAGTAATATCATCAACCATGTGTTGTTAACTAGTGATTATGTTAAGATTGATTGTTTTTTATAATATAAGTTTAATGCTAGCAAGCAACTTACCTTGGCTCCTTGCTGCACTCATGAAACAGGTGGTCAGCCTGCCACGCAGTCTCCTCGTGGATTGCAATGTAATAGGCCATAATCGGCGTCCAAAAATGCTGATTACCGACTGTTATGAAAACTTGAAATCGGCCCTAATTAATCGGCCATGCCGCACCAGCTCTGGTCTCAGCCCCACCAGCTCTGGTCCCAGCCCCACCTCCAGCTCTGGTCCCAGCCCAACTTCTATCTCTGGCCCCAGCCCCACCTCCAGCTCTGTCCCAGCCCCACCTCCAGCTCTGCTTCCAGCCACACCTCCAGTTCTGGCCTCAGCCCCACCTCCAGCTCTGGCCCAGTGAAAGTCCAGCTGTCTAAATGGTAAACAGAATGTGTAAGAATGTGCCTCACTCTATCGCCCCTGGTCAGGGGGCTTCTGTTGGGCTAAATAAATAATGCCATGGAAGAAGAAGGTGACTCAGACTGTCTGAAAGGACAAGACCAGGAGAAAAAGTGTGTTTGCGTGTGTGCATATGCGTGCGTGTTGTGTCTTGTGTGTGGGATAATTATGTTCCCAGACATAGGATGCACAACAGGTAATGGGAACAGAACAGCAGTACCACAGTGGAGGGGAGTTGTTCTCCAGTTTCACAAGAGAACATTTGGCGGTGTGCCTTCCAGAAGTTCTGTTCCTGTGACTCTACTCAAGTCTGGGCTCGGCTCTGGCCTGGGAGGGGCCTCACTGGTTCTCCTGGGCCCACCTCCCACACCCTTCCTATCTCTGCATGGGTCAGTTCAAAGGCCACATGCATTTTTCCAGTTTTACATTCCAAGTATTCTGTTCCAGTCATCAATCAAACAACACATCTATTTACCACAACATTTACAGGAGACATATCAAAAATGGTAAAGCCATTTAGTCCCCCCCTGTTTCTCTTAGTCTCAGCAGCATCGTGGACGCTGTGTCCTCTCTACTTTCCGCTACAGTAAAGTTTCTCTTCCAAGAACAGCATGTACTCACATCTGTATTTTCAATTACACTATAGAGTCCCCAGCCTGGAGAATGTTGTTATTTCCTTTGATTATGGCCAGAGAGCTTTTAAACAGTGTATCCCAGAGAATAATCACTTTCTACCTTCCCCTTAGTAGGCCTCAGTGGAAAAAAGTACTGATCATCTCACTTTACCAGAATCTCCTCTGTACTACGGCCCTCAGACAATACAGCAAATCCACTGAACAATCTCAGCCATCTTAATCTAACTCAATTCGAGTGAGTTACTTAAATATGCTCTTATCTTCATCTTCATGGCCAGGTCTGCCAATCAAAAATACATTCTAATTTGGTCATAGTATACCATTAGTTGATGAATCTACTAATTCATTGGATCATTTTTTATTTAGTAATCAAGCATTAGCGTGAAGTTGACAAGTCAGTGGTGTTTTCTGTGTATAATAAATGTGTGCAGTATGCTGTTGATAGGTAAAGGCATCTAAAGCTGAATTAGTCTACCGTTTCCAGTTTAGGGACCTCTAACAAGACAAAGTCATTTCTTAAATGAGTTTTAGAGTAGAAAGAGCCCACAGAATAAGTTAGAGTATAACAGTGAGTAAAAGACAGACTGCCTGCTGTCATGGTGGTGGTGCTACTGTATTTCATCCTCTTGTTAAGCCTAGATTAAATTAAGTCCAAACTAGAGAGATAAACATGCATGAAGGACAGTGTTCAGACTTCCTTTAGATCAAGGACAGTTTCATTTTCGGCTCACAGCTCTATAATATCAAATAACAACTAATCTATTAATTACAGCAGTAATGGATGTTATTAAGGGTAGAATATCAAAACTCTAAAGTGATTAAACATTTAACCGGTTTAAATGGTAGTCAGGCTAAATAGTCTGAAGACCGACAATATGTGGGACAGTTGGTAGGTAGTAGAGAGAGCAATAAGGCTATGACTTTATATACTGTACGGCATCCCTTTAGTAAATGTGTAAAGTTAGCTTGTTTCTCAGATGCTTATTTCATCCTGGCAATCATGTAACTGTGATATTTATAGCTTTGCCAAAAGAAATAAGACCGGCGATATTCCAAAGATCTAAATCACAGGAATGTGATGGCAAAAAGGAATGGTCATGATTCAGTGCGATGCTTTACCTAATGTCAGCACTCATTCGAAATATAGGAAGACATTTTTATAATTAATTGACTGGCAGGGAAAGATTCCTGCCGAAGCCCTTCCTCCTATTGAAATGAAGGCAGAGTGATAATGGAGCCCCACGGTGCAATGCATGTTATACATATGTTAAAAGCCCATTCCACTTGTCGAGGTGCTACTTGTTTCCAATGAATCACAGCTAAGCACCTCCAACAGACATCTCAATAACACCTTATTTGCTGGTACAGCAATATGTGTAACGGGAAACAAATAGAAATGGGATTCAAGCGCGGGAAATGGGATTCACGCCTCTCAGACGACAGGCACAGGGAAGCCAAATAGCCATTAGCTTGGGAGGCTTACGTGGGACTTAATCTCCTCTGCACAGAGCAATCTCAGGCAGGCCAGTGTGGGAACAAATACAAATACAAGGAAAGGGAAGAGACTACATACAGACCTGTGGCTACTTGAAGGATCTCTGTGATACTTCAGCACGTTGAGTTGATCCTCATTACTTTGTCTGTACCATATGTCGTGGGTTCAACTCTCGAAAGTACCAGTCTTCCTTCAGCCAATTGAAAGGAGGCGTGACGGAGATCCCTTGTTGGTTGCAGTGGGGACAACTGGATGGAATGCATACATTAGCAATGCAAGCCAAACCTGATGGTGTAATACTGTGTGTAATATCTCCCCTGAGACACGACTGGCTATGGGGTTAGGCTGATGCATGGGCACTATGGGTCGGACATATAGTACGGTGCATGTTTCACTATGCCAATACACAAGGAAGAAGGCAATGACGACAACATGATTGTAATATGTCTGTATAACGCACCTATTGACAGATAGCTGAAAATACCTGACATCGCAGCCTGTGTAATTATCCACTTTTCAAGCAAGATATGTGGATAAATGTGAACTGAAATACAGACTATAACACGATTTAGACTCACTATAGATTGAGACTATAGGCATTTAGCAAAGTCACAATGAACCTAGCTTGAAGATGTTTTTTTGAACGAGTAACTTGAGGCAAACGAGTACAGACAGCTCTAAAATCCAAGTCCCTTCTGCAGAGCAGAGTTAAGAGTTAGTGGGTGACTGCTGGCAATACTTCGTGAAGTTGCTCTCCAAACAAGCTGCCCACGGGTTTCAAATGTGACAAGAGAATCCATTTAGTGCAATACAATGGTCAAGTACTTGGAAGCTGAGAAAACATCCAAGGAATCTCCTGTCATTCAAGCTTCCTAGAAAGGAGAAAGAACTGACTTTGTCTATCATACACATTTAGAAAGGAATACCCATTTGCTTCTTTATTAGGCAGCATGATCTGGAAGGAAATTAGGAATTCCAGGCTAAATTGGTAGCCTTGCCAACAACAAACCAACATCTCTATTCTGTTGCTTCTGAGAGCAAAAACATAGGCGTTACATCCAAAAGTCCAATAGAAGACTATGATGCTGCCATTACAGAAGCCATTTTATTAGAATGGATAAGTTCAGGAACAGTAGGCCCTACTGATGCAGGATTCAAATGGATGTTCAAGAAGATTTGATTTGATTTGATGTTGAGTGTAATGTCTCAGGTAGATGACCCCAGGTTTCTGTTGGCTAAGTCATAGGGGACACTACCCTTTTGATGAGTATTCTTGAGTATTTACCTACTGTCCGGTCACAGCCAGGCCTGAGAATGTCACCTGTGAATAATTTACTTCCAAGACTTCGTTCAATCATATTCTAGACCCCCAGAATCCTCAGAGGTTATGTGTCTATTTCAGGGGGTGTGAACGGTCAAACCCCTTCACCAAAATAACATATCGGCTCAGCACAGACAACATTCATATTTCATGTGCCCCTGCCTGCTAACATTTACTCTGTAGCCTGCTCCAGTGTGGTTCACCCAGAAAATCTGTAATGGGAAATATGTCACCCAACATAATAAGCATTTTATTTTTTTCCAAAAATGTCTTCTGTCCCATCTGTCTTTTGATGCATTATGAATTCAATCACATTTATTTTGTTCTCTCTGTTGGCTGTGGCTTTGTTTGTAATGTAGTAATCTTAGAGGTGCTGTGAATGTGGCTGCATGGCTGGTCTGACGTGCAGAGTTTTGTGGTGTTTTCTCAGAGCCACACAGTGTGCACTAGAGAGGAGAAGCACTGGACTGCACTGAGGTCAGGGGCCATGACCCTGAGAGGTCAGCTGAACACTGAAGGCAATAACAGAACATAAACACTAGTCGCATCCCATGATCGTGGAAAGAGCTATTTTTATGTTCTTATGCTCAAACAAAACCAATGGGGATCCCAAACCGGGGACCCTGGGCATGTATCCTGCGTGCCCCGTCAGTAATCCAGTGAAGCCAAAAATACTAGATCTCAAAGATTATATAATTTCAAAATGTATATACAGTACCAGTCAAAAGTTTGGACACACCTATGCATTCAAGGGTTTTTCTTTATTTTTACAATTTTCTACATTGTAGAATAATAGTGAATACATCAAAACTATGACATAACACAAATGGAATCATTTAGTAACCAAGAAAGTGTTAAACAAATCAAAATATATTTTATATTTGAGATTCTTCAAAGTAACCACCCTTTGCCTTGATGACAGCTTTGCACACTCTTGGCATTCTCACAACCAGCTTCATGAGGTAGTCACCTGGAATGGATTTCAATTAACAGATGTGCCTTCTTAAAAGTTAATTTGTGGAATTTCTTTCCTTCTTAATGTGGTTGAGCCAATCAGTTGTGTTGTGACAAGGTAGGGGTGGTATACAAAATATAGCCCTATTTGGTAAAAGACCAAGTCCATATTATGGCAAGAATAGCACAAATAAGCAAGGAGAAATGACAGTCCATCATTACTTTAAGACATGAAAGTCAGTCAATGCGGAAAATTTCAAGAACTTTGAAAGTTTCTTCAAGTGCTATCGCAAAAACCATAAAACACTATGGTGAAACTGGCTCTCATGAGGACCGTCACAGGAAAGGAAGATCCCTGCTGCAGAGTAAAGCCTAAGAAATTGCAGCCCAAATAAATGCTTCACAGTAACAGTAACAGACACATCTCAACATCAACTGTTCAGAGGAGACTGTGTGAATCAGGCCTTTATGGTTGAATTGTTGAAAAGAAACCCCTACTAAAGGACACCAATAAGAAAGCACAGAGGAGGAGGTGTGATGGTGCTTTGCCTGTGACTTATTTAGAATTCAAGGCATACTTAACCAGCATGGCTACCACAGCATTCTGCAGTGATACACCATCCCATCTGGTTTGCACTTAGTGGGACTATCATTTGTTTTTCAACAGGACAATTTTATTTATTTATTTATTTAACCTTTATTTAACCTTTATTTAACTAGGCAAGTCAGTTAAGAACAAATTCTTATTTTCAATGACAGCCTAGGAACATTGGATTAACTGCCTTGTTCAGGGGCAGAACGACAGATTTTTACCTTGTCAGCTCAGGGATTTGATCTTGCAACCTTCCGGTTACTAGTCCAACGCTCTAACCACTAGGCTACCTGCCGCCCCAATGACCCAAAACACACCTCCAGGCTGTGTAAGGGTTATTTGACCAAGAAGGTGAGTCATGGAGTGCTGGATCAGATGACTTGGCCTCCACAATCACCCAACCTCAACTCAATTGAAATGGTTTGAGATGAGTTGGACCGCAGAGTGAAGGAAAAGCAGCCAACAGGTGCTCAGCATATGTGGGAACTCCTTCAAGACTGTTGAAAAAGCATTCCAGGTGAAGCTGGTTGAGAGAATGCCAAGAGTGTGTAAAGCTGTCATCAAGGCAAAGGTTGGCTACTTTGAAGAATCTCAAATATAAATTGAGACACTTATTAGTAACCAATAAAACACTTTTTTTGTTACTACATGATTCCATATGTGTTATTTCATAGTTTTGATGTCTTCACAAAAGAAAAAAAAGAAAAAATTCAATGAGTAAATGTGTCCAAACTTTTGACTGGTACTGTATATCGTCAATTGTCTTTTCTACAGACTTTCTGTCTGGGATTAGTCATTTAAGTCTACACTGAAAGCATTCTTCCGGATATGTATTTATTTTTGGTGTGGTGGCAACAAATTAGTAGTGTTGGTGCACCGCTGCTAAATGAATACAGGGGAAACACTGCATCAAATCATTTAAATACATTGACAGACTTTCTATCCCAAAACCTCACTGAATCTCTTATTTCTGCTGCACTTTCAATCTAGGATACAATGAATCTCATATATTTTTAGACTCCCTGTTGGAAGGGTCAGGGAAATTACAAAACACCGTGACTATGACTAAACTTCTCATCTCTCTAAGCCTTGTCACAATGACACAACAAGAGGAAATCACTAAACATCCTCTATGATCTCAGTTACAATTTCAACCATGGCTCCTTCTACCTAATAGTAACATGCTAACTTCATCTCTGTTTTGTTGACACTGATATGAAGAACACTGCAGCAATGCACTACTCAAAACTGCCAGATGTCAGGTCAGATTCCAGTCCAGGATCACGGCAGCATGGGTGAGGTGTAATTGACACCATGCGTTACCACAGGCCCATCCCTGAGCTACAAGGCCATGGTGGAGTGACCATGAGAGAGAGAGAGAGTGAGAGAGAGAGAGAGAGAGAGAGTGAGAGAGAGAGAGAGAGAGAGAGAGAGAGAGAGAGAGAGAGTGAGAGTGAGAGAGAGGCCTCCTGCAGAGACCAAAGGGTACAGCAAGAGGTCAGTCTTACATCACTTAGTCAGGACAGACAGGCCCACATCACATGAGAGCAGTGTCTCAGTGCAGCTGCTGAGTGGGGAGTATGCCATGAGGGTCAGAGGAGAAATCCCACAGCTCTCTGAAGGACTGCATATGGGGCCCATGTGTGAGGCAATAGTAGCCAAAAGGTTATCGGTTCAAGTCCTGGCTGCAGGCCCTGTGCTGTGTTTAGTTGTTTTTATTTATTTAAATACACAGAAATGTATTTAAACAGGGAAATCCCATTGAGACCAAGGCCTCTTTTACAAGGGAGCCCTGCACACAATCATACAAATTCACAATATTTACAATTCCAAACGTAATAAAACAATTACCCTGAATGTCGACTGGATGATTAGATTTTCTGATATATAACTATAGTGTCCTTCTGCAAGGTCAATACTCAGACTTGTTTACTGTAGTATCGGATGCAACTCGGGGACACATAATAGTTTAAGCACGCATGAAGTTATATACACATACTCATGCAAATATGTTAAACAAAAAAAGCCATTTAAAGAGTCAGACTATTGTAAATACATGATAAACATATTTTATAGTCTCATTACCAGGAAATCTACACTTACAATTATCTTTGCTTTGACAATTAAAAATACTCAGTGCCGTTTTATGAACAAGAACCGTCTTCCTACTGTAGGCATTTCTTCTTTTGCTATTATGCTCCCAACTTTTTGTCTTCAAACAAATAGGTATGGTCAGCCATTCATGTTTTTGACAAACACAGCAATTTCAAATGATTGCCAAAGCACCCACAGCAATTGATCAAATCATGCTCCTGGCATCTTTTCATCAGTATTGATTACGATTAATTCAGACTACAGTTGGACCCAGTTTTCATTGTCGTTGTGGCAGACTGGACTATTGATTTTTCTCCTCTACGCTTCTTTTCTCCCACAAAGGCAGTCTGCAAACAACTCTGCAGGGAAAGGTACGACCACAGAAAGACGCGTTACGTCTTTCACACACAAACAAACAGAAAAAAAAACGAGAAAGTGAAAAGTAGTCCATGTGGCATTATAATACTGTTGGTGGCCTGCCAAACAGGGATGTTACAGAAGTAGCTACAGTATCACAGGGGAATATCGCAGGCCTGAGAAACCTTACATGTCTGTTACAGTAGCTTCCTCTCCTCTCTCATGTTGAGGGGGCTTATGTTGTTGTTTTTGCGTATTTTCATCCATCCCAAATTCATCCAGCATCACCATCTGGACATACTTGGAGCGCCCACTAAACATCTGTTGGGCTGATTTGGTGATGCTCTAAATGACCATAAAATACCCAGCATTGGAAGAGATGACACGCTGACCTCAGTCCGCTCAGCTCTGTTATAAAACACTCCTGATAACTGATCCAAAAGGGATTATCATGATGATGACACATGACACACATCCATGTAATGTCTTCTCCTTCCTGTGCCTCCTTCCTGTGCATCTTTACAATACAGGATGAGATAGCACTATTTTTGCTTTAACACCTGGCTAAATTTAGAGTCCAGAGTAAATTTAGATTCCGTTAACAAACACAGGGACACATGTTAATGGACACGTGTCCCTTGCCTTTGACAGGAGAGGACACACATCCTGCCTATCACTAACCTAGAAAACAGCCACTGAACGAAGCTCTACGTGATAAAGAAGAGGGATATGTCTCAGTCATACACTCACTGACACAAGGCACGAACCTACAGTGACAGCCAATGATTACATTTCAACACATTTAACTCACAGTACCCTTAGTATCAGATTTTAAAAAAGAACATGCTTTGTATAGATAGCATCAATGTCCTATCGAAGCTGAAATCAGCATTTCAAATGAGGGAAAAGCTCTAACTTAAATCAAAGTGGATCTTTACAATTCATGTCTAAGCTTAGATAGACATCAAAACACAGTTGATAATTCCAACTGATATTTCTGATTAAATCCCTTTCTGTTTTGACACTGAATGTAATGATGTTGGTACCCCATACAGTGGTGGCAGAACAAAGTTGGATGGCTCAACCATTTCTGTGGGTTTACAGCTGTCCAAACATGAAAATTCTAGAAAGAGTCTAGAATTCTTCTTTAAACTGTTATTCTAAGATATGGTTCAGAGAAGACTAATTAGAACAAAAATGATATTTTCTCTACTTTTGTCACCCAAACCAATATTCTAACGTAATTTAAAAAAATATATGTTAATGTGTCTGTTTAATGAAAATACTAGAGTAAGCTAAAAATAAAAGGGTAATCTTGCCAAGGAAAATTAGTATATTATTATTGAAAAAAAGTATTGGTCAAACCTGTGACTATTTCACAAATCAGAACGAAATATTTCAGATTGTGAGTAAAGCGATTACTTGGCAAACGATCCACTCACCCCTTTGCTGCGCTCGGCTGCATTGCCATAGCAACGCAATGAGTGTAAAAAACGATAGACCTTTCATTTTCAAATCTCTTCATCAGCGTGCAGTCTGGCGGAGGCGCTTTATGTGCGACGGACTCGGCGCCTGAAATTGAGGGGAATGTCAAAGAGTGACTTTTGCAAGTTCAAGAAACTCTCCCGCTCCCCCCGCGCGCAATGGGAGGGGGCGTCACAGAACAGAAGTGAAGGGATCATATGGAATGGGATTAAGGGAAGAATTATACTTTTACTAAACTTTACGGTGATAATGGTGGTCTTATAATAGTAAGAGACAAACTAACCTATGTGCTGAAAACAAAATGGAACTTTCCAAGTGTTACAATGTAGGTTTGTCATTGATGCTGAGACCAGTGCAAACATTTAGGCACCCATGCTTTTGGTCCTCTATTGCTCCCTCTGGTGTTAAATCTAACTGCCATAGTTGAACTAAGGGCAACTATTTAAATATAAGTTATCTGCACGAAAGCCCTCAGCTATTATCATATCTTGTTGTTTCAAAATAGAAATTACAACTTTCAAATTCAAATGGGCCCTTCTCAGGTCCTTTGCAGAGGCAAGACATTCAATTATATCTGATTATTCTAGCATGATGGACTCATTCTTCATCTTAAAAGCCGGAAGCTATTACCCTTTGTCACAGTTCAACAGCCTGTCAATCGCCCTCATAGTGTCTCACCTGTTAGACCATTTAAATGTCAGGGAGAGCCAATTTAGCCTCTCAGGTTCATGTTGTGTGTAGTGGTCATTAACTGTGTATGGGGTTGAGCCCCCCTGAGATTGACACCGCTGTCTGCTGGCGGTTAGAGTTTGTGATGGGGAGGTAGCCTCTCTCGTCTGACCTGAGTGTCTGTTTACAGTATCATTTGCTGAAGACAGAGCCCTCTAAACCCACACTAAAATGTCCTTTCTGAGACTAGACTGGTTGGGGACGCAGGCAGAGCTGCTGTGGACCTCCAGGTTCCTCCATGGGGATGAGGAGAGCCTGGGGTTCGCCCAGAGGGATGAGTTGAGCAGGACCTATGGAGAGGACCAAGAGGAGACCAGGGAGTCACCCACCACCTCCAGCCCAGAGGGGGGAAATGAGACACCTACCAGTCCCTCCAGCAGCACCTGTCTTAAAATCACCACCTGGGAGGCAGGATGGAACGTGACCAATGCTATTCAGGTAACCTAGATTTTTTTTTTTTACTTCAGACCTTAGGAAAGATGCTTCTCTATGTTTAGCTTTTATGTGCTTTTTCCATTCTCAAGAAATGATTATGGTTATGGAGGTTAATGAATGTTAGATAGTGCACTGGGTGAGCATTATCGATATTGCGTTGTTGTTGTTGTGCTTAGAGGATGCATTGGAACTACAGTATATTTAATGGAAGGAATGGAAAAACTGAGAGTAATCCTTTGTAAACAAGGCCATTTCAATAACTACAGCATATTATTAGTATGTAAGTAAATATACTTTTCAGCAGTTGTTCCCCCCCCCCATTCATATTCAAATCAACAGTGTCCCAGCCTTTTTTTAATCAGATAATCAGGCTACTAACTTTCATTTGTGTTTTCTACGCCAGAGTAGGATTAATTGTAAACAACTACATCTGTTCAGTTATTACCTTGTCATTGCATCATCATAATCCTCAACACCATGTACTTTTCCAGCAACACTAAATACCCAGTGTCCTATTGTCTGGACTGACTCTATCTATGTAGAGCATCTACATATTAACGCAGAATCACATTATAAACAGAGTTTGTTTACTTACCTTGTTCTGCATTGCAATTTGACTTAAAGCCCGACGTTGCTCAGACTATCCATTTAGGAATTTGTTGCAAGATATGATTGTTGTATTAATGTTGTGTAGTCTACTAAATAGTCTACAGCACGTGAAGAAATCCAGTTGCACATTTGTTAAGATTGAAGCAGAATGTTATCTTTAATGATTAAGTTTAACATCCTCTAATGTGTGGCAGTTTTCAAACAATCAAGTCTCAGGCAAAGAGCAGTAATTTACACTCTCCTTGGTGATGACTTGTACTTCATTGGAGGAAACACTGTGTTCACACTCTACGTGTCGTTCACTTGTTTTCTTCTTTCTCCTAGGGTATCTTTGTTCTGGGGCTGCCTTACGCTCTCCTTCAGAGTGGCTACTTAGGATTGCTACTGCTCATTCTGGCTGCGGTCATTTGCAACTACACAGGTAAGATTCTTGTATCCTGCCTGTACGAGGACAACGAGGAGGGCCAGCCCATACGAGTGCGGGACACCTACGAGGACATCGCCAATGCCTGCTGTAAGCGCCTGTGCCCCCTCCTGGGCGGCCGGGTGGTGAACGCAGCACAGGTGGTAGAGCTGATGATGACCTGTATCCTCTACCTGGTGGTCAGCACCAACCTAATGTGTCACAGCTTCTCCTTCCTCCCGCTCCCCCCCGCCGCCTGGTCCGTGATGACCTTCCTGACCCTAGTGCCCTGCATGCTGATCCGGGACCTGAGGGTGGTCTCCAGACTCAGCCTGCTCTGCTCCCTGGCCCAGTTCCTCATCACCTTCATCGTGGTGGCCTACTGCCTGCACCAAGCCCACCGCTGGTCCTGGAGGAGGATGGTCCTCTTGGTGGACTTTGAGAGGTTCCTGGTGTCTGTGGGGGTCATCATCTTCAGCTACACCTCCCAGATCTTCCTGCCCACCCTTGAGGGAAGTATGGAGGACAGGGGGGACTTCTCCGACATGATGAGCTGGACACACTCCCTGGCTTGTGTGTTGAAAACCACCTTCTCTGTGCTGGCCTTCCTCACCTGGGGCGAGGATACTAAAGAGGTGATCACTGATAACCTTCCCATTGGCCTACGCATGGTGGTCAACCTGTGCCTCCTGGCTAAGGCCCTCCTCTCCTACCCCCTGCCCTTCTACGCTGTGGCTGAGGTCCTCCAGAGCAGTGTTCTAAGGCTGGAGGCGGCGCAGGTGGGTGTGGACATGGGGACTCTGGTTCTGCGGGGCTGTCTCCTGTTGATGACCTTCCTCATGGCACTCTGCATGCCCCACTTCTCCCTGCTCATGGGGCTGACGGGCAGCGTGACGGGGGCGGCCATGACTTTCATCCTGCCCTCCCTCTTCCACCTGCAGCTCAAGTGGACCACCATGAGCAGCAGGCTCAAGGCCCTGGACCTTCTAATCTTAACTCTGGGATCTATGTGTAGTTTATCAGGGTTGGTTTGCTCCATCAAGGGAATGATTCAGGCTTTTGGGCGTTGATAAGCTCAAACTCTGCATGAAGACTTCAAGACTTAGTGATGGTCCCCTATTTAATTTCCCTATATCAATGTTCTGGAACCTGTAAGTTGCCTACAGCTAAGGCATAGATATCACATGTTGTATGATAGTATGATAAACCAAGCTATTGTTTGTGTGTTTGATTTTAATTGAGTTGATTTGAGTGATTAACACAAAGGCAGCTTGTAATATAAAGACGTGATAAATAGACGTTATAAATTGTGGTAAACAATATAGTGTGACCCGATGTTTGCTTTGCTGCTTATCATGGCAAAGTCACTATGATTCCTTACTGGTTTTGTTGTCTATAGCATGAATTGGAATCTGTTGTTAATTACTATTACACTTGAAAATGAAAAGTATGGCAATAAATATACCTATGTAGGAAAATATAGCTTTACAACAGTATCTCAGCATGAGAAACATTCTGTTGTAATGTTCTTGGTTATCTGTTTTGCAGACAATATTGAACATAATTGTATTTTAAAGAAACATTTCAAATTGATAATATATTAAATGTAACCGTTGGTGCAAGGATTTGCTGAAATAAAAAACAAAACATTTTAAAGGATGTAAAATGTAATCTAAGCCTCTAGTTCAAGAGACCAGCATGTGGAAATCAAAGTAATTAAAAATGGTGGGCACAAATGTAGGCCTATACCAGAGAAGAAGAGGTGAAGCAAGAGCGATAACTGGGCCCAAAATCTGTCTTCTCCAGCAGGTGGCGGTTTCCCCTGTTTTTTTTTGTATAGAGGTCAATGAACGAGTGCCAAATTTGGTTAACAAAGAATTTAATGGCTTATTTTCAACATGTGGCGTATTTGATCAAATATAAGTTTCGTAATGATTAGGTTGTGTACTGATATAAGTAGGACACGTGACATACCGGCAACTTTGAGAAAAAACACTTTAGTTACAGCAGCCACAAAGTTATAAACCTCGCCTATTTCTACATATCTTAAAATGTGATTTGAATCCCAACCCGAACCACACTGCTAACCTTATGCATAACCCTAACCTTAAATTAAAACCAAAAGCACGATATAGCCAATTTTGACTTTGTGGCTGTGCTAACTAGTGGAAACCGTTGTGCCTGTTGTTGAAACGCATATCATCCCTCTCATTGGCTAGAATGGTCCCACCTGCTAAAATAGTCCCACCTTGGCTCTTCCCAACTGACTTCCATTTTTGAAGACATTTATTTTAATTGTTAGGGCGGGCATTAGAGTATGTGGTCAATATACTGGATAATCTGTGCCTATCAAGGGGCCAGGGTTCCAGTCTAGAAGCACGGTTTTGACTGCTCCTACATTTTTGCTTCGGTACTGAAGTTTAACTGACACCCGGCCCAAAAAGACAATTTCCATACAAGGGCCACAGAGAGAAGTCAGATTAGAAAAATCTTAATAAGCCACTTTAGTCATCACCTTAGTGCACAAAGCATCCGTTGAATTGTTCCAATAATTGTCGCTGAGGCCAATTCGTTTTCAGCACTCTCAGCCGAAGATACACTACATGACCTAAAGTATTTGGACACTTTCTCGTAGAACATCTCATTCCAAAATCATGGGCATTAATATGGAGTTGATACCCCTTTTCTGCTATAAAGCCTTTGCCACTCTTCTGGGAAGGTTTTCCACTACATGTTGGAACATTGCTGCAGGGACTTCCATTCAGCCACAAGAGCGTTAGTGAGGTAGGGCACTGATGTTGGGCGATTAGGCCTGGCTCGCAGTTGGCATTCCAATTCATCCCAAAGGTATTCAATGGGGTTGAGGTCAGGGCTCTGTGCAGGCCAATCAAGTTCTTCCACACCGGTCTCGACAAACCATTTCTGCAAGGACCTCGCTTTGTGCAGGAGGAATTGTCATGCTGAAACAGGAAAGGGCCTTCCCCAAACTGTTCCCACAAAGTTGGAAGCACAGAATCTTCTAGAATGTCATTGTATGCTGTAGCATTAAGATTTCCCTTCATTAGAACTAAGGGGCCTAGCCCGAACTATGAAAAACAGCCCCAGACCATTAATCCTCCTCACCAAACTTTAGAGTTGGCACTATGCATTGGGGCAGGTAGCGTTCTCTTGGCATCCACCAAACCCAGATATGTCTGTTGGACTGCCAGGTGGTGAAGCGTTTCCACTGCTCCAGATTCCAATGGTGGCGAGCTTTACTCAACTCCAGCCGATGCTTGGCATTGCGCATGGTGATCTTAGGCTTGTGTGTGGCTGCTCGGCCATGGAAACCCATTTCATGAAGCTCCCGACAAAGAGTTATTGTGCTGACGTTGCGTCCAGAGGCAGTTTGAAACTCGGTAGTGAGTGTTGCACCCGAGGACAGACGATTTTTACACGCTACATGCTTCAGCTCTCGGTGGTCCCGTTCTGTAAGCTGTGTTTGTCTATGGAGATTGCATGGCTGTATGCTCGATTTACTACACCTGTCAGCAACGGGTGTGGCTGAAATAGCCGAATCCACTAATTTCAAAGGGTGTCCACATACTTTTGTATAATAGTGTATTAACATTTTATATTCATCCAATGTCTGCCATGTTTTTGGATGACGTGATGACATCGTCACTGCTCGCGTTTCTCCCTGTGGGCACTGCGTGGTAGTGTGCATGTGATGTTTGTCCATGAATCGGCGTATGCAAGCGTGAGTAGATTACCTTGAAAACAGAGGTGGGACATCTTTGATGTAGTCTCCAGTTCTTATTGGTGCCTATAAGTCATGAAAGTGGTTCTTCCTGGTTCCTCGTTTTGTAGGCTAAGAATTGGCTTCTAAAATACATCGTCAAATTCATGAAAATGTTGTCATATAAGATATATATCAAATGTATGTGTTTCTGAGTGAATTTATTTACCATATGCTGGATTTCAACGTATTTGACAGCCAAAAAGAAGTATGAAGCCAAAAAGTTACAACCGTTTCATTAGAACTACAACTCTCACCAGCTGCATATGTCTTACTTTCGACAGCTTGCCGTTCTACATTTTTTATTTACATTTTTTTAAATCCCCAGTGTAATCTAATATAAAACCCATCAAACAGACTGTAACTAACAGATTTTTACCATCCTGTGATTCCCCAACTCTTCCAGGCATTCTAACAAGGCTGCAGGAATTGTAGTTCAAATTAGACTTTTCTGACGTTCGCTGATGTGTCTTACTTCTTGAGCGTCAAATATTTTGATAAAAGGCATCGGGTATGAGCAAATCAATACACATATAGGAATATAATTTTATATACAGTATCTTATATTACATGAATTTTATGATATAAGCTTGAAGCCCATTCAAAAACCTGAGGTACTGGAACCAGGAAGTAGGTGGCACTTTCATAGGGTATTGTTGTCTGTCAAAAGGACAGCTCTTCAATGTCAGTTGTGGCCAACCAATCAAAACAGCAGAATCAACAAAAGAGGCGGAAGCAAACAAAAAATATCTGTTTAAATATACATGTTAGGCTTTCTGAATCATACTTTTGGAGTGTGTGTGTGTAATTAACTAACTACCTATTCGTTTTGTATTGTATGTTTACACATTTCTTGTTAACCAGTTAGCTAGCCATATGCTTAATGAAAACATACCGTATACTGTATTCTACATTAAAATGGACAACGTTTAAAATGTGTGATACAGTATATGTGAGGTAGGCCAAGCTTTCATTTGAAATGTAATACTTATCCTTAATAGGCTATTAGGCTATTGAGAGATCCTTGCCCAGCACTGGAAGGCAGATTTAACCTACAGTACTTTCACATTTACTTTGTCTTGCTGAGTCTCTGTGAACCTCAAAAGGAATGGGAAATGCGATAGATAAAAACACTATACTTGCTGTGTTGTTGCTTAGAGCTGTGGTGGTATTTTCACCTTCGTACTGCTTATTTCCTATCTTCAGATTTCTGTAGGTGACCTTTTGATCTGTGCAATTTTATCTCAGCTTATTTGCATGAACATAAGCAAGTGCTGCCACTCAATAACATGACTTGAAACAAAGGGATACTCAATATTGGATGGACAATTTATAACATCTGTGTATACAATCATGTTTTTTCCATCTGCATGCTTTTTTTCTCACCTCCCTCTCTTCCACCCACCATCTCTTCCCATCCTCCGCTTAGTCTGTCACCCAGTCACTTCCTTTTCTAGAGAAAGGAGAGGAGACAGAAGTATTCTGATATGCTGAAAAAATATATATACATTTGTAGAGTTGTATACTTTAAAATGACTAAAACAAAATCGAAAAACTACATTCATACAATTTCTTGACTGTGTCCAGCTTGGTAAAAGTAACTGAAAATCCCTTTTTAACCGCACCCCTTTTGTTTTAAACCAAACTTTCCATACATACTTGCCCATGGTAGAACTGGTCAGAAAGTGACTTTTTGGACCTGAATGCCAAAACATTCAGGAGATAGCGGTGCTCCAAGTTTTGCATACCCCACCATACCATGAGACATCCATGTCTTTATCGCTGGAAAAGATGAACAGTTGAGTTTGAGATCATATAACAGCTTAAACATACGGCTTTCAAACAGTTTAATAAAAAAATATACAAGAATATTTATTTTTTGTTCTTTTTTTTAACCTTTATCATTAATTATCTAAAAACGTGTTAACTCCCAAAAACATTTTCATTTTCTGATATAGCTTAGACCCCTATTTTACATAATCTGAGGTGTTTTCATTACACCCACCATTGGTTGATATATACTGACAGCACTCTCACTCTCAAAACATGTTAATGAGCCAGAAACAACAATACCATGCAACCACTAGTGGTCAAAGTGTTTTTGTCGCTCCAAAACTATGTCATGGTGCTGTATTGTAATGGCCGTCGTAGGAAGTGGACCAAAATGCAGCGGGTACGTGAATGCTCATATTTATTTTATTACGAACTCCACACAAAAACAACAAAACGAAACCACGAACGACAGCTAACAGTTCTGCAGGCTAAACATAGCAGTGCACGAATACAACTTCCCACAAAGGGACAGGTGAAAAACAGGCTACCTAAGTATGACTCTCAATCAGCAACAACGATGTACAGCTGTTCCTGATTGAGAGCCATACCAGGCCAACACAAAGAAATACACAACATAGATAGAACCTAGAATACAACACATAGAACATAACCCAAAAACCCCAGAATACTCTAAACAAACACCCCTCTACATAAACACACACCCCGAAACACTCTAAACAAATACCCCCTGCCACGTCCTGACCAAACTACTATAACAAATAACCCCTTTACTGGTCAGAACGTGACATGTATTCTGTGGGGTGGAATTACAGTACCATTTGAAATACAGCCATTCTTTCCCTGCCCACCACATTTTCCCACAATGCACCATAATTTACAGTATGCTGTAGGATAATGCTTCACAGTATTTTACTGTTAATAAATGTAAAAATGTACCAAATACAGTGCATTCGGAAAGTATTTTGTTACGTTTTGTTACGTTACAGCCTTATTCTAAAATTTATTAAATTGTTCTACACACAATACCCAATAATGACAAAGCAAAAACACGTTTTTAGAAATGTTTCTACATTGATAAAAAAAGAAAATAAATATCACATTTACTTAAGTTTTCAGACCTTTTACTCAGTACTTTGTTGAAGCACCTTTGGCTGCGATTACAGCCTTAAATATTTTTTGGGTATGAAACTACAAGCTTGCCACACCTGTGTTGGGGAAGTTTTTTAAATTCTTCTCTGCAGATCCTCTCAAGCTCTGTCAGGTTGGATGGGGAGCGTCGCTGCACAGCTATTATCAGGTCTCTCCAGAGATGTTCTGTCTGGGCTCTGACTGGGCCACTCAAGGACATTCAGAGACTTGTCCCAAAGCCACTCCTGCGTTGTCTTGGCTGTGTGCTTAGGGTCGTTGTCCTGTTGGAAGGTGAACCTTCGGCCCAGTCAGAGGTCCTGAGTGCTCTGGAGCAGGTTTTCATCACGGATCTTTCTGTACTTTGCTCCATTAATCTTTCCCTTGATCCTGACTAGTCTCCCAGTCCCTGCTGCTGAAAAACATCCCAACAGCATGATGCTGCCATCACCATGCTTCACCGTAAGGATGTTGCCAGGTTTCCTCCAGACATGACACTTGGCATTTAGGCCAAAGAGTTCAATCTTGGTTTCATCAGACCAGAGAATCTTGTTTCTTTTGGTCTGAGAGTTCTTTAGGTGCCTTTTGGCAAACTCCAAGCGGGCTGTCATGTGCCTTTTACTGAGGAGTGGCTTTCATCTGGCCACTCTACCATAAAGGCCTGATTGGTGGAGTGCTGCAGAGATGGTTGTCCTTCTGGAATGTTCTCCCATATCCACAGAGGAAATCTGGAGCTTTGTCAGAGCGACCATCAGGTTCTTGGTCACCTCCCTAACCAAGGCCCTTCTCCCCCGATTGCTCAGTTTGGACGGATGGACAGCTCTAGGAAGAGTCTTGGCGGTTCCAAACTTCTTCCATTTAAGAATGATGGAGGCCACTGTGTTCTTCGGGACCTTCAATGCTGCAGACATTTTTTGGTACCCTTCCCCAGATCTGTGCCTCGGCACAATCCTGTCTCGGAACTCTACGGACAATTCCTTCGCCCTCATGGCTTGGTTTTTGCTCTGACATGCACTGTCAACTGTAGGACCTTATATAGACAGTTGTGTGACTTTCCAAATCATGTCCAATCAATTGAATTTACCACAGGTGGACTCCAATCAAGTTGTAGAAACATCTCAAGGATGATAAATGGAAACTGGATGCACGTGAGCTCAATTTCGAGACTCATTGCAAAAGGTATGAATACTTATGTAAATAAGGTGTTTCTTTTTTCTTTTTTTTATACATTTGCAAAAATGTCTAAAAACCTGTTTTCCCTTTGACATTATGGGGTTTTGTTTGTAGATTGATGATTTTTTTGTTTTAAATATAACACATTTTAGAATAAGGCTATAACGTAACAAAATGTGGAAAAAGTTAAGCAGTCTGGATACTTTTCAAATGCACTGTAAATCACCGTTTTCCATTACAGTGTAATATTCTGTATAATACATTTTGTAAATCATATAAATGTTGTACACACCTTGTTTGGTTGGTTCACTTTAGACCTTTAGTCACTCCTTGAGTCACTACAAAAAGTTTATTTATTTGTCAATAACAGCTGGTGCGTGATGTCTAATATTAAGGTAGTCTCGAGGTATTGCTCGCCTGAGGTAGAGTACCTCATGATAAGCTGTAGACCACATCATCTACAAGAGAGTTTTCATCTATATTTTTTGTAGCCGTCTATTTACCACCACAAAATGACGCTGGCATTAAGATCGCACTCAACAAGCTGTATAAGGCCATAAGCAAACAAGAAAATGCTCATCTAGAAGCGGCGCTCCTAGTGGCCAGGGACATTAATGCAAGCCAACTTAAATCCGTTTACCTCATTTCTTTTTAAAATGTATTTTTTAAATCCGTTACCTCATTTCTACCAGCATGTCACAAGTGCAACCAGAGGGAAAAAAACTCTAGACCACATTTACTCCACATACAGAGATACGTACAAAGCTGTTCCTCACCCTCCATTTGGAAAATCTGACCATAATTCTATTCTCCTGATTCCTACTTACAAGCAAAAACTAAAGCAGGAAGTACCAGTGACTCGCTCAATACGGAAGTGGTCAGATGATGCAGATGCTATGCTACAGGACTGTTTTGCTAGCACAGACTAGAATATGTTCCGGGATTCATCCAATGACTTTGAGGAGAATACCACTTCAGTCCCTGGCCGTCATCAATGAATGCATCGACGACGACGTCTCCACAGTGAACGTACGTACATATCCCAACCAGAAGCCATGGATTACAGGTAACATCTGCACCGAGCTGAAGGCTAGAGCTACCACTTTCAAGGAGGAGGGACACTAATCCGGACGCTTATAAGAAATCCCGCTATACCCTCAGATAAACCATCAAACATGCAAAGCGTCAACACAGGACTAAGATTGAATCCTACTACACCGACTCTGACGCTCGTTGGATGTGGCAGGGCTTGCAAACAATTAAAGGCTAAATGCCTTTTATGCTCGCGTCGAGGCAAGCAACACTGAAGCATGCATGAGAGCACCAGCTGTTCTGAATGACTGTGTGATCAGGCTCTCCTGGGCAAATGTGAGCATGACCTTTAAACAGGTCAACAATCACAAGGCCGCGAGGCCAGATGGATTACCAGGACGTGTACTCAGAGCATGCGTGGACCAACTGACAAGTGTCTAAACTGACATTTTCAACCCCTCCCTGACTGAGTCTCTAATACCTACATGCTTCAAGCAGACCACCATAGTCCCTGTGCCCAAGAAAGCTAAGGTAATCTGCCTAAATGACTACCGCCCCGTAGCACTGACGTTGGTGCCATGAAGTGCTTTGAAAGGCTGGTCATGGCTCACATCAACACCATCATCCCAGATCCACAGAAGACGCAATCTCAATGGCACTCCACAATGCTCTTTCCCACCTGGACAAAAGGAACACCTATGTGAGAATGCTGCTCATTGACTACAGCTCAACGTTCAATACCATAGTGCCCACAAAGCTCATCCCTAAGCTAAGGACCCTGGGACTAAACACCTCCCTCTGCAACTAGATCCTGGACTTCCTGATGGCCGCCCCCAGATGGTAAGGGTAGGCAACAACACATCTGCCACGCTGATACTCAACACCGGTTCCCTCAGGGATGCGTACTTTGTTCCCTCCTGTACTCCTTGTTCACCCACGACTCCAACACCATCATTAAGTTTGCTGACGACACAACGGTGGTAGGCCTGATCACCGACAACAATGAGACAGCCTATGGGAGGAGGTCAGAGACCTGGCAGTGCCAGGACAACAACCTCTCCCTCAACATGAGCAAGACAAAGGAGATGATCGTGGACTACAGGAAAAGGAGGGCCGAACACGCCCCCATTCATATCGACGGGGCTGTAGTGTAGCAGGTTGAGAGTTCCTTGGTGTCCACATCACCAACAAACTATCATGGTCCAAAGACACCAAGGCAGTCATGAAGCGAGCACTACAATGTATTTTCCACTTCAGGAGACTGAAAATATTTGGAAAGATAGATCCTCAAAATGTTCTACAGCTGCACCATTGAGAGCATCCTGACCTGTTGCATCACCGCATGTTATGGTAACTGTTCGGCATCCGACTGTAAGGCACTACAGAGAGTAGTGCATACAGCCCAGTACATCACAGGGGCTAGCTTCCTGCCATCCATGACCTATATACTAGGTGGTGTCATAGGAAGGCCCAAAAAATTGTCAAAGACTTCAGTCACCCAAGTCATAGACTGTTTTCTCTGCTACCGCACGGCAAGCGGTACCGGAGCGCCAAGTCTAGGTCCAAAAGGCTCCTTAGCAGCTTCTACCCCCAAGCCATAAGACTGTTGAACAATTAATCAAATGGCTACCCGGACTATTTGCATTGACATCACCCCTCTTTGTTTTTACACTGCTGCTACTTGCTGTTTATTATCTATGCATAGTCACTTTACCCCTACCTACATGTACAAATTACCTCGACTAACCTGTACCCCCGCACATTGACTCGGTACCGGTACTCCCTGTATATAGCCTCATTATTATTATTTTATTGTGTTACTTTTAGTTTATTTTGTAAATATTTTCTTAACTCTATTTTCTTAAAACTTCATTGTTGGTTAAGGGCTTGTAAGTAAGCATATTCGCCGCATGTGACAAATAAAATTTCATCTGATTTGATGTCTCTCAATCCTATCACTCAGAGATGTTTTTTAAAAGTTGTCAGTTGCAATCCTACAATGCTATAAAGTAATGTACTGTTAAACCAAAGTTTATTTAGAATTTACAGTATAATTTACTGTTCACGCCTAAAATCACCCAGAGTGCATAGCTATTTACAACAGTACTTTACTGTTAGTTTTACTGTATAACATTTACATTTGAGTCATTTAGCAGACGCTCTCATCCAGAGCGACTTACAGTAGTGAATGCATACATTTCATGCATTTTTTATTTTTTTTGTACTGGCCCCCCCATGGGAATCAAACCCACAACCCTAGCGTTGCACACACCATGCTGGCGTTGCAAACACCATGCTCTACCAACTGAGCCACAGGGAAGTCACTGTAACACTGTAAAAACATCCAGATTGTTTTACAGTGTAGGGTTGTTTTGTTTGAGTTAGTCCAGTTAGTTAAATAGGTATATGAATGTGAGTTGAGAGTTTCTCCATAAGGTTTTGACTCATTGGTGTTTGGTCACCTTTCCTGTGATAACATTATCATCAACAATCCAGGGCAACTCATCAGGGCCTTTGAATGTATATCATCCTAAGCCAATATGTGCACAAATATTCAGACAAATGCGTCAACTGATTTGCATCATTGGCAGACAGCACCAGGGCTCTTGCTGGAGACAAATCCACAGCATAAAATTCAATGCGCTTTGGTTTACATGGCAAAGTGCCTGCAGGCCTACCTCCAATACATTAGATTAGAGTTTTTTCCCCTCCTACTACAGTACCTCTAATCGGGCTACCCACGCGTTGGTACCATTAAATGCCAGACGGGTTACCAAATTATCCTCGCGTCCATGTGATGTGGTGTGATAGGGGAGACACCCGGTTGTGGAGGGCTCTGCAGAGGGAGATTAGGGGACCTGTGAAGCAACAAGAAATGTCAAGAATCGGCTTGTTGGAGCTGCCACGTCTCAGCTGCTCTCAGAGCTGAGATTTATTCCTAAAGCTGCCTGAAAGGCCCCCTCACGCAGCGTGGCTTGGGCTCTGGGCACTCCACTTCAGTCCACAGTAGAGGGCACAAAGGCAAGAGGAACCAGTAATTATATAGGTTTTTTGGAGGGTACAAGACAATAATATTGAGGTAGTAGAGGTTTTTAATTTCTACTACCTACTTCAACTTTAATCTCCTTTAAAAAGAAAATAATACTGAAAACCAAAAGCATGGAAACAAAATGTACAAAATGAATGCATTTATGGTTATTTGCTTGCTATTTGGGTAAAGGAAATTGGAATACTTATCAGAATAACATGTTTGTTTTCTTGTTGCTGTGACAACAGAGTGGACCACCAATTCAATCTATTTCCAGTCAAAGATGCTTCAGTCTGTACAAAGAGACTTTGGATTAGGCTGTTCGTATTATAATTACTGCGCAAACTACCTTACTGGAAGCATGAATTATGACATACTAAAAATGTGACTCCCAGACAAATGTTTTTCTGAGAAGCAGGGATCTGCAGCTGTGCCTTCTAAAATGATCCTGAACAATATCAAAATAATTAAAGGATATGGTCAAATATTTGTAAAACCCTTTTATGATTACTGAGTGAAGGCAACACATTCTGATGATGTGAAAATACACTATATATACAAAAGTACGTGGACACCCCTTCAAATTAGTGGATTAGGCTATTTCAGCCACACCCGTTGCTGACAAGTGTATAAAATCGAGCACACAGCAATGCAATCTCCATAGACAAACATTGGCAGTAGAATGGCCTTACCGAAGAGCTACGTGACTTTCAACATGGCACCATCATAGGATGCCAATTTTCCAACAAGTCAGTTCATCAAATTTCTTCCCTGCTAGAGCTGTACCGGTCAACTGTAAGTGCTGTTATTGTGAAGTGTAAACGTCTAGGAGCAACAGCGGCTCAACTGCGAAGTGGTAGGCCACACAAGCTCACAGAACGGGACTGCTGAGTGCTGAAGCACGTAGCGCATAAAAATTGTCTGTCCTCGGTTGCAACACTCACTGCCGAGTTCCAAACTGCCTCTGTAAGCAACATCAGCACAATAACTGTTCATCGGGAGCTTCATGAAATGGCTTGTGTGCGGCAGAGCGGCCTCACACAAGCCTAAAATCACCATGCGCAATGCCAAGCGTCGGCTGGAGTGGTGTAAAGCTCACCGCCATTGGACTTTGGAGCAGTGGAAACGCGTTCTCTGGAGTAATGAATCATGCTTCACCATCTGGCAGTCCGACGGACGAATCTGGGTTTAGCGGATGCCAGGAGAACGCTACCTGCCCCAATGCATAGTACCAACTGTAAAGTTTGATGGAGGAGGAATAATGGTCTGGGGCTGTATTTCATGGTTCAGGCCCCTTAATTCCAGTGAAGGGAAATCTTAACGCTACAGCATAAAATGACTTTTTAGACGATTCTGTGCTTCCAACTTTGTGGCAACAGTTTGGGGAAGGCCTTTTCCTGTTTCTGCATGACAACGCCCCCGTGCACAAAGCGAGATCCATACAGAAATGGTTTTCGAGATTGGTGTGGAAAAACTTGACTGGCCTGCACAGAGCCCTGACATCAACCCCATGGAACACATTTGGCGTGAATTGGAATGCCGACTGCGAGCCAGGCCTAATCGCCCTACATCAGTGCTCGACCTCACTAATGCTCTTGTGGCTGAATGGAAGCAAGTCCCCGAACCAATGTTCCAACATCTAGTGGAAAGCCTTCCCAGAAGATTGGAAGCTGTTATAACAGCAAAGGGGGGACCAACTCCATATTAATGCCCATGATTTTGGAATGAGATGTTCGACAAGCAGGTGTCCACATTCTTTTGGTCATGTAATGTAGCTTTTAAAATATGTCCATATAACAGAGCAATGTAGGATATGTCGTAAACAATGTTTTTCCATCACGTAATGGGTTTCCATCAACATTATGCATCTTGCCACGAGAAAAACTAAACAGTGAGCATCGTCATTAATCAATTAGTTAGGCCTTGGCTTCTGTATAACCTGGAAAGGTCCCTGACGCTCCCGAGGACTGGAAATGATGACAGGCGTGTGTGGGCTGGCATTGTTATGTCCTGATACATTGGCCTTTCCCAAAGAGGTACAGCTGGCATAACAGCAACTGTGGAAAACAGCTCAACTTGTTCTGAAACATGAGAATACACCAAGTGCTTCTGAACATGGATCCTTGACAAGAGGCATAGACATTACATTTTGGGATTGGTCTGGGGGCTTGCTCTGTGCTGTGAGATCAGTGTTCATTTTGGCACTCTTTTTAAATGTAGTCTAGTCAACTAAATGTCCTTTTGTCACATTTTATCCACATCACATTTGTATAGCTTCATTAACTTATAGTAAACATAAATCACTGACTTCCATATGCACAAACATACATAGCCTTGTCCAACCAACATATTTCTCTGCATAACATCCTATTCTCTTCCCAACAGCAGAAATATGACAAACCTACTTGTGTATAAGAATATATAAGTAAATTCCTAATTTAGCCTACATATACTGAACAAAAATATAATCACATGTAAAGTGTGGGTCTCATGTTTCAAAAAGCTTATTTCTCTCAAATGTTGTGCCCAATTTTGTTTACATCCCTGTTAGTGAGCATTTCTTCTTTGCCAAGATAATCCATTCACCTGACAGGTGTGGATTATCAAGAAGCTGATTAAACAGCATGATCATTACACAGGACAATAAAAGGTCACTCTAAAATGTGCAGTTTTGTCACACAACACAATGCCACAGATGTCTCAAGTTTTGAGGGAACGTGCAATTGGCATGCTGACTGCAGGAATGTCCAACAGAGCTGTTGCCAGATAATTGAATGTTCATTTCTCTACCAGAAGCCACTTCCAATGCCGTTTTTGAGAATTTGGAAGTACATCCAACCGGCCATCGCTACTGCCATGATGGAGAAGTGTGCTCTTCACAGATAAATTCCATTTTTTAACTGTACCAGGCAGATGGCAGACGGTTTGCTGATGTCAAAGTGGTGAACAGAGTGCCCCATGGTGATGGTGGGGTTATGGTATGGGCAGGCATAAGCTACAGACAACAAAAATAATTGCATTTTATCTATGGCAATTTCAATGCACAGAGATACCGTGATGAGATCCTGTGGCCCATTGTGATGCCATTCATCCGCACTACCCCATGTCACAAGGATCTGTACACAATTCCTGGAGGCTGAAAATGTCCCAGTTCTTCCATAGCCTGCATACTCACCAGACATGTCACCCATTGAACATGCTCCGGATCGACGCGTACGACAGCGTGTTCCAGTTCCCGCCAATATCCAGCAACTTTGCACAGTCGTTGAAGACGAGAGGGACAACATTCCACAGGCCCCAATCAACAGCCTGATCAACTCAATGCGAAGAGTTGCATAAGGCAAATGGTTGTCAGACCAGATACTGGCTGGTTTTCTGATCCAAGCCCATACCTTTTATTAAGGTATCTGTGACCAACAGATGCATATCTGTGTTCCCAGTCATGTGAAATCCATAGATTAGATTTATTTCCATTGACTGATTTCCTTATATGAACTGTAAAATCTTTGAAATTGTTGCATGTTGCTTTTATATTTGTGTTCAGTGTAGATATTGCATATTAAGAGAGAGAGAGAGAGAGAGAGAGAGAGAGAGAGAGAGAGAGAGAGAGAGAGAGAGAGAGAGAGAGAGAGAGAGAGAGAGTAGCGCAATCACCAGATGGTGATTAGCAAAGTAGTATGGGTTGTACTTCTGTCACTCGGTTATCAACGTTCCACAGACGCAGCAACCTCATTGATGTCCAAAAGTGGGGCTAATGACTTTGAACGGGAGCAAATGACTGTTTCACCCAGTGATGTAGTTGAGTCACTTAAAAACTTCTTAGGGCTAGGCCCCTTTTTTCTCAATTTCCGCCTGAACGACGTGCCCAAAGTAAACTGCCTGTTGCTCGGGCCCTGAAGCCAGGATATGCATATAATTGCAGAAATGTTAAAATAATGTAGGAGAATATAACACAGATATGGTAGGAGATATTCCAAAGAAAAAACAACAAATATTTTTTGTTTTGAGGGACCATCCACTTAGAATGGCAAGTATAAGGTCATACTGAAAATTAGCTCCCTTGGAGCAATTCCTATGGCTTCCACAGGGTGTCAGTAGTCTATGTTCAAGGTTTCAGGCTTGTAACTTCAAAAACTAATAAGAAATATCAGTTTTAGTACAGGGACACAGTCTTGGATATTCGTGTTTGCTCGCACCATGAAGACAGGATGCACCTGCTAAAATCGCTTTCCTATTGAACATACTTCTTTCCGTAATAAATATTATAGTTTGATTCCATTTTAGGGTATCTGAGGAGTAAATAGAAACGTATTTTGACATGTTGAAACAAAGTTTAGGAGTAGATTTTCGGATTCCTTTCTCTGCATGTTGAATGAGTGGATTACACAAATAGATGGCGCCAAATAAACAGACTTTTTGGAATATAAAGAAGGATTTTTATTTAACAAAACGACACTACATGTTATAGCTGGGACCCTTTGGATGACAAATCAGAGGAAGATTTTGAATATTTAATCGCTATTTGTGAATTTATGAAACCTGTGCCGTTGAAAAAATATTTTGATGTGGGGCGCCGTCCTCAAACAATCGCATGGCATGTTTTCGCTGTAATAGCTACTGTAAATCGGACAGTGCAGTTAGATAACAAGAATTTAAGCTTTCAACCGATATAAGACACTTATATGTACCTAAATGTTTAATATCCATATTTTTATGATTATTTACTTGAATTGCACGCCCTCCAGTTAGCGGGACGCCTAGCCCAAAAAACCTTGAGCCTGAATTGCATCCCAATTCCCCTGTGCTCGAGTCCTAGTCCAAGTCCCAGTCCAAGTCACCATTGGTCGAGTCACAAGTCGAGTCACGAGTCCCTATGACTGAAGTTCGAGTCCCAGTGCTGGAGTCCTGGTCCATGTGCTCATGGCTGAGTCACTGGTACACATTAAGTCAAAATAAAGTTATTTACCCAGTCAGATATAGTATAGTGGCAAGAGGAAATTGGTCAATAAATGTTTTGCTATCCCTTTTCCTTTCTTCTGTGCACCTAAATGTTTTCATGTAGGCTACTGGTAATGTTACCAGGGGCACGTTCTGTTGCAAAATGTTTTCAAACGTTGCAGATAGAAATTCAATGAATAGAGCCAACCTTTTTCCTTATTCAGCATGTCAGCGAGGCATATTTGTTCTTCATAGCATATTTCTATCTGAAAGTTCCAAAACGTTGCATCCTGCTGAATGCCCCCCAGGTTGTTAGCTATAGCTTCCTAATGAGGTAACATGACTGAACAAGATGTAGCCTAAACATTTGGTTGCTGGTCCGGTCCACAAGTAGCCTAGTTTTAGAGCGGCCCGATATATGCTTTAAAATTTTCAAATACGTCCTGCCAATATGCATGATAGAAAGAAAAAAAATGTAGCGCCGGTATTATGGGTCATCTTTTGAATGGTAATCTCTGAAGCTGTTTTCTCTGAGGAAAAGAGGGAGACTTGGCTATGTTGGCTACAGAATCTGGCAAAGAAACGCAGTGGGGAAAGTAGGAGGGTTGAGCAAGACTACAAATTCGAAGACAGCCTACTTTTCTATACTCAAGGGAGAGAAACACATAGCTACACTGTTGTTTTACTATTAAACTCAATGCTGATATAGTATTTTTTTTCGTAAGGCAGCTTGTGTTTCTAATAACCAGGCAAAGAGTAGCTAAGTATAAGGCTGGTGGTGTCTGGTTAGCTACGGGGAAGCAAGAGAGTCGCCTACGTGATGTGTATAATCGGAGGCGGAGCGGAGCCTGTCTGCCCACACTCATCCCTTGCTCCCCCACAGCTCACCAGCTGATATAGGCTGCGTGTGCCGGGTGTGCGTCGTCCTTCCCACTGCTAAACAGAACTACGCTGCGCGTCTGTGCTGCTAATATTAATAGTGCGTATCACTGACAAGCTCTCAATCTCTCCAAAAACTCTTGTCTTGTGTGCATTTAGTAGTCAGATTTCAGTCACAAAGATAAAGTGTCGTTTTAGTCAACTGAAATGAAAAATCCTTTATTGTTTTTTAGTCCTTGTTTTTTCTGGGTCTATTTAGTCAGTTATAGTCTCGTCAATTGACACTGAAACATAGGTGTTTGACGAACATTTTAGTCAATATCGTTGTTGACCAAATGAACACTGTGTGAGATAGCTCCAACAGAGGGCACCAGGCCTCATTCCAACTCCAGTCCACTACCCCTCACTATGCAGACACTGGGAACCAATTATCTGGATGTGCAGTTTAGAGTGAATGAATAGTGTGTTTTTAAGAGACTGCATTAACCCAGTTGTAAGCTATTGATTGGGGTCCCTAACCAAAGAAAGGGGAGAGCAGGTGATCGCTGTTTTCAATTCACCCCCTCTTGGCTGCATCTCTTTCCATTCCGCTACAATCTGCAGTCATAATGAGGCCATTCAGAGTCTTCAACCCTGCAGCCCTTACTATTGTTTTCTCTTTGGACAATGCTTTTAGAGCAGGATGTCTTTCAGTTGGGCCCTGAACTTTTGGAAGCTCTGTCTGTTCTGAACCATATATATATATATATATATAATATATATTATTATTATTTAAATAAACATTTTTTTTTAATCTGGTATGTAATAAAAAGGGCCTGCAAAAGGCAGAGGTGACATCATCAACATCTGTCGGTCTGGCGTGTCTGAATCCAGCCGGTCCGTCTTTCCCCTGAACACCAAATCCCGATGGATACACAGAGGATCTCCAACAGGAAGCATGCTTGGTGACTGACCTTCACCAATGTAGTCTCACAGATGACAATCTAAGTCAAGAATCATGCATATAGTGAGAAATATTGATACATGAACAACAGGTTTGATACCATCAAAAAACATCACAGAAATAATTTGACCCAGAGCTGACAATGATGCTCTCCTTTCATGACATAAAAAATATGGGACACGTATTTTTCAGGGTCTTTCTATATTTGAGCCAATTCTGCAATTAGAGATATTGGTAGCAGCAGATGTCAGAGGATGGTGAATCCTAACCCCCTGGAGCATAGTGGAGCCTAACCCCCAGGTGACACAGCAGGACCAGGAGGGACACATGTGGCCTGTTTGTTGTCTGCAGGCTGCAGCGGGTCTGCATCCCTTCTGGTCAAAAGAAGTGCACTATATAGGGAATAGGGTGCCATTTGGGACGCATACCAGGTCTCACTGCAGCTCAGTGACCCTGAGGTGATTATCCTCTCTCTGTGCCAGGATGGACTGGGTGGCTCTAACGCTGCCAGGAGTTTTCTATGTTGGCACGGTCAGACACAGGCTGCTGCTGTACCAGCTCAGCCTACACTCATACCATGCCATCCTAGTAATACCTCACAGCGGTGATGATGATACTTACTGTATATTGGCATAGATTTTAATAAAGCGAAAGTAGTACTGTGATGTAATGTCCATGCCATTAAAGGTAAGAGGGCTTACTCACGGATATTAGAATTTCACATCGAATATAACATTCAAAAGGATGGATAATAATGGATAATAAAGGCGGCAGGTAGCCTAGCAGTTGAGAGCGTTGGGTCAATAACCGAAAGTTCGCTGGTTCACATCCGGCAAGGTGGAAGAATCTGCCGTCCTGCCCTTGAGCAAGGCAATTAACCCCCAACAACAACGAGTCCCCGGGCGTGGATGATGTAGACATCGATTAAGGCAGTCCCCCGCACCTCTCTGATTCAGAGGGGTTGGGTTAAATGGGAAAGACACATTTTGGTTGAATGCATTCAGTTGTGCAACTGACTAGGTATCTCTTTTCTCTTTGCAATGTTCTAATGGTATTCACATGTTCCTGATTTAGCATTTTCAGTATTATAACTGCAAAAAAAGTCTATGCACATAGGCCAAACTGTATAATCTCTTAAAAGCACACATGCATATTACAGGGCCCTCCACTCATTGAGCCATTAAAAAAGTAACTGTCCTATCCAAATGTTATTTGCAGTTCACACCTACAAGATTAACCACAGCATTTGACTAACTGAAATGCCAACCAGGAACACAGGACCTGTATTCAGTCCCATAATGCCCTCCGCTGAGAGACATGGCCGTTTGAGCTGTTGTCACGACCAAACCTGAATGGGCTTATTGTGTGAAACAGAAGATAAAATACAAACAATCCAAAGGGGAGAAACATTAATGATGCCAAGATGAATCTCTGTAATGTTTGATGAGAATAAAAACAAACAATTATTCAATGGAGGAAAAAAACAAGAGATTGAAGTTATGTGACGTTACAGTTTTGCCAGTGTTTGGGATTTCTGAGTTATTCCAGTGTGTTAAGTAGAACATAAACAATGGATGCATTGTGATGTTGAAAACAAAAGTCTCTCAGCTGTAAACCTCCAGTATGCACAGCATCGTTCATTTCGCCAGAGAAAATCACTAGGCATGGAGCAGATTTCACTGCTATTCAATCTCTTAACTAAGGCCTTTCAGTGTGTGTGGGTATAATTAACGGGAAATGTCTTATTATGATTAATTCCGTTATGATGGTAGAGGCTGTCTGCTGGCCCTTTCTTGGTTTGTAAATACACGTTGGTGGACCATAGCCACTTTTTTTCTATTGTGCTCTATGTTTATATATATATATTTTTTATATATATATTTTTTATAATTATTATTTTTCTTTGTTATCCCAGTCCCCACAGGAGGCCTTTTACCTTTTGGTAGGTGGTAATTGTACAGAAGAATTTGTTCTTAACTGACTTGCCTAGTTAAATAAAGTTTAAATAAAAAAATATGCAAGCTAGTCCATGCAACTACTGTGCTGGGAAGGTACATTCTCTCTTTACTGTGCTACTCTAGCTATTCCTTGTATCTTTTTTCTACTACACTAGTCTTTGTGTTACAGTAACAGACATACTAAAAGTATTGAATACCGGTCACCTTGTGGGGTTTCAACTTGAATTTAATTACACACTTGGTGTGGTGTTGGCTTGAACTATAGGGCCTGTAGGTTTTATAAAGAGAAAATAGGTACAGTAGCATGGCTTTTAGTATGACCGTTCTATATGTTGAAGAACAAATCACCTAAAGCAAACCCAACCTGCCACTGGATGACAATCGGACATTAAAAGGTTACATGCTGACAGTAATATGTTCGTTATTTTCTCCCTCTCTGCTCATTAGCTTCAGATGAGAGACTGAAAAAGAAGAATAGGATATGCTAATGACACTTACATTTGTTACGTTGAAGGGCTTTTTATTATCACCTTTCATAAGACACACTCATTTTGTCATCATTCTAGTTTCTGGGAAGATAATTGTCTGCCTAGTTAATTATTACGGAATAAAAAGTGAAGAGGGCAATTGGCATTTCAAACTATGATTTAAACAAGAAACCTGCTCCTGGTTTCAGCCTTGAGAATACAGTTGGCACAAGGGTTATGTGGGTATTGGGTATTTTTTCCAGTGTCCTATCAGCCCTTATATATGCCCCATGGCATTTCTAGTTAATAATTTCCCAAGAGTGGGAGACACTCTGCTGCTTTTTTTCATTGAAGTTCAGTTTGATCATATTTGTCAGCACTGCTGTGTTCAGGAATAACTAAGCACCATTTTTAATCTACTGAAGAAGCAATCTGATAAAGGAAGGCAGCAATAAGTGAAGATCTTATTAACATGACTGTGTAGCTTTATCGTAATCGAGTTATGAACACAGCCAAACCAGTCATACTCACAAATGGAATTAGCAGAGTTAAAATGTCTATATAATTGGATTGTGATTTCCATTTTCTGGAGTCTAAAGCAGTTGCCAACCTTTTAATCAATAAGTAAGCTGACATTTTGTCACAATTCATTGAAATGGGATCCCTTAAAATTAGGCTACTATACCGTCAACAGAGAAAAAATGTTCATGAAAATAATTCATAAATAATCAGCCTATGAATGCCAGCAGTTCCTTTCCCTGACAATGTTACAGTAGACATACACATCTACCAGGGTCATGTATTTCCTTTGATTCCATTTATATTCCCATGCACAGGGGGAATAGGGAATACGCAGGATGCATTCTGTATTTAAATTATTATAGTGAGATTTAAAGTGTAAACTAGATATGTGCACTGTTGTGGTTCTCAGTCTAATGAACGTCATGAAGGATGTCTTCTGGTATTTCTTACACTCTTATAGAGACCTGTGGTAAATACTTAAAACCCAGCCAATTGGAGGGATCTGTATTCCAATTCTGCAGGATATGATAGGAAATAAAGCTAGCCATTTTTTACGTAAGATGAATCTCACTACTATTGCTCAATATATTTGTATTTCGGTATTAATTTCACAAGTCACACACCATCAATTCCATGTAAATGGTCTCAATCATGTTAAGTGGTCATGATGATGAAACTGGGATCTAGAAACAGTTATATTATTGGATATCAGAAACTGGGAGCTACCCTCAAAAGATAACCAGCTACAGCTCATGGAAGGACAGGTTGAGATCATCAACAATGGGGACATGAGGATTGTGGACAGTTGAACTGCTCCTTATAGGGAGACATTGGAGGCAACCATAGACTCTTCGAGCATAATGTGAGATTTCTTCTGCAAAAATACAATCTTTATGGTTGATGCACTGGACTGGGGTAATGAGTGTTAGCTATGGTCAGGTTTATAGATGCAAAAGCAATTCCAGTGTGACTCATTCACACAGTTTGATTATCTGGTCAGCATTTATATTCCCTGTAAAGCAATGCTGTTTAATCAATTATGTAAGATGAAAGGTTTGGCCATGAAGTGTGCTATCTGTGACGCTTTGCACTGTTGCTGAAATCAATAAAGAGCAGAGAGCTAACAACTTATCTCAGCATCCAATTACCTACCAATGCTGTGGGTCTCTAGGCCTGTCTTGGGCAATTCCTTCAGCCCTGCGTGCTGTGGATTGGGGCAAGTATCACTCAGCATTATCATCACAGGCACATATTACAAGATCAGCTGGTCATTGTTATTCACCATCAGCTGTGTCATTTGCCAGATAAGAGAAATCAACCTTCCTTAAATATCCTATGACACCATTCCTCATCAGAGGGACTAACACTGCTGACACCTCGCCTACTGTGACGTTCGTCGTTAAAGGTAGACCAAGGTGCAGCGTGAGTTGGGTTCATCATATTTTATTTTCAGTGTGAACCAACAATACAACGAACGAACGAACGAACGAACGAACGAACGAACGAACGAACGAACGAACGAACGAAAAGCTAGGCGTGCAAACACATACAACAAAGACAAGATCCCACACTGAAGGAGGGAAAAAGGGCTGCCTAAGTATGATTCCCAATCAGAGACAACGATAGACAGCTGCCTCTGATTGGAAACCATACTAGGCCAATCAAATAAAAAGACAACATAGACATATAACACATAGAATGCCCACCCCATGTCACACCCTGACCTAACCAAACAGAGAAAAACAGCTCTCTCAGGTCAGGGCGTGACACCTACTGTATAATGACTACTCAAGGATTACAGAAAGAGAACTAAGGGCAAGTTAACTTTTCCAACTTTTGGAAAACTAGATCAATATAAAATGCAAATATAGCTACGAGCAGCAAGGAACGGGGTTCACAGGATGTCAGAATGGACACAAGATCAGTTGGATAACAAAGCAAGTGTCACGTTCGTCGTCGTGATTGGACCAACGCGCAGCGTGAGTAGCGTTCCACATCTTTATTATAACGTGAAACTTCAGCAAAATACAAAAACAATAAATGATCAAACGAAACGTGAAGACAGTGAAGTGCAAAAAGGAACTTAGACAAAAACAAGCTCCCATAAAACACAGTGGGGAAATGGCTGCCTAAATATGATCACCAATCAGAGACAACGTTAAACAGCTGCCTTTGAATGGGAACCATACCAAGCACACCAACATAGAAATAAACAATATAGAACACCCCCAGTCACACCCTGACCTACTATACCATAGAGAACCAAGGGCTCTCTATGGTCAGGGCGTGACAACAAGCACTCTATCATGTGGGAGCTATCTTCCTGTATGTGCATTCATGAGTCAAAATCCCAAATCTGGAGTGAATATGAAGTATGGTTCATGAGGAGAAGATGATTTTGAGTGTTAAATATGCAAAGAATGAGTTGTTACAGTGACTTGCAAAAGCATTCACCCCCCATTGGCATTTTTCCTATTTTGTTGCCTTACAACTTGGAATTAAAATAGATTTTTGGGGGGGTTTGTATCATTTGATTTACACAACATGCCTACCACTTTGAAGATGCAAAATATTTTTTATTGTGAAACAAACAAGAATTTAGACAAAAAAACTGAAAACTTGAGCGTGCATAACCCCCCCCCCCAAAAAAGTCAATACTTTGTAGAGCCACCTTTTGCAGCAATTACAGCTGCAAGTCTCTTGGGGTATGTCTCTATAAGCTTGGCACATCTAGCCACTGGGATTTTTGCCCATTCTTCAAGACAAAACTGCTCCAGCTCCTTCAAGTCGGATGGGTTCCGCTGGTGTACAACAATCTTTCATACCACAGATTCTCAATTGGATTGAGGTCTGGGCTTTGACTAGGCCATTCCAAGACATTTAAATGTTTCCCCTTAAAACACTCATGTGTTGCTTTCGCAGTATGCTTAGGGTCATTGTCCTGCTGGAAGGTGAACCTCCGTCCCAGTCTCAAATATCTAGAAGACTGAAACAGGTTTCCTTCAAGAATTTCCCTGTATTTAGCGGCATCCATCATTCCTTCAATTCTGACCAGTTTCCCAGTCCCTGCCGATGAAAAACATCCCCACAGCGTGATGCTGCCACCACCATGCTTGGTGTTCTCGGGTCGATGAGAGGTGTTGGGTTTGCACCAGACATTTTCTTGATGGCCAAAAAGCTCAATTTTAGTCTCATCTGACCAGAGTACCTTCTTCCATATGTTAGGGGAGTCTCTCACATGCCTTTTGGCGAACACCAAACGTGTTTGCTTATTTTTTTCTTTAAGCAATGGCTTTTTTTCTGGCCACTTCCGTAAAGCCCAGCTCTGTGGAGTGTACGGCTTAAAGTGGTCCTATGGACAGATAGGACTATCTCCGCTGTGGAGCTTTGCAGCTCCTTCAGGGTTATCTTTGGTCTCTTTGTTGCCTCTCGGATTAATGCCCTCCTTGCCCAGTTTTGGTGGGTGGCCCTCTCTTGGCAGGTTTGTTGTGGTGCCATATTCTTTCAATTTTTTTATAATGGATTTAATGATGCTCTGTGGGATGTTCAAAGTTATATATATTTTTTTAACCCAACCCTCATCTGTACTTCTCCACAACTTTGTCCCTGACCTGTTTGGAGAGCTCCTTGGTCTTCATGGTGCAGCTTGTTTAGTGGTGTTGCCCCTTGTTTAGTGGTGTTGCAGACTCTGGGGCCTTTCAGAACATGTGTATATATACTGAGATCATGTGACGTATCATGTGACACTTAGATTGCACACAGGTGGACTTTATTTAACTAATTTTGTGGCTTCTGAAGGTAATTGGTTGCATCAGATCTTATTTAGGGGCTTCATAGCAAAGGGGGTGAATACATATGCACGCACCACTTTTCCGTTTTTTATTTTTTAGAACAATTTGAAACAAGTAATTTTTTTCATTTCACTTCACCAATTTGGACTATTTTGTGTATGTCCATTACATGAAATCCAAATAAAAATCCATTCAAATGACAGGTTGTAATGCAACAAAATAGGAAAAACGCCAAGGGAGATGAATACTTTTGAAAGGCACTGTAGTAGTTTCCTTGTTTTTCAAGATATAAATAACAATGCGGTTCATCTTAGGAACATCTGTGATAGCGATGACAAGTTTCAAGTTGATAGGCCACTGTGGAGTGGATTTAGAGTGGTTTAAATGGACATGTAAAATCTGCTTTTTTGATTGGTCAATAACTCATCAATTTTTTGACCAATCCCTTGGCTAAGTTAAGACATGTACCATGAGTCTACATTCTAAATGTGGTGTAATTTGGTCCCATGGAACATTAGAATAATTTTTTGCATATTTTAGCATATGGATGTGCTAATATGCATCTAATCAAATCAAATCAAATTTTATTGGTCACATACACATGGTTAGCAGATGTTAATGCTAGTGTCGTGAAAGGCTTGTGCTTCTGGTTTTGACAGTGCAGTAATATCTAACAAGTAATCTAACAATTCCCCAACAACTACCTAATACACACAAATCTAAAAGGGGTGAATGAGAATATGTACATACAAATATATGGATTAGCGATGGGTGAGCGGCATAGGCAAGGTGCAACTAGATTTTATAAAATACAGTATATACATATGATATGAGTAATGTAAGCTATGTAAACATGATTGAAGTGGCATTATTTAAAGTGGCATGGTTTAAAGTGACTTGGATTACTATCCATTTGTTAAAGTGGCCAGTGATTGGGTCTCCATGTAGGCAGCAGCCTCTCTGAGTTAGTTATTGCTGTTTAGCAGTCTGATGGCCTTGAGATAGAAGCTATTCTTCAGTCTCTCGGTCCCAGCTTTGATGCATCTGTTCTGACCTCGCCTTCTGGAAGGTAGCGGTGTGAACAGGCAGTGGCTCGGGTGGTTGTTGTCTTTGATGATATTTTTTGCCTTTTTGCTTTCCTGTGACATCGGGTGCTATAGGTGTCATGGAGGGCAGGTAGTTTGCCCCCTGTAATGCATTGTGCAGACCGCTGGAGAGCCTTGCGGTTGAGGGCGGTTGAGGGCAGTGCAGTTGCCGTACCAGGCTGTGATACAGCCCGACAGGATGCTCTCGATTGCGGATCTGTAGAAGTTAGTCAGGGTTTTGAGTGAAAAGCCACATTTCTTCAACCTCCTGAGGTTGATTAGGCGCTGTTGCGCCTTCTTCACAACACTGTCTGTGTGGGTGGACCATTTCAGTTTGTCTGTGATGTGTACCGAGGAACTTAAAACTTTACACCTTCTCCACCTCTGTCCCTTCGATGTGGATAGGGGGGTGCTTCCTCTGTGTCACGCCCTGGCCATAGAGAGGGGTTTGTTCTCTATTTTGGTTAGGCCAGGGTGTGACTAGAGTGGGCGTTCTATGTTCCTTTTTCTATGTTTTTGTATTTCTTTGTTTTGGGCCGAGTATGGTTCCTAATCAGAGGCAGCTGTCTCTGATTAGGAATCATACTTAGGCAGCCTTTTCCCACCTGTGCTTTGTGGGATCATGTGTTTGTGTAGCTGCCTGTGAGCAGCCCAGAACGTCACGCTTCGTTTTCGTCTGTATTGTTTTGGTGAGTTTCATATTTATTAAACATGTGGAACTCTAAGTACTCTGCGCCTTGGTCTACTCCTTTAGACGAACGTGACACTCTGCTGTTTCCTGAAGTACACAATCATCTCCTTTGTTTTGTTGACGTTGAGTGAGAGGTTGTTTCCCGACACCACACTCCGAGTGCCCTCACCTCCTCCCTGTAGGCTGTCTCGTTGTTGTGGTAATCAAGCCCACTACTGTTGTGTCATCTGAAAACTTGATGATTGAATTGGAGGCATGCATGGCCACGCAGTCGTGGGTGAACAGGGAGTGCAGGAGGGGGCTGAGCACGCACCCTTGTGGGGCCCCAGTGTTGAGGGTCAGCGAGGTGGAGATGTTGTTTCCTAAAGTCCAGGACCCAATTGCACAGGGCAGGGTTGAGGCCCAGGACCTCCAGCTTGATGATGAGCTTGGAGGGTACAGCATGAACAGCATTCTTACATAGGTATTCCTCTTGTCCAGATGGAATAGGGCAGTGTGCAGTGTGATGGCGATTGCATTGTCTGTGGACCTGTTAGGGCAGCTATCTTTGAATGCATCAATGTTATTTTCTAAAACTCTTTATGGACTATTGTGAAGTCCAAAGACCAAATTTTGGAGTGAATCTGACTTTTAGTCCATGAGAAAATGTTATATGGTTATTTTAAGCAATAGCATTACATAGTTAAAAAAGGGAATTGTTAATAGTTCATTTTTTAAGTTATTGATGCCAAACTTAACATGGTTCAACATGATAATGTCTTTGATGGCTCTAAAAAGCTACAAGTTGATAGGCCATGGTGAAGTGGACTTACAAAGGATTTAAATGGACACGTAAAATCTGATTTCCTGATTTATCAATAACAATCAATCAATTGAATGTATTTATAAAGCCCTTTTTACATCAGCCGATGTCACAAAGTGCTATACAGAAACCCAGCCTAAAACCCCAAACAGCAAGCAATGCAGATGTAGAAGCACGGTGTCTAGGAAAAACTTCCTAGAAAGGCAGGAACCTAGGAAGAAACCTAGAGAGGAACCAGGCTCTGAGGGGTGGCCAGTCCTCTTCTGGCTGTGCCGGGTGGAGATTATAACAGTACATGGCCAAGATGTTCAAACGTTCATACATGACCAGCAGTGTCAAATAATTATAATCACAGTGGTCATAGAGGGTGCAGCAGGTCAGCACCTCAGGAGTAAATGTCAGTTGGCTTTTCATAGCCGATCATTCAGAGTTAGAGACAGCAGGTGCTGTAGAGAGAGAGAGTCGAAAACAGCAGGTCCGGGACATGGTAGCACGTCCGGTGAACAGGTCAGGGTCCCATAGCTGCAGGCAGAAAAGTTGAAACTGGAGCAGCAGCATGACCAGGTGGACTGGGGACAACAAGGAGTCCTCAGGCCAGGTAGTCCTGAGGCATGGTCCTAGGGCTCAGGTCCTCCAAGAGAATGGAGAAAGAGAGAAAGAAAGAGAGAGAGAATTAGAGGGAGCATACTTCAATTCACACAGGACACCGGATAAGACAGGATAAATACTCCAGATATAACAGACTGACCCTAGCCCCCAGACACATAAACTATTACAGCATAAATACTGGAGGCTGAGACAGGAGGGGTCGGGAGACACTGTGGCCCTGTCCGACAATACGTCCTGACAAGGCCAACCAGGCAGGATATAATCCCACCCACTTTTCCAAAGCACAGCCCCCACACCACTAGAGGGATATCGTCAAACCACCAACTTACTACCCTGAGACAAGGCCGAGTATAGTCCATGAAGATCTCCCCCACGGCACGAACCAGAGGGGGCGCCAACCCAGACAGGAAGATCACGTCAGTGACTCAACCCACTCAAGTGACGCACCCCTCCTAGGGATGGCATAGAAGAGCACCAGTAAGCCAGTGACTCAGCCCCCATAATAGGGTTAGAGGCAGAGAATCCCAGTGGATTGAGGGGAACCGGCCAGTGAGAGACATCAAGGGCGGTTCGTCGCTCAAGTGTATAACTCAGCCATCTCTTACCCAATCCCTTAGCTTTTCTCAAACGTAAGATATGTACCATGGGTCTACATACCGAAGCTAGTGTTATTTGGACCCGTGGTTCATGAAAATACGTTTTTCAAAGGTTTTCCAAAATGTCCAAGATGGAGGAAAATCTATCCTAATGAACCTTGTGTGTCCTTGAGGCAAATTTGTTCAGTATGAGGAAAGACACCTACATACAAAGTTTCAAGTCTTTAAGTTTTTAGGTCAAACAGGGAGGTGGATATGAGGGTTTAAGTGAGATTGCTTGTAACAACGCCACCTATAGGCCAATTGGTGCCATTATTTTTGACCAAGTTACTCATGGCTTCTGGTTTCTGTGTGCCAAATTAGAAAAGTTATTGAGCTTTTTGACTATGTCAAGAGGGAAAATAATATCTAAGAATAACTACAGGTTTCACAGCTTAGCTGTGAGCCCCTAATTAAAAGGTGAATTAAAGACAGAAAAACATATTACACACACCAATATATCAAGGGTAGAGCTGAGCATACTTTTTTAGTGTGATAAATTGTTTACAATAAAGTCAATGGTATATAGGCCTAATAAGATCATATATTTCTGCAAGTATAGTTGCCGTCATAAAGTCTGGTGCCGCTGCAGGCGAGAGCAATTAAGCCTGTTTAATAACCCCCATTTTTTAATTTTTTTAGCACATTTATGCCGCCACAATAATTTCTGAGAATGTTAGATAATGCAAATACAAATAATGCAAAGAGATACAAATGCATTTAGATCTGATCCAGGGTTGCAATTACAGCGTCGCACCACAGCTCCATGAATTACATTGATAAGGGAAAGCTTGACACAGAGACACATAAGGGGACACAACAGGCCTTTGTGTTTTTATTCTTTGTTTCACTGTGACCACTGTTTGTCTTCTTTATTACTCCTATGTCTACCTGTCAGGTCTTCTCCTGGGGGTTCTCAGAGACTTGGATCAAGTGTGATTGATGATAGAAACAGTGGCTTGGTTTTCATTACGAGACCGAGAGGTGGATGAAGTATTTTCAGGAGACCTGCCATTGAGGACGTGAGGTCAAGTCCACTCAAACTACAGCGCTAGAGAATAAAGGAGAGAGGCTTCATAAAAATATTTGGCTGAATTTAACAGTATCCCTGTTTGATAATAACCATAGATAGCTTATTTAATTAAACCATAATAATTCTAACTAATTACTCACTTAATAGCACTGAGTAACACTCAAAAAAATGTATTCTAAGACAATCGACTTCTACTTATCTGTAGTAACCAGCTACTGATTTGACTGAGAGTGCTTGGTTTTTGCAGTAGCACTTGTCTACTTTCCAGTATGCCATATCCTCTCCTCTCACACTCCCACAGTGGTTGATTCCCAGTTTCTGGGCCTGTGTTATTCTCTTCATGGCTCGGTTGTGGGGGATATATCTCTGTTCCTGGTCCAGGTTTGCCGCCATGTCTCCTGGCTGTGGTCACGGCTGTGCACACCACACCGCCAATACCAAGGGCCTTTACTACACCTCCAATATTTCAGGTGGTATGAGACACACAGAACTCTGAGCCATCCATCACAGCAGGGTGGATGTTTCTCCATTCCCCTGGATGAGGAAATGCACTATAAACACTTGGTAAGACGTATGTGTAGAAATCAAACCAACAACAGTATGCTGTTAAGACAAACGTCTTGGTACTTTGACTATTGTACCTTTGTTGCCTCAAAACTTGACCTTGTGTTGCTGTGAAAACATACAGTATATTATATCTGTGACAAATTTGTAACGTATTTCCTTGACATATCGGTGCGCGTTGAAATGTCTCCAAACATGATAGTGTAGATATACAGTATGTTCCAGGGTAGATGTGTTTAACAGACACCTCATTTAAATCACACAGATCACATGTTTCAACTGCTTTCACCTCTCATTGGTTTTCTGAACACACCAGTCAGTCACTGTAGAACGTAGGGAGTACGTAATCATCACTAGGCTGTGTACATGTGTAAACCTGTTAAGGCCAGTTGTCATGTGTATGTGCATGTTCATACATTCATTGTAAAGTCTGTGTGTCTGTGTGTGTGTGTGTGTTATCTGTCAACTTATCATAAGGCTTGAGTGTGAGAGCACCAGAATTTCACCAAAACCGAGACAAGAAGACAACAAGATTATTTTAGAGTTCAAACAAACAAAACAAATGCCAAAAGGAAATGAATATGATTCTAAGACTGAAGTTTAAAAACTGGTTGGCAGTGACATGTCTTTTCTTCACCAACACTTTTATTGCTGCTGAGTAATGTGAGCTGGGAGTATTTTTGTTTGCTTGTCTATACCATTATTGTATTTTATTTATGATAATTTGGAGTAAAGTAAAATTCCCTTTATATAACCAGAAAACAATATTGTGACTGAAGTAATCAAAAAAACAGAGTCTCTAGAGTCTCACCAAAGCAGTCTCCGAATTATCATAAATAAAATACAACTGGTATAAATTCAACTCACTGATGACGTGTTGAAATGCCTTGTGGTATTTCAGGGGGGAAATGATATAACACTGTATTGTGTAGTGTATTAAATATTGTGTCATTCTAAAGGGTGTGGTCTGGTGTGCTCATCCAGTCACGCATTGTTTACACATCATGCTTGAAAACAATGGTTCACGTAGCCATGAGCCTGCATCTCAGTCTGGGAAATGAAACAAGCCCATTGAAGTGCACCACGTGATGTCAAACAAAGCAGTAACTATCAAAATCTCATGAATATCTTCACAGAAATAATAATAAAAAAAAGCCTGCCAATATTTGCTGTTATTTAGCTAGTCTTGAGGCTACTGTACATGTGAAGTACCTGTAACCTTAATACCAATGTAGTACTATTGATTTCATGTTCCAAAAAATTCTGATTGAAAAGTCAAACGTGATCCTAAATGTGCTTGCTGACTAGCTGTGAATTAATTAGATTCATGACCACTATGTATTTTCCTAGCAAGTTAAATAGCTGTTTTAATGAGCCAGGCCAAGCTACAGCCCTCTGGAACGGGATATATCTAGTCCTGGTTATCAAAAGGGATGTTTGAAGAGTGTGTTTATGTTTCTTTCCCTTTTATTTCACGTATACCGAGGCCTGGCCTGTTGGCCGTGAGCACCTTTAACACATTCACTTTGTTGTCTACTTGACTTTTTTCTTTCTTTCCCCCGCTCTCTCCATTTCAAACCTTGTCTTGATTCGTCAGTCTTGTATCACCTTCCAGTGATGTTTCCTCTGTGTGTAGGCAGGTAACCTAGCGGTTAAAAGCGTTGGGCCAGTAACCGAAAGGTTGCTGGTTTGAATCCCTGAGACGACTGAGTCAGAAATCTGTCGATGAGCCCTTGAGCAAGGCAATTAACCCTAGTTGCTCTGAATAAGAGCATTTTCTAAATGACAAAAATGTCAAATGTGTTTCAGAGAGAGCAAATCAGAGTTATTTGGTAAGTGTTGCAAGAGCAGAGCTGACTATATGCTGTCCAAACATTTTTGACTCCTGAATTTGGCACCTTCCAAAGGCTCTTCAGCCCACCCTCCCTTTGCAGAGAGATGTAAAAGCAGCCTTTGATTTCAGCTGTTTACATGGCAGCCAGGCCTGCTTCGCAGTCCCTCACCGAAGAGTCAGTGCGTCTCATTGGAGAAGAGCTGAGGGTCAAGTATGATAAGCCTTAAGTCTGACAGACTTACAGACTCGCGTACTATGGTGTGTAATTACAAGCCCACAACAAATACAATCATGTTACATTTCCTCTCTTCTTACATCTCTCTATCGTGCCATTGATCAGACTGACTTGACACCCAAGATGGCATGGAGGCAGCAAATTGCCAGCAGTCATACTCAAGTCTGCCAAAAGGGACCAATACATGGAGATCAGTGCTTCCTATGAATTAATGGGAAAGTACAGCAAATTGCTGCTGTTGATTGATTGGTATGCTACAGTAACCAGGGATTTCAAGATTTGATACTTAATTAATCTACAACTCATATTTCCAGTTCAATTCAAGTCCCCATAGTGTCTGCAGAAGGCTTCTACTGAGTTATTACAAGTAGCCTACCCTGTCCAATCACCAAACAGCTCACTTTGCAACTGTGAAGAATTACCTTTCCTTTTCATGAGACATCTATAATCCCTCCCTCCGGTAAACCGAGTGAGTATAGTGGCACCAGTGTACCACTTTCTATGAATGATAGTGATAAGTGGCACTGTCATTGTGAATGGGTCTCAGAGGCTATGCAATTGTTTAATTAATGCATTTCATGGATGTCGTCTATACATATCCATCCGATTCAAGTTAATCAACAATTTAATGCAACACAAATTCAACTGGATACACTTTCTGTTCGTTTGGATAGAAAAAGACGCATGAAAACGAAGCAGTTGTAGCACTTTGCCAACATTAGGGGGAGCCTGCTGTCGGTCTCAGAGCCTGCCGAGCAGCCACATCTCTCTAAGAGGAGCCGTTTGAATAGGTGACAATGCTGACGTCATGGACTTTCACTCCACTCACGGAGAAACAAAGTATCCGCAAGAGTGAAGGGGTGAGAATGGAGCCCGTGAATCCACAGGAATAATAAGCGTCTCAAACTGCTTTAAAACTTTAACAACTCTATAAACAAACATGGATACATTTAGACTTCGCTTCATACTACTCTACTCTTCAATTCTAAGCGTCGGGGCTCAATTCACGACAGGTAAGGATCTTTAAACCTTTCTGTGAGAGAGACTGTACGAGCCGAGCGTAGAGGAAAGTTGGTGGTGAATGTTTTTAGTTGGAGTAATTTAAATGAAGGTGTGGAGTGTTGCATTTCGTTGATCCGGAAAGAATTGATACAAAAGCAGAATTAGCCTATGTCTTTGCCAAGTCTGATAGCCTAATGTTTGTGAGATTGTTCCGAATCAGTGCTCCAAAATCGGGTCCGATTTCTGCCGTGGCTTTACTGTAGGTATAGCGAGCAAGTTACCATTCAGAATATACGGTTACGTCCCAAAATGTTGCCACCTAGAACGAAAGTATTTGAGTATGTCCTGACGTCGCCAATTTGAAAAAAAGTTATCAGATCCATGATTTCTGCATGATCACACCATTGAAATGGACAATTTGATCATATCAGGCAAACATGGCAGTAAATAGCTTGTTGTAATTTCGCATTATCTTGCATACTGTAGCCTAATGAAGATGTTGTGCAAACCTGAAGTCATCGAATAAACACCAACTTGCCATTTAGGAACTTTACGCCAAGAATAGGCTGGCTAATGGCGAGACTGAAAGTAGGAGCCTGCTGTCTCTACTGTTCCCTTAAATATGGCATGATATGGTTGTACAGTAGGCCTAAATAACAACTTTTTGGACATGAGAAAGACTGGTCCTTATACGAATAGGCTACAATGACTCAACTACCGGTATATAATGTATGATAGGCTAATTCTTCCTTATTACACGGAACCAAAGGTAAAAGTCAGTTTGTTTAGAAACATGAATGAATACAATGCAACATTGTGATTACAGATGAAAGCTTTTGCCCTTTTGAATTTTTGCAGTGACCTTTAAGTAAACAAGCAGATCGTGGAACCATACAATAAAGCGTCACAAAGTTACTCTCAGGGTAAAAAAATATATACTTTTTTAGTATGTCTCAACTCTTGAGGGTCCAATGTGTTTCACCTTTCAGTTGCAACACTTTCATCTAAATTGACAAAATTTTAGTTCTTCATAAGTGCTCTGAAGATAAAATAAATAAATAAAAACCAGCAGTTTTAATGGCTAAGTCAGTCATACGGCTTGTATATTTTTGTAACCTAATGTTTAGGCTCTACTAGACTATTTGGAAAAGTAAAACATATGATTAGCTTTTTCTGTTGTGTAAATGAAATCCAATACATCTCATACTGTGTCCCAGGGGACTTGCCAAACAGCAGGAGGGGGGAGTCCTGTTTTCTATAAACCATTCAAAATGTTAATTCTAAACAAACCTGATAAATGCTGTTTGCCATTTAAATAGATATTTTTTATATTTGTATCTTTTATATTTGTATTGCAATCCATATGATCTCTTTTGAAACAATTTTCCCATTTTTGGAATTCTTATTGAGAATCTGCTGTGTTCAGATATAGTGGGGTCTGAAATGATTAACACCCTTGATAAAGATGAGCAGTAATGACTGGATAAAATAAATCATTCAAATACTGAGCTATGTTGTATGGTCCAAAAAAATAGGGAAATTATATAATTTCATACTAATAAAATTGCTCAGAGAAAGAGATTTTGTTTAACAAGTAATACATTATTTTCACAAAAAGGTAGGGGTCAGAATTATTTACACCCCTAAAGATTCTTATAAATAAAGTTGTCAAAAGTTTAGTATTTGGTCCCATACTCCTAGCAGGTAATGACTACCTCAACAAGCTTGTCTCTCTGCTAGGGCTGATCCCATTTACATTTTAGTCGTTTAGCAGACGCTCTTATCCAGAGTGACTTACAGTAGTGAATGCATACATTTCATACATTTTTTTTCGCCGTACTGGTCCCCCGTGGGAAACGAACCCACAACCCTGGCGTTGCAAACACCATGCTCTACCAACTGAGCCATACGATTGTTTGGTTGCTATATTTTTTTTTAGTCGAGCAGTTGCAAATGTATGGCACGTGTCTTGATTGACGCCTGTCTCAGTGGACTAATCCATTGGGAGGCCGTGGGGATGGCACACCAATATCACCAGTAGTACATTTACGGTTAATTCCCATAATTTCTAATCTACAATGTTTGTTTGGTTACAGTAATTTCTGTTAATATATTATTATTACAGTCTTACTGTTGTGATTGTAGGAGTGGAAACATTGTTTGCAGAACGCACAACCTATGCTACACTTGTGAGAAACAAGTTTTGGTTTATTTCATTCCATTTGCGAGTTGTCAATTTGTTCATTGTGTTTTGTTTGGAGCACTCCTGTCAATGTTGAGTAAGGACGCACACCCGATTACGCATATAAGTAGGACTACGCTACCTGGTCTTTTTCCATTTGGCAGTCCAAATAGAAAAAGTTGCCGGCCCCTGGTGTAGCCTATTACTGACAACTTCGGTAGCGTAATGGCAGAATCTGCGAAGGCATAGCAGCGGCGGGAGGAGGAGGTTCAGGAACAGGTTTTTTTCTTATGGTAAAGTTATCTTGATCTCTGGCTCCCTCTTGAGTCATTTGTGTGTCTTAATTATTTAGTCACAATGTGCTTAAAGCATCAGACAAGCTCAGTAGCCAACATATAATTTATTTAATTAAAACACAAAGGGTGTGTCTATATATTGAAAAATACAAGTTAAACATTTTTGATTGGTTCAAAGAACAGACGACTCTTGGTCAGCCAAGATGTTTTTAGTCGGGGACCGCCCTAGACTCTACAAACTTGTTGGATGCATTTGCAGTTAATTTTGGTTGTGTTTCAGATTATTTTGTGCCCAACAGAAAATGAATGGTAAATAATGTCCTTTTGGAGTCACTTTTATTGTTAATAAGAATAGAATATGTTTCTAAACACTTCTACATGACTGTGGATGGTACCATGATTACGGATAATCCTGAATGAATTGTGAATAATGATGAGTGAGAAATTACAGAGGGTCAAATATCATACCCCCAAGACATGCTAACCTCTCACCATTACCAATAACAGGGGAGGTTTACATGTCTTGGGGTTATGATCTTTGACCATTTGTAACTTTCTCACTCATCATTATTCACAATTCATTTAGGATTATCTGTAATCATAGTAGCATTTACAGTAATGTAGAACTGCAAATGCATCCATCAAGTTTGTAGAGTCACAAGCTTGATGTAGTCATTGTGTGCTAGAAATATGGGACCAAATACTAAACTTTTTTTTTACCAAATACCAAACTACAGTATTTACAAGAATCTTTAGGGGAGTCAATCATTTTGACCTATACCTTTTTTTGTTGTTGAAAAAAAAAAGAATATTATTGTTATAAAATCTTTCTCTGAGCAATTGTATTAGTATAAAATAATATACATTTACATTATTTTTGCATACAATCTAGTTCAGTTTTTGAATTGTTTATTTTATAGTCATTATTGCTCACCTTCATCAAGGGTGTCAATAATTTCAGACCTCACTGTATGTAGTCAGATATGTAGCCCATAATTGTTACTTTAGCCTCTGCCTCTATAACCTTTTGGCCTTAGTCTCTTTTTTTTTATTGCTGATTAACTAAGGGCCTCCATAAGTCTTTGCTCTTCAAAGCGCACACACACGTTCTGTAACCTGCATCATCAGATTAATTCACCACTGGTTGGGGGTTGGAAATAGAAAATACAGCTGTCTATATAATTGCAGATTAATTAATCAGAAAGTCTTAACCATAGATTAATTACATTAGAGTAATCAAAAACACACAATGACAAAAGGCAAATTACACATTTTCGAGATTGATTCGTAAATGATGTGATTATGCTGGCGGTATTATGGAAATTAACTGGAAGATCACTTTACATAAATGTACAATGTCAATTTCATAAAGCAGTGCTGCTCTGCGATGAAAATATACAAATCGGTGTGCTAATCCACTTATGATTTATTTTCTGTTGCTTACATCTGGCCGCAGCGCAAATGGGACAACCGGTGAAGGGTGAGTTACTGAGCTGAGCTATCATCCGACAGGAGCCCCTGTCCTGATTAATTGTGACCTGATGACTCCTGGCTGTTGGACTCTGCCACCTTGAATGCTCAATATGGTCTCTGTGCAGATGTGTCACTGCATCTCCCTGTTAATGGCTCTCTCTTCGGGAATGGCTAGTGACGCTCTCACATGATCTGGGACAATAAACCACAGCATATAAAGGTTAACCCGATTCTTTCTTGTATATAAAACAAACCATTTTCAAAAACTTTTGCGGGATCATGTGAGGTTAGCCGAATACTGCATATGAATTTGGTCGTGACGTCCGTGGGCGATAACATGAAATAACAACTGTTGTTGCAGATAAGCAACACGATTTCCTTCATTACATGCATGGAATAAATTGATTCTTTTTAAACGACATTCATCTGCAGTTACCCTTTAGTGTTTGCTTTGTAAAATCACTGTGGTTGCCTAAGTAATTACAGAGAAGCAAACTCATTTAGTTGCCCGCCTATCTGAGAATCAAGTGTGAATGACTCTCGGGAGAGATGGCCATTAACCAAAAAGTAGACACTGCAGGAGATGAACAGCTGTTACTGGGTGAGGTGTATTCAAAATGGACCCCTAATGAGAAGAACACTATTGATGCTTTCATATGGTGAGTCAGCACTAGAAAAAATTAGCCTAACCTTACTCTTATTGGTTGTTCTGACAAACAATTCATCATAGCACTTGCATTTCCAGTACATTTGTATGTTTTTACTTTGATATGTTTGTGAATTTGGCACAGGAGAGTGAGTTCTTTTCTCAGTTCCTCCAAGGCCTAATGGGATATCCTTCACTACATCTCAGCTTCAGGTTTTTTATGCACACAATTTTCCCCTAGAGTATGGTTAGTTACTGCATGCTTTGTCCAATGTCTACATCCTGGTCTGGTTTAACCACTTCTTTTAAAAAAAGGCAACTTGGTGCCATAAACTACTATGTCCCCTCATTAAAACATAAGCCATGGTAGACAATGGTCTTGCCTAGTGTGTGAGGCAATACAGAGCGAAAGACCCCCCTCCCCCCCCTGCTATTCAATACCAATAAGACTCTTCTAAGAATGGAAGTTGCTGACCACTCAGTGCAGCACTTGCAGTCTTATATCTTCATTTTATTACAGGTTAGGTGACAGTGAGAGAAGTTGCTTATCTCAGCACCTGTGAGAGAATTGTATGTTTTTTATGCGTAGCCTCAACAAAATCTATTTGCAGCATGCAGCCACTTATTGTTCCCTTAGTTTTCTGAAGTTTTAGATTATGCATGGTGAATCAATACCTGACAGAATGTGTCAAGTGATTTTGCAACGGTATGGATTTTTAATTTGGTTTTCCTCAAAATCAGCAGCTTCCGTATTATTTCTACCCTTTATTTATTTATTCAGAAATGCACCTGTAAGGGTTTTGTCAGCATGTTACCCATCTGCCAGTTTTTCTCAGGATTACGAATGAATAAGCAAGTTTGTTCTTGTTATAAACCCAACAGACATGTTCAACATAGGCCCACTGCCTTGAATAATCCATTCAATGACCCTTTTACCGTACAGTATTAAATGTCTACAGTGTTTTCAAGGACCTGTGCTCTTATTGTTTATTTGGCCCCGAGAGATGCCCGCTCAGACAGATGTATTCTGAACTTGACTTAAAGGAGCATTACATCCCTCTGCATGCCCACAGCAACACGGGTCATGGGCCTATTGTAACACGAAAGGCAACAAAAGCCTTGTGGAGTTGCACTTGAAGCTCTGCATGGGAGGACAGTGTTGGTGTGTTTCTGCTCTCAGCATGCATCATGCTTCTGTCTGCTGGGTATTTGGGACAGGGAGAGATGCTCTGCAATTGTTCGTGTTCAGTGCCCTGGCGAATGTCTCAGACCCCAGTTATCCCCAGTCTTTGTCATCACAGCATTTTGGAGATTAAAGCTGTAATGGTGTTTTTGGTGGTCTATTCTGATGCCTGCCCTTAAGCTTCTTTTGAAAGCTGACTGGACTTTTCCTAAGGGAGACTGGGAATGAAAAAAAATGTCTGACGGATTAGATTTTTGGCATTTTGGCTTTTTTGTTCTGGTTGGAGGGTTTAAGGAGATTGAAGTATCACTGTATTGACTCAATTAAGATGATCATACGTCATCATACATTCAACACTGTTCTGGGAAGTGCAGCTCCCATGTCCTTAATTTGACAGAAAAACTATTCTCCATTAGTGTTGTCACAATACCAGAATTTTGACTTCGATACCAGGTTTAAGATCACAATTCTTGATACCAAAACGATACCACTGCCAAAAAGAAGGCATATTTATTAGCCAAAGTCACAGAATGACAGTTGATCCAGACAGATAAACTCAGCTACTGCTCTGTTCAACTGTTGGGCATCTTTTGAGTTCAATATCATTACAGTTGCATTTTTTAAAAACATCTGAGACAGCATGCGTTAATGAATTATACAATCAATTTGACTTTACTTTAATCAGTCTAACTACATAATGGTAATAATTAAAGTAAATCTCTATTAATAAACTGGGTAAAGATATAGCCTAAGCCTATCCACAATACAGGTGAATGCATATTCAATAGGAGTGTGTGCATGCATTGAGTTATTGAGCTTGTTTTGGCTGATGTCATTTGGGCTACAGATTCCATTTGGGACTTATTTGATTGTACATGTCAACAACGTTTGATTTGAAGTAGCTTCTTCTATAAAAATGTGCGCTGTCTTTTTAACCAGTAATGACATCATTCACGAGGCAGTTAGTTTGCTGAGGCAATAGATAATCTTTGGGAGAGACGTGTGAGAGAGACTGAATAGTGCTCGCCAGCTTGTAGTCATAAAACTCGGAAATTAGTTACCTTTAATTCGAAAATGAATGGGAAAAGAATAGGGTTTTGAGATAAATGCCGAAAATAGGTCTGAGGTTGACACAGATAATATCAATCAGTGAACATGACCTTTATGAATTATGACGCTTTTATATTTTTTCATAAATGCTTCAAAATTCACCAAAAGTGACGTTAGCTGATGAAGATTATCTCAATTAAACATATAAGATATCCTAAGCTTGTGTTTACCTCAGTCCTTATTTTCTGCGTTTATCCAAAAACCCTACAAAAACTCCATTCATTTTAGGCTTTGTCCAACGAACCATGGCGGAGTTAGTGCCTACAGAAAGACGACATTACGATTTCTCTCTATATGTGAATGAATTAAGCTTTTGATGGCAATCAGCTTTGAAATCAGGATATTTAGCATTATGGTTTGCAAATTATCACGGAGTACCTGGGTACTCTAGCAAGGAAAGTTAGCCTATAAAGCTGGGCGCTACCGGTATCTTCTTCCATTGTAAAGTGTTCTTCAACATTTCTACATGCCGTGTCGCATTATTGAAGTGTGTTAATTTCTGTGCGTCATGCGTGGGGATTTAATTATTGCTAGCCTGCACAATGTTACGTGGAGCAGGCATGGTGCGCTAAAATAAGGGGTCAGCTGCGCTGATCGACAGGCTTGATCAGTGAGAAACATTTGACAGAAGTATCGAAAGTAACACAAATTCTAGTACTGAACCATTTTTCATGTTTTAACCTGTTAGGGCTAGGGGGCAGTATTGACACCGCCGGATAAAAAATGTACCCGATTTAATCTGGTTACCACTCCTACCCAGTAACTAGAATATGCATATACTTATTACATATGGATAGAAAACACCCTAAAGTTTCTAAAACTGTTTGAATGGTGTCTGTGAGTATAACAGAACTCATTTGGCAGGCAAAAAACTGAGAAGGTTTCATGCAGGAAGTGGCCTGTCTGACAAGGTGTCGTTCTTCTTGTCTCTGTTTATTGAAGAGTGAGGATCTTAGCTGTCCCGTGACACTTCCTACGGCTGCCATAGGGTCTCAGAAGGCGGTAAAAAGCTGAATGGTGGCTTTGCAGGCTCTGGCTGAAAAAAAGTAGCGCGTTTGGGTAGTGGCTGGTTACAGTACTGTGAGACTCAGGCTCGTGCCCGCGTCGACCGAAAGCTTTGTTTACTTTCCTCTGTTTAGCTAAATGGACATTCCCGGTCGGAATATTATCGCTTTTTTTACGAGAAAAATTGCATAAAAATGGATTTTAAACAGCGGTTGACATGCTTCGAAGTACGGTAATGGAATATTTAGATTTTTTTTGTCACGAATTGCGCCATGCGCACGACCCTGATTTACCATTTCAGATAGTGTCTGGGACGCACGAACAAAACGCCGCTATTCGGATATAACGATGGATTATTTTGGACCAAACGAACATTTGTTATTGAAGTAGCAGTCCTGGGAGTGCATTCTGACGAAGACAACAAAAGGTAATCAAACTTTTAAAATAGTAAATCTGATATTGGTGAGTGCTAAACTTGCCGGGTGTCTAAATAGCTAGCCCGTGATGCCTGGGCTATGTACTTAGAATATTGCAAAATGTGCTTTCACCAAAAAGCTATTTTAAAATCGGACATATCGAGTGCATAGAGGAGTTCTGTATCTATAATTCTTAAAATAATTGTTATGCTTTTTGTGAACGTTTATCGTGAGTAATTTAGTAAATTGTTAGCGAATTCCCCGGAAGTTTGCTAGTTCTGAACGTCACATGCTAATGTAAAAATCTGGTTTTTGATATAAATATGAACTTGATTGAACAAAACATTCATGTATTGTATAACATAATGTCCTAGGGTTGTCATCTGATGAAGATCATCAAAGGTTAGTGCTGCATTTAGCTGTCTTCTGGGTTTTTGTGACATTATATGCTAGCTTGAAAAATGGGTGTCTGATTATTTCTGGCTTGGTACTCTGCTGACATAATCTAATGTTTTGCTTTCGTTGTAAAGCCTTTTTGAAATCGGACAGTGTGGTTAGATTAACGAGAGTCTTGTCTTTAAATGGCTGTAAAATAGTCATATGTTTGAGAAATTGAAGTAATAGGATTTTTAAGGTTTTGAAAATCGCGCCACAGGCTGGCAGTGGCTGTTACGTAGGTGGGACGCAAGCGTCCCACCTAGCCCATAGAGGTTAAGGTGACTATGCATTAACCAGAGAGTTAAACAGAGAGTAGCAGCAGCGTAAAAGATGGGTTGGCGGGTGGGGGGTGGTAAACAATGCAGATAGTCTGGGTAGCGAAATGTGCGGGGGCACCGGTTAGTTGGGCTAATTGAGGTAATATGTACATGAATGTATAGTTAAACTGACTAGGTAGCCATTTGATTACCTGTTCAGGAGTCTTATGGCTTGGGGGTAAAAGCTGTTGAGAAGCCTTTTGGTCCTAGACTTGGCGCTCCGGTGTTGTTTGCCATGTGGTAGCAGAGAGAACAGTCTATGACTGGGGTGGCTGGGGTCTTTGACAATTTTTAGGGCCTTCCTCTGACACCACCTGGTGTAGAGGTCCTGGATGGCAGGCAGCTTAGCCCCAATGATGTACTGGGACATGCGCACTATCCTCTGTAGTGCCTTGCGGTTGGAGGCCGAGCAGTTGCCGTACCAGGCAGTGATGCAACCAGTCAGAATGCTCTCGATGTTGCAGCTGTAGAACCTTTGAGGATCTGAGGAACCATGCCAAATCTTTTTAGTTTCCTGAGGGGTAATAGGCTTTGTCGTGCCCTCTTCACGACTGTCTTGGTGCATTTGGACCATGATAGTTTGTTGGTGATGTGGACACCAAGGAACTTGAAGCTCTCGACCTGCTCCACTACAGCCCCATCGATGAGAATGGGGGCATGCTCGGGTGAACAGGGAGTGGGTGAACAGGAAGTACAGGAGGGGACTGAGCACGCACCCCTGAGGAGCTCCAGTGTTGAGGATCAGCATGGCGGATGTGTTGTTACCTACCCTTCACGAAGTCCAGGATCCAGCTGCAAAGGGAGGTGTTTAGTCCCAGGGTCCTTAGCTTAGTGATGAGCTTTGAGGGCACTATGGTGTTGAACACTGAGCTATAGTCAATGAATAGCATTCTCACGTAGGTGTTCCTTTTGTCCAGGTGGGAAAGGGCAGTGTGGAGTGCAGTAGAGATTGCATCATCTGTGGATCTGTTCGGGCGGTATGCAAATTGAAGTGGGTCTAGGGTTTCTGGGATAATGGTGTTAATGTGAGCCATTACCAGCCTTTCAAAGCACTTCATGGCTATGGAAGTGAGTGCTACGGGTCTGTAGTCATTTAGGCAGGTTACCTTCTTGTTCTTGGGCACAGGGACTATGGTGGTCTGCTTGAAACATGTGCAAATATTGATATAATAACCATCATATCGACGTAAATTTGGAGTCACATGATGACATGGTGTGTGCTCCTCCCACTACGACTCGGGAAACCGTGCAATTTATTTGGCTACAGATTAAATAAGTTACGATGAACTTCACAGGGTGGTGAAAGTGCACAGTATGAGCTTCATGCTCCTTTCCAATAAATAATGAGGGTCTTATTCTGGAGACATGATGATCGATGCTTGACTGGCGTTTGACAAGTGCAAATATTCTCGCTCTTATCCATAATGATCTCATAATGTAGACCCGCACTGTATCTGCAAGCTGTTGGCTAGAGTGCATGTGCCAAGACCAGACTAGGCACATTTACTATTTAACTCAACAGTTTTTATAACAAAACTATCGGTAGAGTTGAAAATGCGATAGAAACACATTGAACATTAGATTGTTATTCGGTTCATGAAAACTTAAGCGGAAAAGCACATTTTGTGTGCACAACATCACGCACGGATTTCTATCTGAAATAAGTCCGTTTTGTGGAAACACACCACTGGTAGGAAAATGTTTTCCATCCCTCATTGTGAAAAGTAACTAAGGTCTAAGAGGACAGAGGAAGTGGCAAACATCCTGCATATTGATCTGTGGCTCCCAATTTGCTAATGGCGCTCGGTGGAATGCGCAAACACGTACAGCACAGCCCGTCTATCATATTTTCTTTATGCAGATTTTAGAATATTTGCATGTAAATCTGTCACAAATTAGATGGAAATCTAGCTATTGACAGGTTTCACAGACATGCTGGAGAAAAAACTGTTCCACAGCCAGTGTCTGGTGATTTAAAATAGACATTCAGCCTGTCCTGCCTCATACTTTAACTTCGAATCACAACTCCAATATACAGGCAGCCAAAAGTTGGCATTCAGTGGCGAACAACAATATTCTTTGCAGATGACTAGTTGAATTAAACTGCTAATAGCTAAATTGGATGAGACCATATTTTTTTTGTAGTGTGGAAAAGAATGTATAACAATTGACTGTCATCAGATTGCTTTATAGACGATGAACTACCAAATATGACCTACAAGTTCAGTACCTCAGATAGCAAATGCTCTTTCCAATTGAATGACATGCCATATGTAGGCCTGTCTGCTCCTCATTAATGACTTTCTGTAGATATGTCTGCAGTTTCTGTAGATATGTCTGCAGTTAATGGTTGAGTGTGTATAGTCAACATGTTGCTACAGCGTGGAGCGTGGAGCTGCTGTGTGACTGACTCGCAGTGAACTGCCCCACCACCACCATCATCGTCATCGTCCTGTCTGTCTTCCAGGTGGAATTGGTTTCTCCCCACGGGTGGTTTACCTCGTCATCATGTTTGTAGCAACCTGGATATCAAGTGCTTTTAGGTGCTGTACACCTGCTTCTGAAAACCTCCTGAGGGCTGAAGTCTCAACATCATATTAAAGTGGAATTCTCACACAGGCACACGAGCTCAGTGCTGAAACAGATAAGAAAAGAAGACTGTTGCCTTTTCTGTCTGGGAGGCTTTATGTTTTCCTATCAATACATGTCTGTCTGGCACTATTGTCTGGATTGTTTGTACAACAGAAATGTAAGTGCAGAACAATCCTCATTTAGGTAGTTTATGATGTAGCATTTGACATTTTACAGTACTCGTACAGTACGTTTATTTCCTCAATGCAAAATTGTATTATTTTCAAGCAAAAAAAATGTATAGCATTGCTTAATTAACTTAATCTGTTTACTTTCCTGTGGAAAAGCAGACGACAAAGCTTAAAACTACACACGATCCTCATGATCACTGTTGTTGTTATTTGTTGAATTTTAGTATGGAGGCTTTCAAAAAGAGGATTTGCTTGTTAAGTCGGCACAAATGAATGTTAATGATATACATTTGATCATGACCCCCCCCACCCCCCCACCCCCGTGGCCCTCCCACCTACCCCAGTCCGTTTTCTGCATTAATGTTAAGCATATCCCCCTGCTGGTTGCAGAGACAACTGGGCTGTCGCCTACTGGCACATTAAAGGCACAAAGAGCCAAGTCCTCACGGCCCAACTCAACTTGGAATTTATTGCCCCTTACTCAAACAAAGGAGCAAAGGATTTCTCAGGGCATCCCCAGCACTCTCCTTATCCAACACCTACCTATGGAGCATAGCCTAGATCATCACACTCCTAGTGTATACTGAAAGGTGTGTTTTAAGGTACTTCTTCAAGGTTTTGACTCAAGTTAAGGTATATGTTGTGATACAGTAGGTTTTGGTGAATTATGTGCACAGTTTATTTAAGGTAAATTCCTAAAATGTTCTCGTCGGAAGCATTAAACTGGAGATGGAAAAATGTGCTTAGTGTAGATTAAGTTAAGCTAGAGTCTGCCTTTGTATGACAGACGTTGTCTTGGCAAGTTATGTCCATAAGAGATGTGCTTAGTGTATGAATACCAGAGCCCGTGGGATGTTTCTGTCCTAGGCCTTTGTTTGGTTATTTTCCCATCCTGTGTGGTATACTTGACCATTCTCTAGAAAAGTAGTGCCCCCCAGACTCCCCTCCCTGTGACTCTACTAAAAGGCCCCCAACTGACTCCAGTATTTATGGTCCACTCATGACTTTCCCCCATGTGGTTTAGGTTAACCACATCTCTGTGGGTTTGAACTGAAATTAACAGGGTCATTTGGGTAAAGTCAGTCATTTTGAAGTAAATATCATGGTATATTTCTGGGCTAGACTAGCCCTTGCCCTGGAAACATGACAAGTTGATTGTAGGTACTCAAAGAGTAAAAAATAGAGGTATACCATATACACTACCAGTCAAAAGTTTGGACACACCTACTCATTCAAAGGTTTTTCTATCTTTTTTTACTATCTTCTAGAATAGTAGTGAAGACATCAAAACTCTGAAATAACACATGGAATCATGTAGGAACCAAAAAAGTGTTAAACAAATCAAAATATATTTTATATTTGAGATTCTTCAGCAGCCACCCTTCTTAAGTAGCCACCCGTTGCCTTGATGACAGCTTTGCACACTCTTGGCATTCTCTCAACCAGCTTCATGAGGTACAATGGGGGAAAAAAGTATTTGATCCCCTGCTGATTTTGTACGTTTGCCCACTTACAAAGAAATGATCAGTCTATAATTTTAATAGTAGGTTTATTTGAACAGTGAGAGACAGAATAACAACAAAAAAATCCAGAAAAACGCATGTCAAAAATTGTATAAAATGATTTGCATTTTAATGAGGGAAATAAGTATTTGACCCCTCTGCAAAACATGACTTAGTACTTGGTGGCAAAACCCTTGTTGGCAATCAGAGGTCAGACGTTTCTTGTAGTTGGCCACCAGGTTTGCACACATCTCAGGAGGGATTTTGTCCCACTCCTCTTTGCAGATCTTCTCCATGTCATTAAGGTTTCGAGGCTGACGTTTGGAAACTCAAACCTTCAGCTCCCTCCACAGATTTTCTATGGGATTGAGGTCTGGAGACTGGCTAGTCCACTCCAGAACCTTAATGTGCTTTTTCTTGAGCCACTCCTTTGTTGCCTTGGCCGTGTGTTTTGGATCATTGTCATGCTGGAATACCCATCCACGACCCATTTTCAATGCCATGGCTGAGGGAAGGAGGTTCTCATCCAAGATTTGACGGTACATGGCCCCGTCCATTGTCCCTTTGATGCGGTGAAGTTGTCCTGTCCCTTTAACAGAAAAACACCCCCAAAGCATAATGTTTCCACCTCCATGTTTGACGGTGGAGATGGTGTTCTTGGGGTCATATGCAGCATTCCTCCTCCTCCAAACACGGCGAGTTGAGTTGATGTCAAAGAGCTCCATTTTGGTCTCATCTGACCACAACCCTTTCACCAGTTGTCCTCTGAGTCATTCAGATGTTCATTGGCAAACTTCAGACGGGCATGTATATGTATTCTTGAGCAGGGGGACCTTGCGGGCGCTGCAGGATTTCAGTCCTTCGCGGTATAGTGTGTTACCAATTGTTTTCTTGGTGACTATGGTCCCAGCTGCCTTGAGATCATTGACAAGATCCTCCCGTGTAGTTCTGGGCTGATTCCTCACCATTCTCATGATCGTTGCAATTCCACGAGGTGAGATCTTGCATGGAGCCCCAGGCCGAGGGATATTGACAGTTCTTTTGTGTTTCTTCCATTTGCGAATAATCGCACGTTGTCACCTTCTCACCAAGCTGCTTGGCGATGGTCTTGTAGCCCATTCCAGCCTTGTGTAGGTCTACAATCTTGTCCCTGACATCCTTGGAGAGCTCTTTGGTCTTGGCCATGGTGGAGAGTTTGGAATCTGATTGATTGCTTCTGTGGACAGGTGTCTTTTTTTTTTACAGGTAACAAGCTGCGGTTAGGAGCACTCCCTTTAAGAGTGTGCTCCTAATCTCAGCTCGTTACCTGTATAAAAAGACACCTGGGAGCCAGAAATCTTTCTGATTGAGAGGGGGTCAAATACTTATTTCCCTCATTAAAATGCAAATCAATTTATAACATTTCTGACATGCGTTTTTCTGGATATTTTTGTTGTTATTCTGTCTCTCACTGTTCAAATAAACCTACCATTAAAATTATAGACTGATCCTTTCTTTGTCAGTGGGCCAACGTACAAAATCAGCAGGGGATCAAATACTTTTTTCCCCCACTGTATTTACCTGGAATGTGTTTCAATTAACAGGTGTGCCTTGTTAATTTGTGGAATTTCTTTCCTAAATGCGTTTGAGCCAATCACCTGTGTTGTGACAAGGTAGGGGAGTTATACAGAAGATAGCCCTATTTGGTAAAAGACCAAGTCCATATTATGGCAAGAACAGCTCAAATAAGCAAAGAGAAATGACAGTCCATCATTACTTGGAGACATGAAGGTCAGTCAATGGGGAAAATTGTGCAGTCGCAAAAACCATCAAGCGCTATGATGAAACTGGCACTCATGAGGACCGCCACAGGAAAGAAAAACCCAGAGTTACCTCTGCTGCAGAGTATAAGTTTATTAGTTACCAGCCTCAGAAATGGCAGCCCAAATAAATGCTTCACAGAGTTCAAGTAACAGACACATCTCAACATCAACTGTTCAGAGACTGCGTGAATCAGGCCTTCATCGTAGAATTGCTGCAAAGAAACAACTACTAAAGGGCACCAATAATAAGAAGAGACTTGCTTGGGCCAAGAAACACAACCAATGAACATTAGACCAGTGGAAATCTGTCCTTTGGTCTGATGAGTCCAATTGTGAGATTTTTGGTTCCAACTGCCGTGTCTTTGTGAGAGGCAGAGTAGGTGAACGGATGATCTCCGCATGTGTGGTTCCCACCGTGAAGCATGGAGGAGGAGGTGTGATGGTGTTGGGGTGCTTTGCTGGTGACACTGTCAGTGATTTATTTAGAGATCAAGGCAAACTTAACCAGCATGGCTACCACAGCGATACACCATCACATCTGGTTTGCGCTTAGTAGGACTATCATTTGTTTTTCAACAGGACAATGACCCAACACACCTCCAGGCTGTGTAAGGGCTATTTAGCCAAGAAGGAGAGTTGCATCAGATCACCTGACCTCCACAATCACCCAACCTCAACCCAATTTTATTTATTTATTTAAAAGAAACATTATTTTACCAGGTAAGTTGACTGAGAACATATTCTCATTTACAGCAACAACCTGGGGAATAGTTTCAGGGGAGAGGTGGGGGTTGAATGAGCCAATTGTAAGCTGGGGATGATTAGGTGGCCATGATGGTATGAGGGCCAGATTGGGAATTTAGCCAGGACACCGGGGGGAACACCCCGACTCTTACAATAAGTGCAATGGGATCTTTAATGACCCCAGAGAGTCAGGACACCCGTTTAACATCCCATCCGAAAGACCACACCCTACACAGGGCAGTGTAGGGTGTAGGGTTCCTCTGGTCTAAAAAATGGTATACGGTGGTATGCTGCTGGCCAATTGAAATGGTTTGGGATGAGTTGGACCGCAGAGTGAAGGAGAAGCGTCCAACAAGTGCTCAGCATATGTGGGAACTCGTTCAGGACTGTTGGAAAAGCATTCCTCATGAAGCTGGTTGAGAGAGTGTCAATAGTGTGCAAAGCTGTCATCAATGCAAAGGGTGGCTACTTTGAAGAATCTAAAACACTTTTTTGGTTAGTACATGATTCCATGTGTGTTATTTCATATATACATAGATGCATGCATGCATAGATATATACAGTGTAGAGGTCGACCGATTAATCGGAATGGCTGATTAATTAGGGCTGATTTCAAGTTTTCATAACAATCGGTAATCGGTATTTTTGGCCACCGATTAGCCTTTTTTTTTGTATTTAGTATTTTTTTTTGTAATATTATTATTATTAATTTTTTTTTACACCTTTATTTAACTAGGCAAGTCAGATTAAGAACACATTCTTATTTTCAATGACGGCCTAGGAACGGGGGTTAACTGCCTTGCTCAGGGGGGATTAGGGGATTCGTTTTTAGAACCTTCCGGTTACTAGTCCAACGCTCTAACCACCTGCCTTACATTGCACTCCACGAGGAGCCTTCATGGCAGGCTGACTACCTGTTACGCGAGGGCAGCAAGAAGCCAGCTAGCATTAAACTTATCTTATAAAAAACTATCAATCTTAACATAATCACTAGTTAACTACACATGGTTGATGATATTACTAGTTTATCTAACGTGTCCTGCGTTGCATATGATCGATGCGGTGCCTGTTCATTTCTCATTGAATCACAGCCTACTTCGACAAACGGGTGTTGATTTAACAAGCGCATTTGCGAAAAAAGCACTGTCGTTGCACCAATGTACCGAACCATAAACATCAATGCCTTTCTTTAAAATCAATACACAAGTATATATTTTTAAACCTGCATATTTAGTTAATATTGCCTGCTAACATGAAATTGTGTCACTTCTCTTGCTCATTGCACCCAGTCAGTGTATATGCAACAGTTTGGGCCGCCTGGCTCGTTGCGAACTAATTTGCCAGAATTTTACGTAATTATGACATAACATTGAAGGTTGTGCAATGTAACAGGAATATTTAGACCTAGGGATGCCACCCGTTAGATAAAATATGGAACGGTTCCGTATTTCACTGAAAAAAAAAACCTTTTTGTTTTCGAGATGACAATTTCCGGATTCGACCATATTAATGACCTAAGGCTCGTATTTCTGTGTGTTATTATGTTATAATTAAGTCTATGTTTGATATTTGATAGAGCAGTCTGACTGAGCGGTGGTAGGCAGCAGCAGGCTCGTAAGCATTCATTCAAACAGCACTTTTTTGCGTTTTGCCTGCAGCTCTTCGCTGTGCTTCAAGCTGTTTATGACTTCAAGCCAGATGGGTATAATTTGTGGAACGTTCCAACAGGAATTTTTTCCAAAAATGTCCTAAATAACAAGGTTGCCAAAAAACAACGTACACAATGTTGTATAGCGGCAGAATAAGATACCGGGTAGGGAGTGGTCTATTTCATTGCGTTTTTCACTCATCACGTTTATTCCGAAAAATGTCTGGTTGCCTATGGACAAACATTAAGAATAAGCTACGTGGTGAGTTGATGCTTATTCGGCAGCTAGTTTGCTAGGTTTGTATGCGTTGCTACTTTGTATGCGTTGTTGGTTGGCAACCTTTTACTTTACGTTTTTAGGAACAGATTCCTGTTGGAACTTTCCAAAAATTATATCCACCCCTTCAAGCCTATCAACTCCCAAGATTAGGCTGGTGTAACCGATGTGAAATGGCTAGCTAGTTAGCGGGTGTGCGCTAATAGCGTTTCAAACGTCACTCGCTCTGAGACTTGGAGTAGTTGTTCCCCTTGCTCTGCATGGGTAACGCTGCTTCGAGGGTGGCTGTTGTCGATGTGTTCCTGGTTCGAGCCCAGGTAGGAGCGAGGAGAGGGACGGAAGCTATACTGTTACACTGGCAATACTAAAATCCCTATAAGAACATCCAATAGTCAAAGGTATATGAAATACAAATGGGATAGAGAGAAATAGTCCTATAATTCCTATAATAACTACAACCTAAAACTTCTTACCTGGGAATATTGAAGACGCATGTTAAAAGGAACCACCAGCTTTCATATGTTCCCATGTTCTGAGCAAGGCACTTAAACGTTAGCTTTCTTACATGGCACATATTGCACTTTTACTTTCTTCTCCAACACTTTGTTTTGCATTATATAAACCAAATTGAACATGTTTCATTATTTATTTGAGGCTAAATAGATTTTATTGATGTATTATATTAAGTTAAAATAAGTGTTCATTCAGTATTGTTGTAATTGTCATTATTACAAATAAATACATGCTAAAAAAAATCTGCCGATCAATCGGCATCGGCTTTTTTGGTCCTCCAATAATCGGTATCGGCGTTGAAAAAGCATAATCGGTCGACCTCTAATACAGTGCATTCGGAAAGTATTCAGACCCCTTGACTTTTTCCACATTTTGTTATGTTACAGCCTTTATCTAAAATGGATAAGATAAATAAAAATCCTCATCAATTTACACTCAATAAAAAAACAGAAGTACCTTATTTACATAATTATTCAGACCCTTTGCTATGAGTCTCGAAATTGAGCTCAGATGCATCTTGTTTCCATTGATCGTCCTTGAGATATTTCTACAACTTGTTTGGAGTCCACCTATGGTAAATTCAATTGATTGGACATGATTTGGAAAGGCACACACAAGTCAATATTATATAAGGTCCCACAGTTGACAGTGCATGTCAAAGCAAAAACCAAGCCATGAGTTTGAAGGAATTGTCCGTAGAGCTCTGAGACAGGATTGTGTCAAGGCACAAATCTGGGGAAGGTTACCAAAAAATGTCTGCATCATTGAAGGTCCCCAAGAACACAGTGGTCTCCATCATTTTTAAATGGAAGAAGTTTGGAACCACCCAGACTCTTCCTAGAGCTGGCTGTCCCGGACAGAGTTCCACTGTGGAGATGGGAGAACCTTTCGGAAGGACAACCATCTCTGCAGCACTCCACCAATCAGGCCTTTATGGTAGAGTTGCCAGACAGAAGCCACTCCTCAGTAAAAGGAACATGACAGCCTGCTTGGAGTTTACCAAAAGGCACCTAAAGGACTCTCAGACCATGAGAAACAAGATTCTCTGGTCTGATGAAACCAAGATTGAACTCTTTGGCCTGAATGCCAAGTGTCACGTCTGGAGGAATCCTGGCACCATCCCTACAGTGAAGCATGGTGGTGGCAGCATCATGCTGTGGGGCTTTTTCAGGGGCAGGGACTGGGAGACTAGTCAGGATCGAGGGAAAAACACGATCGAACATCTCTGGAAAGACCTGAAAGTAGCTGTGCGGCGACGCTCCCTATCCAACCTGACAGAACTTGAGGGGATCTGCAGAGAAGAATGGGAGAAACTCCCCAAACACAGGTGAGCCAAGCTTGTAGCGTAATACCCAAGAAGACTCGAGGCTGTAATCGCTGCCGATGGTGCTTCAACAAAGAACTGAGTAAAGGGTCTGAATTCTTATGTAAATGTGGTATTTCAGTGTCTTCTTTTTAATAAATTTGCATAGAATTCTTAAAACCTTTTTTGCTTCGTCATTATGGGGTATTGAGATATGGGGTCTTCTGTGCGACCTGGAGTTTTAATTGGCAAAAAAATTGGTAGCACTTTAGAGCACTGAACAATGGGCTGAATTTGGAGCTGTCAAACGCACCTTGGCTTCGAGACTCATTGGTATTCTTAATGGAGGTGCGGGTCCTGGGAGTTCATCCCTTGTTTGTCAGTGACATCATTTACAAGCTAAGAACTTTGATAGGGTCAAGTTATCCCAGCAGGTTAACATTATTTCATGGCAGCCAATCTCAAAAGAAGAAATGTGCACATCTTTGGCAGCCTAAAGATGAAGGTTAAATAGCTGTGATTCTACTGCTTGGGAAAAACCCAATATGATTACCCAATCAGAATTCTGTCGCTTGTCTCTGTCACGCTTAATGCAATGTTTCAAAGGTAGCTCGTACTGTGTGTATTGATGATGGAATAAAAATTGTAAATTTTACAGCTCTATTTGAAATACAAACCTGAAAGCAGCATGTTATTTCTAGCTCTCTTATTATGTTAATTCCTAAAAACCTTTTCCAATGTGTTGTTTCTACTCCATGGATAACATTGTACTGTTGTTTCTCCTACCCCTCCGAAAGGGTGACAACAGGCAACAGAGGAGTTGGGAATCAGAGAAGATAATAGAGGAAACCAAATTTCATCCATATTGTTTCAATCAACCCAGTGATGGAACTCAATTGGGGTCTCAATAACTCAGTTGGCATCTCTACTTTCTGTTGAGAGTTAGAATAGTCGAATACATGAGGTGCAATTTCGGAATTTGGTTGTGCATCAGCTTGCCAAGAGGCTAGGGCCGGCTCTGACTGCATGTTTGGTTGTGGATGTGGGTACGCAGAACCACAACCGCAGAGCCACTGCGTCCCCTCATGATGAGTCCATTAACATTGGCCCTCATTTTACCTGCACTTTTTTTTTTTTACCTTGGATCATCATTAGGAAAATCATCCACCATTCACTGACTCACCCTCCTCAGATTACTTTTACACTATATTAATCCGAAAATTGGCTTCTTCCTTTTCTCGTCGACCTTGAAGTTTGTTTGTTGCGTGTACTGTTTGTATTGTTTGTTCTGGTTTGATTTGTTTCAAATACACAAATACCATGAAAGGTCCAAAGTGTACCATTGCTTTTGTAATGTAATCTTGGGTTCTAAATGTTTACTTGTCACAGATCTTTCAACTGACAACCACTATGCATGCTGGGCTTCCAAACATAACAAATGTAAGTGGTTGCAGCAGTGTACTTTGGCGGCAGACTAAACTCTTTCTCAGATCCTTTGCAAGTAGCGTGGTTTTGGACGGCACCTGGACCTGCCAGTTCCATGATCGTCTTGGGTCTTTGATGTGATCTCACAGTTTAGTCATAGTCTCTCCTCAGAACAGGACATGGGTCAAGACACAAGGCCACAATTGTCTTCTCAGCGAATAAGATTAGGAGAAGTGGTGGAGAATTATGATCTATCGTCTTCAGCTGAGGATCTTCACTCTGTAATCTGCTCCTCAATGCCTCTTTGTCCAAGCTTTGGAGCCCTCAGATTTCAGTGTTTTCCCCCCAATTGCCAAAACAGTCTTGGCCTCATGAAAGAGAGGGCTCTTTCCTGCTAAGAAAATACTTTTGACCTGTATGAGCATGCCAAGGCAAGTTGATTTAGGGGGGAGGGTGGTTTAAAACACCTCCCTGTTCCCTAGCCATGCAGTTTAGCAGGTCTTCCCAAAGTGTCTGTGTGCCTTTCTTTGCTCCTGTTCACTTCTGTGTTTTGTGGGCCAGTGTCACCCCATGTCAATCAAAGGAGCACAGCCTTATGAACACTAATCTCTCATCTGATAGAGAGGGGTTTGCGGGAAGGACTCCGTTGAACACTGACAAACGTTGAACCATAGACAAATTAAATGTTTTGTGTGTAGAGTTAATACTACTACTTATATTATTCATTCTTACCAACTCATTTGCCCAAACGCTGTTCTCATGTGTGGGGATTTTATCACAGGAAGGAAACATTGCTTCATTAATAGACCCCCCCCCCCATTAATTTACCCAAGTCTATGTCATAGCAGGCTTGTTATGAGTAGTTTGTGCCATGTTGTTTACGGTGATGCATCTTGGCAGGTATTTAATTATAAGACTGTGGACTCCCAGGCCTGACAGGCTGTCTTAATGAGGATGCTGTCTGAACTGTGGGGATGATCCGGGGTGACAGAGTCTTCCAGCATGGAACCAGAATTCATGCAGGGAAGTCAGAGGTCCGTTCTCGCAGCCCCTGTGTCTGTGATCCGTCATCTCCGCCGTCAGAAACTCTGTCGATGGCGGTTAGCCCAGATCTCTTGATTGATTTCCCCTCCTTTTCTCCTGCTTGATGTATCACCAAATTGTTTTAACTAGTGTGATGGAGAAGGCCTTCTTGTCACCTTCCTGTAGGCGGAGGAAGTGGTAGACAGAGCTAAAACCTGACTTCCTCACATATTTCCAGGACTCTATTAATATTTGAGTGCCACCTTGGCTGCAATACGTTTTTACAATTATCTTTGTATTGTGACATTTGACCCCCAGGTGTTCCATTCTTTTTTTAACGGTTGCACTCTGCGAGACACAGTTTGCTCAAAGAAATTGTTTTGGGGATTGCCAACACAGAGCCAGAGACAAATTCCAGGGAGTGAGGATGGCAGTTTTCAACAAAACATAGCTTTTTGCTAAAGTGGTTCAGCTATTATAGACTGTGAAATGTGAATGTGGGAAAAAAAGTGATTTGAAGCATATTGAAATATCTCAAAAGAATGTCTGACTTTACTTTTGGTTTGGTCATTGTCAATGCGTTACCTTTACTAAAACATGACATTATATATGCTATCAAATTATATTTTTATTCAAGCAGAGAATGTCTTATTTTGCTCTGATTTAATAAAGCCTCATGTTACCAGCAAACAAAACTGTCTCACAAAGCTTTTGGTAATAGATAAAAATGTATTTCATGAAATTCTTTGTCCATGGCAGAGTAGGGCAATAGGATTGAAATACAGTTGCAATTTTAAATCATGAAAAATTGCCTCGTGAAAAAACAACAACGGGCTGCATCACAGCCTGGTACGGCAACTCCACCACTGCTGACCACAAGGCTTTACAGAAGGTGGTACGCTTAAACAAACGCTCACTGCCTGTCCTCTAGGACACCTACAGCACCAGGTGTCACAGGAAGGCCAAGAAGATCATCAAGGACCTCAGCCATCTGACCCACGGCCTGTTATCCTCGCTTCCATCACTCAGACGCGGGCAGTATAGGAGTATCATGGGAAAAACTCTGACTGGCCAATAGCTTCTACTCCCATTAGGCTGCTGAATAGCACTAGGCAGCTACGTACTCCCCCTGTCCTCCTGCTGCTCCCCTTATGGATACCCCCCCCCCCCACCCCCCTTAACGGGCACTTACCCTGTCCTCACCCCTCAATGTAAATCTATCATTGCTACAGTTGTAAATGTGTATATTGTTAATATTGTTTTATTTTTTAATTTGATTTAGCATGGGAATATTAGGTCCAGTGCAGTCAAAATGTGTTTTTCCTTTTGTTTTGTATCAATTGCACAACAGCTGATGAAACTAACACTGTAAAAGTGTAAAAAATGTGATAATTGTAATTTCCTGGTAGTTGCTGGTTGAAAATACAACCAACACAGCACCTTCTAATCAGCATGTTTTGTACCTGTCCACTCAAGCTTAACATTGTTGTCATCTATCGCCTACCAGAGGGGTATCTTACGAAGCAGGTTTGAGGAGTTAGCGAGGTAACAACTCGTAGTTCAACTCAGGATAACCGGTCATATGAAAGTGGCAACGAATTCTTCAGAACTAACCTGCTCCGAAGCAGGCTAACTCCACTTACCCTGAATGAAATGAGCCGTGAGTTGAGGACTAATGAAATCCGATTCCCTCCCTTTTGCAAAGATTGCATCGTCATTTGAGGAAGATGACTGACTTAAATATTTTATTTGTGTATTTATATATAATACATATATACTAGTTGAAGTTGGAAGTTTACATACACCTTAGCCAAATACATTTAAACTTGACTTTGTTGTCCTTAAGCTATTTTGTCACAACTTTGGAAATATGCTTGGGGTCATTGTCCATTTGGGAGACCCATTTGCGACCAAGCTTTAACTTCCTGACTGATGTCTTGAGATGTTGCTTCAATATATCCACATCATTTTCCTACCTCATAATGCCATCTATTTTGTGAAGTGCACCAGTCCCTCCTGCAGCAAAGCACCCCCACAACATGATGCTGCCACCCCCGTGCTTCACAGTTGGGATGGTGTTCTTCGGCTTGCAAGCCTCCCCCTTTTTCCTCCAAACATAACGATGGCCATTATGGACAAACAGTTCTATTTTTGTTTCATCGGACCAGAGGACATTTCTCCAAAAAGTACGATCTTTGTCCCCATGTGCAGTTGCAAACCGTAGTCTGGCTTTTTAATGGTGGTTTTGGAGCAGTGGCTTCTTCCTTGCTGAGCGACCTTTCAGGTTATGTTGATATAGGACTTGTTTTACTGTGGATATAGATACTTTTGTACCTGTTTCCTCCAGCATCGTCACAAGGTCCTTTGCTGTTGTTCTGGGATTGATTTGCACTTTTTACACCAAAGTGCGTTCATCTCTAGGAGACAGAACACATCTTCTTCTTGAGCAGTATGACGGCTGCGTGGTCAATGGTGTTTATACTTGCATACTATTGTTTGTACAGATGAACGTGGTACCTTCATGCAGTTGAAAATTGCTCCCAAGGATGAATCAGACTTGTGGAGGTCTACAATTTGTTTTATGAGGTCTTGGCAGATTTATTTTGATTTTCCCATGATGTCAAGCAAAGAGGCACTGAGTTTGAAGGAAGGCCTTGAAATACATCCACAGGTACACCTCCAATTGACTCAAATTATGTCAGTTAGCCTATCAGAAGCTTCTAAAGCATGACATAATTTTCTGGAATTTTCCAAGCTGTTTAAAGGCACAATCAACTTAGCCTACAATGACAACAAGTTGAGTCCGATGATGCTGTGACACACCGCCCCAGACCATGACGGACCCTCCACCTCCAAATCGATCCCACTCCAGAGTACAGGCCTCGGTGTAACGCTCATTCCTTCGACCCACTGGAATTGTGATACAGTGAATTATAAGTGAAATAATCTGTCTGTAAACAATTGTTGGAAAAATTGCATTAAGTAGATGTCCTAACCGACTTGCCAAAACTATAGTTTGTTAACAAGAAATTTGTGGAGTGGTTGAAAAACGAGTTTTAATGACTCCACCCTAAGTGTATGTAAACTATAAATGTATATATACATTTGAAGTTGGAAGTTTACATACACTTATGTTGGAGTCATTAAAACTCGTTTTTCAACCACTCCACAAATGTAGGTACTGCAGTGGATCTTCTCCTCATGGACTGCTGTGAGATGTTACCCCACTCTTCCACCAAGGCACCTGCAAGTTCTCTGACATTTCTGGGGGGAATGGCCCATTGCCCTCACCCTCCGATCCAACAGGTCCCAGACATGCTCTTTGGGATTGAGATCCGGGCTCTTCGCTGGCCATGGCAGAACACTGACATTCCTGTTTTGCAGGAAATCACGCACAGAACGAGCAGTATGGCTGGTGGCATTGTCATGCTGGAGGGTCACCTCAGGATGAGCCTGCAGGAAGGGTACCATATGAGGGAGGAGGATGTCTTCCCTGTACAGAACATGGTTGAGATTGCCTGCAATGACAACAAGCTGAGTCCGATGATGCTGTGACACACCGCCCCAGACCATGACTGACCCTCCACCTCCAAATCAATCCCACTCCAGAGTACAGGCCTCGGTGTAACGCTCATTCCTTCTACGATTAACACGAATCTGACCATCTCCCCTGGTGAGACAAAACCGCGACTCGTCAGTGAAGAGCACTTTTTGCCAGTCCTGTCTGGTCCAGCGCCGGTGGGTTTGTGCCCATAGGCGACGTTGTTGCCGGTGATGTCTGGTGAGGACCTGCCGTACAACAGGCCTACAAGCCCTCAGTCCAGCCTCTCTCAGCCTATTGCGGACAGTCTGAGCGCTGTTGGAGGGATTGTGCATTCCTGGTGTAACTCGGGGAGTTGTTGGTGCCATCCTGTACCTGTCCCGAAGGTGTGATGTTCGGATGTACCGATCCTGTGCAGGTGTTGTTACACGTGGTCTGTCACTGCGAGGATGATCAGCTGTTCGTCTTGTCTCCCTGTAGCGGTCTTAGGCATCTCACAGTACAGACATTGCAATTTATTGCCTCCTTGCAGCATGCCTAAGGCACGTTCACGCAGATGAGCAGGGACCCTGGACATCTTTCTTTTGGTGTTTTTCAGAGTCAGTAGAAAGGCCTCTTTAGTGTCCTAAGTTTTCATAACTCTGAACTTAATTGCCAACAGTCTGTAAGCTGTTAGTGTCTTAACAACTGTTCCACAGGTGCATGTTCATTAATTGTTTATGGTTCATTGAACAAGCATGGGAAACAGTGTTTAAACACTTTACAATGAAGATCTGTGAAGTTATTTGGATTTTTACGAATTATCTTTGAAAAACAGGGTCCTGAAAAAGGGACGTTTCTTTTTTTGCTGGGTTATATATAAAATAAAGACGACACTTCTTAACTTCACTTGGATGAAAAGCGTGCCCAAATTAAACTGCCTGCTACTCAGGCCCAGAAGATAGGATATGCATATAATTGGATAGGAAACACTCTAAAGTTTCCAAAACTGTTAAAATAATGTCTGTGAGAATAACAGAACTGATATCCATCCAGGAAGTACTATTATTTTGAAAGGCTGTTTTTCCATTGAAAGCCTATCCACCATACAAAGACTTAGGACCCAGTTCACCATCTCTATGACTTCTTCTACATGTGGCCAGTCTTTAGGCATTGTTTCAGGCTTTTACTCTGAAAAATGAGGGAGATACAGCACTTTCAATTAGTGGACAGTGGACATTTCCAGACATGAGACGAGCTTGTGATCGGGACCGTGCCGTTCTTGTTTCTCCTTTTCTATTGACGAAGCTTTTGTCCGGTTGAAATGTTATTGATTATTTATGACAAAACAACCTGAGGATTGATTTTAAACATCGTTTGACATGTTTCTACAAACTTTTATTGTACTTTTTGACTTTTTGTCTGGGTGTTGAGAGCGCGCTTTGTGCCTTTGGATTATTGAACTAAACGCACCAACAAAACTGAGTTTTTTTGGACATAAAAAAATGCATGTATTGTATAACATAATGTCCTAGGAGTGTCATCTGATGAAGATCATCAAAGGTTAGTGCTTCATTTAGCTGTGTTTTGTGTATTTGTGATGCATGCTAGTTGCTTAGAAAATGGCTGTGTGGTTATTGTGTCGATGTACTCTCCTAACATAATCTAATGTTTTGTTTTCGCTGTAAAGACTTTTGGAAATCAGACAACGTGGTTCGATTCAGGAGAAGTGTATCTATAAAATGGTGTAAAATAGTCCTATGTTTGAGAACTTTGAATTATGACATTTTGTGGTTTTAAATCTGGCGCTCTGATTTTTCACTGGCTGTTGAATAGTGTGGGACGATTTCGTCCCACCTCCCCTAGAGAGGTTAATCGCTATTTCTGACTTTTGTGAGTCCTCTCCTTGGCTGGAAAATGTCTGTATGGTTTCTTGTGGCTATGCGCTGTCCTAACATCATCGCATGGTGTGCTATCGCCGTAAAGCGTTTTTGAAATCGGACGCTGTGGTTGGATTAACAAGAAGTTTATCTTTAAAATGGTGTATAATATTTGTATGTTTGAGGAATTTTAATTATGGGATTTCGGTTGTTTGAATTTGGCACACTGCAATTTCACTGGGTGTTGTCGAGGTGGGACGCTAGCGTCCCAATGTTAAAGCTTATTTCACACCATAGCCTGCTGAATTTGCAAGATAACTTTTCTTTCATTTTTCACAAATGAAAATGTGGCATTGACTCGCCCACTGATTGATGTTTCAGCATTGTCTCAATGAAAAGTTTGCCATTCGACTAGCCATGTGCAACATGCATGCACAGTTACAAACCTGCTAGAGTTAGCGGCAGGCAGACAAGCAATATTCACCGTCGAAGTATGGATGAAGCCTGAGCTGGAATGTGAAGCTAACTGAAGCTGGTTTATTTAGAAAACCCTGAATAGATTTGGCTTGGATCGTAGGATAGCCCTCAGGTGCCCTTAGAGAGTTCCTCAATGAGCTTGACACCTTGTTAAGCTCATTTCCTGACGATGTCTCAACGCTCATCGTACTGGGAGACTTCAACCTCCTGATGTCTGCCTTTCATTCATTACTTTCCACCTCTTTCTTTCCTCTTCTTGCCTCTTGACCTTACCCTTACACAGTCCCCTCCCACTCACAAGGGAGACAATATGCTTGACCTCATCTTTACTAGAAGCTGTTCGCTTAGTAATCTCACTGAAACCCCCTTCAGGTCTCTGATCACTACTTTGTTTCCTTTTCTGTCTCCCTCTCCACCAGCCCCTACCAGATGGCCATGTACAATTTCAATTTTCACTTTCTCTCTCCCTTTACTCTCTCAATCAATCAAATGTATTTATAAAGCCCTTCTTACATCAGCTGATGTCACAAAGTTCTGTACAGGAACCCAGCCTAAAACCCCAAACAGCAAGCAATGGAGGTGTAGAAGCACGGTGGCTAGGAAAAACTCCCTAGAAAGGCCAGAACCTAGGAAGAAACCTAGAGAAGAACCAGGCTATGAGGGGTGGCCAGTCCTCTTCTGGCTGTGCCGGGTGGAGATTATAACAGTACATGGCCAAGACGTTCAAATGTTCTTAGATGACCAGCAGGGTCAAATAATAATAATCACAGTGGTTGTCTCCTCTTCTATCCTATCATCTCTCCCTTCTGCTAAATCCTTCTCCCTCCTCTCCTGATTCTGCCTCTTCGACCCTACTCTCCTCCCTTTCTGCATCCTATGGCTCGACCCTCCCCTCCTGCTACGTGGCTGGAGGGGAAGGTCTGCGGGCAGCTGAGCGAAAATGGAGGAAAACTTCCAGAGGACCTATCATCCTTTCACTCCCTCCTCTCTACCTTCTCTTCCTCTGTATCAACTGCTAAAGAGACTTTCTATCACTCTAAATGTCAAGCTTCTGCATCTAACCCTAGGAGACTCTTTTCCACCGTCTCCTGCCTCCTTAATCCTCGCCCCCACTCCTCCCTCTCTGCGGATGACTTTGTCAACCACTTTGAAAAAAAGGTTGATGACATCAGCTACTCGTTCACACTATTGAGTCCACTTGTCCCACTCTCACAGAACTACCCTACGCCTTGCCTCTTTCTCCCCTCTCTCTCCAGATGAAATCCTGCGCTGCCGACCACCTGCCCACTCGACCCCCATCCGCTCCTCCCTTCTTCAGGTCATCTCTGGAGATCTTCTCCCATTCCTCACTTCCCTCATCAACACATCCCAAAATGGCCAGAGTCACTCCCCTCCTCAAGAAACCAACACTCGACCCCTCTGTCACAAACTACAGACCGGTATCCCTTCTTTCTTTTCTTTCCAAAACGCTTGAGCATTGTGTCTCTGATCAACTCTCTCGCTATCTTTCTCAGAATTATCTTCTTGACCCTTACCAGTCAGGCTTCAAGACAGATCACTCAACCAAGACTGCTCTCTGTGTCACGGAGGCTCTCCGCACTTCCAAAGCTACTCTCTCTCCTCTATCCGCTGCCTTCAACACCGTGAACCATCAGATCCTCATCTCCACCCTTTTAGGGCTGGGCGTCTCAGGCTCTGCACACTCTTGAATTGCATCCTACCAGGGAGGCCGCTCCTACCAAACGTGGAGAGGATCTCTGTCTGCGCCACGTACTCTCACTACTGGTGTCCCCAAGGGCTTGGTCCCCTTTTCTCTCTATACACAAAGTCACTCGGCTCCGTCATATCCTCACATGGTCTCTCCTATCATTGCTATAGGGATGACACTCAACTACTTTTCTCCTTCCCCCTTTCTGACACCCAGGTGCCCTGCACCCATCTCTGTGTACCTGGCAGATATGTATCTCGGTTTGGATGTCGGCCCTCCACCTCAAGCTCAACCTCGACAAGATGGAGCTGCTCTTCCTCCCAGGGAAGGTCTGCCCGCTCCAAGACCTTTCAATCATGGTTGACATCTCCATGCTCTCCCTTCCCAGAGTGCAAAGAACCTTGGCGTGAACCTGGACAACAACCTGTCGTTCTCTGCAAACATCAAAGCAGTGACTCGCTCCTGCAGGTTCATGCTCTACAACAACCGTAGAATAATTTATTCAGAAGGCCGCAGTCCGCCTGTTGTTTAACCTTCCCAAGTTCTCCCATGTCACCATGCTCCTCTGCACACTCCACTGGCTTCCAATCGAAGCTCGTATCCACTACAAGATTATGGTTATTGCCTGCGGAGCAGCAAGAGGAACTGCCCCTCCCTTCTGTCAGGCTATGCTCAAACCCTATACCCCACCCCTACAGGAGGGAAGCTCCTGTTTTAGCTATTTCAAGCTCTTCTCTGTCCTGACACCCCAATGGGGGAACCAGCTTCCCCCTGAAGCTAGGACAGCAGAGTCCCTGCCCATCTTCAGAAAACATCAAACCCTACCTCTTCAAAGAAATTTGCCTTTCCTGAACTAACACTCGCTCTTGACTCTTTTCCCCCATACTAGCATTGACTTTGCTACTTTATTGAGTAAAACTGTACTTACTATGACTGAGATATGTGGTTGTCCCACCTAAGCGAAATGCACTAACTGCAAGTCACTCTGGACAAGAGCATCTGCTAAATGACTAAAATGTAAATGGTGTTTCGGCTTACCTGGTGACATTATTTAATAGACCAATAACAAAAAGAGCTCCACACCTCTCTGCCAATAACAGATGGTTTTTAGTTTTCGCCTCCGCAATCAGACCACTCCCAAACAGTCCTAGTAATGTGTTCTGCTAAAAAGTAAATGTTGTTTATTTTTGACCATTTTGATGGAAAACTATTACAGTAAGGTACTTAATTGTTACCCAGGCATGATTTGATATTGATATAAAACAGCTGCATTGGGACTTTAATATTTATTTTATATGTAATTCTATGACTGTGAGGCCGAAGATCTCCCTGGTTCTGCGTGTATGCAGAGATGGTGTAGTGATGCTTCAGTATACACAAGACACCCTTGTGTAAATCCCCCAGCCAACCAGTGTGGCCCTGAATTTAAAGGCTAATCTAATAGACAGTGATGACTCTGTGTAAGTGGAGGGTCTGCTAGTGTTTCTGCCTCTGCTGCGTATTCGCATATTTTGACAAGACGAAGCCCACAATGAATCTTAATTACCAGCAGTTTAACCTCTAATGTCCTGAAACATCCACAAAATACCACACCTTGTTTCGTGAAAAACGACCAGTTGAATTACTCTGTGACTGAAGAATATTTTGGGAGATTTGTACTAAACACAAAGACAAACCCAAACCTCAAGTCATTTTGCAACTCAAGTGTTGTTTTGGTATATTTTCCCTAACATGTCGATTAAAAAAATATATACTGTATGTTTTTATAGCAACGATGTTCTAGACTTCCGTGTTGTACACTGAACCAAAATATAAACGCAACATGCAACAATGTCTAAGCTTTTACAGAGTTACAGTTCATATAAGGAAATCAGTCAATTGAAATAAATTCATTAGGCCCTAATCTATGGATTTCACATGACTGGGAATACGGATATGCATCTGATACCTTTAAATAAAAGGTAGGGGAGTGGATCAGAAAACCAATCAGTATCTGGTGTGACCACCATTTGCCTCATTCAGCGCGACACATCTCTTTCACATAGAGTTGATCAGGCTGTGATTGTGGACTGTGGAATGTTGTCCCACTCCTTCAATGGCTATGTGAAGTTGCTGGGTATTTGCGGGAACTGGAACACGCTGTTGTACACGTCAATCCAGAGCATCCAAAACATACTCAATGAGTGATATGTCTAGTGAGTATGCAGGCCGTGAAAGAACTGGGACATTTCAGCTTCCAGAAATTGTGTACAGATCCTTGCGACCTGGGGACGTGCATTATCATGCTGAAACACAAGGTGATGGCAGCAGATGAATGTCACGACAGTCGGCCTCAGGATCTGTTCACGGTATCTCTGCGCATTCAAATAAAATACAATTGTGTTTGTTGGCCGTAGCTTATGCCTGCCCATACCATAACCCCACCACCACCATGGGGCACTCTGTTCACAACTTTGACATCAGCAAACCGCTCACCCACACAACACCATCTGTCCGGTACAGTTGAAATCAGGATTCATCCGTGAAGAACACACTTTTCCAGCATGTCAGTGGCCATCGAAGATGAGCATTTGCCCACTGAAGTGGATTACGACTCCGAACTGCAGTGAGGTCAAGACCCTGGTCAGGATGACGGTCACGCAGATGAGCTTTACTGAGACTGTTTCTGACAGTTTGTGCAGAAATTCTTCATTTGTGCAAACCTACAGTTTCATCAGCTGCCTGGGTGGCTGGTCTCAGACAATCCCGCGGGTGAAGAAGCCGGATGTGGAGGTCCTGGACTGGCGTCGTGGTTACATGTGGTCTGCAGTTGTGAGGCTAGTTGGATGTACTGCCAAATTCTCTAAAATGACGTTGGAGGCGGATATTGGTAGAGAAATTGACCTTCAATTATCTGGCAACAGCCCTGGTGGACATTCCTGCAGTCAGCATGCCAATTGCACTCCCTTAACTTGAGACATCTGTGGTGTGGTGTGCACATTTTAGAGTGGCCTATTATTGTCCCCAGCACAAGGTGCACCTGTGTAATGAACATGCGGTGTCAGTAATGTCTGTCAGAGTTTCCTGTTGAAAGTGAGGTTGATTTGACACTTCTGTGAAGCAGAAGCGTGACGTTAGAGAGAGGCTTAATGATCGGGTAAATAGCCATAACTACAGGTAACTGCCAAAATAAAGGAAATACTTGAGTAAATGAGGGATACAAAGTATATTGAAAGCAGGTGCTTTCACAAAGTTGTGTTTTTGAGTTAATTAAGCAATTAACATCCCATCATGCTTAGGGTCATGTAAAAAAAAAAAGCCCAGTTGCACATTATTTTGGCCACCATGGCTAGAAGAGATCTCAGTGACTTTGAAAGAGGGGTCTCAAAGGAGCATAGGTGTTTTAAAGTGTGTGTGTGTGTGTCTGTCTGTCACCAGATCTCAACCCAATTGAACACTTATGGGAGATTCTGGAGCGGCGCCTCAGATATAATTTTCCACCACCATCAGCAAAACACCAAATTATGGAATTTCTTGTTGAATAATGGATCCCTGCATCCTTCCAATAGACTTCCAGACACTTGTAGAATCTATGCTAAGGTGCATTGAAGCTGTTCTGGCAGCTCATGGTGGCCCAACGCCCTATTAAGACATTTTGTTTGTGTTTCATTTATTTGAGCAGTTACCTGTATCTTGGACATTATACACAACATCCCCGCCATTTCCACTGAAGTATTTGTCACCGGTGACAAACTTCAACTTTGACACATGGTTTCTCTATGGTGTCAGTGATGTAGAAAAAACATAGTTGGGTGGACTTTGAATTTTTTTGTTTTTTTGTTGAATCATCACCAGTCAGGAATCAGACCTGTGTAGTTATAGCAGAGGGAGAGGCAAAACGTTAGGGTCGACTCCGCCCAAAATCTGTCCGCATAGCAGACTTTCATTGCTAATAGCGTTAAGCAGACCAAGGGAGAATTATTTATATGGGGGGCAATAAGAGAGTGTCGAATTTGGTCAAGATAAAAGTGAATTGCTATTTTGATAGGTGAGGCTTTTTTGATCAAATAGAAGTTTCATAATGCTTATGTTGTTACGAGTGTATTGATATGTTTTTTTTTACAAAATATCATTGGCTAGAATGTTCCCACCTGATCTCGCCTCCTCCCGCCTGCCTTTCGCCTTTGCGGACATGTATTTCCATTGTTATAGCGGTCAGTCGACCATCTTTGGTCATAGTAATTGGATGACCTCTGACTTCGTGTTGCCTTTACCCTTCCTTGCTATGTGCTGTCAAAAGCTCTTGTTAGCCGTGACATGGCTGAACCTATGGCTGACAGCAGTCAACGGCTGCGTGTTAATGAAGATTAATTGATAACGTAGGTCACTCATGCTGATTCACAATGAAAGAGGATGTTTTTGAATATTTGAATGAACTTAACCAATTAAGATCATGTACTCTTTCATGATGTTGCTGTGATTAGCATCCCAGAATATAGGGCAATCATTCACTACATTAGTGTATTGTTTATATCTGCGTGTTAAAGTAGTAATTGTTACTAGTCTCAGCCTCGGTTAAAACCTTCCCTTTAAAACCTTTTGGAGCTCACGGTTGTCTTTGTCGTGACATTGGATGGCCAATTCTCATCGTGTGTGAGAGAGAATGCACAGAGTGGCATTTTCTGGAGCGAAGGGCTTGGGGTCAGCACAAGGGAGTTTGGATGTAGCATGTGGGAGTGCTCAGGGCTGGATGTGTTATTGCTCACAAGGAGACAGATGGCAGTAATGTCTGTTCCATACAGTGCTCTACCCCTCCTGTTGACTGAAGACAGGCCCACACTGTTTCTATTGGGCACCACCGCCTTGGCTTCAAGTGTTGCTACGCAAAAAAAAACGGTACGATAACATCTTAAAACAGTGTTTTTCATTAGTGCCGGCTGTCGGCTGATCAACCGGTTACAGACTCATTTTCAGCTGGCTACATTTTCCACTTCATATTAACTAGGCTACTTTTCATTTAAAAATGTCACTTCTCTAGTACGTGTGCGCTCTCCCGCTAGAATGAATGATGTGCGTCTTTTACCGATCTATTGATCAGATAGGCGCCAGTCAGTCACAATGTGAGCCACGACAGGGAAAAGCAGCAGAGAGGAAGAGGCGAAGCGAGATGTTTCACTCTCGCCAAAATCTGTCCAAAATAAGACAAATGGGTTTATTTTGGACCTAAGGTTGTCGCCTGCCTTCCCGCCTTTAGGACAACGACTCCCAGGACAGAGACATGAGCATCTCGTCATTATATAGCCTAGAGATCTCTGGTTGCCGAATCGCATCGGTGAAAGAGCCGTTCATTTGGCTAACTAATTTGCATAGGCAACTGGTAGGCCTAGAGTTTTTGGTGATTATCTGCAGATTCATTATGAAAACATTTGATGAAGATGGTGAATCATCACTGCAAGAACAATAGGTAGAGGAGAACCTCATTCTGGTCCAAATATGATAATTAGTGCCCACACGGAATCCAGGCATTAAAACATGTTTTGACCTTTAGTAGGGAATCAACTAAATGTATTGAACATGTATTAATTTCACCAAGTTTATCATAAGACATGAACAGAATGCATCAGTGGTATGTATTTCCTGCGAAAGGCAATGAGAATGTCTCTGTGTGTGTGGTGAGCTTTGTGTAGCCGTTAGAGATGATGCTAATGAAAACAGTCTTTCCCAAATACCTTCTCAGTGAGATGTTAACTACAAAGTAGCCTATGCTTACCTGGCAGAATTATATCATATGATTATACGATTATTTTCATCCATCCAGTAGGTATTTGTTTTGCAAACTCTACCATCACGTGTGCTACAAAAACACTGCTAAACGACAGGCTCTTGCTGTGCAATTGAATTAAAGGGTAACTACAACCAAAAATAAAACATTCTCAGATTTTACCTACACCTCATAAGTGGTCTCCTGAGGTGGTTTAAGTATTGTTGTGTCCAATTTTGTGGGGGGTTTTTCTATAAAAAAGGTGAGGTTTGGAGAGTGAAAATGTGAAAAACTGACACCTGGAAAAACAAAACCTTTAATACATTTTTCAAGATAATGTGGGCTATTTATGCTTACTTGCTTCTCGACGATGCACAATGCAACAACAATAAGAATACCAACATAAAGTAAATGGCAGTAGAATAGAATAAATATATTAGCATAAGTATAATACAGGAAGGCACAATTTATAGTACAATATTTACATGTGTATCGGGATGGGGTGCAAGTGTATAAATTGAGCAGTATAATAAGAGACTGGTAGCAGCAGTTGTGATGTGTGCTAAGGTGCACAGAATCCTGAGCAGATGGTCAGTCCAGTTCAAGTGTTCAGCAGTCTGATGGATTGTAGATACCAACAGGCTCAGAGACAGTTTCTATCAGACCTCATTCTCCGATTCTATCTGCCCAACGGTAAGGGAGAGAACAACACGTGGCTAGGGGGTGTGGGGTCCTTGATGATGCTGCAGGACTTCCTCAGGCACTGTTTCGAGTAGATGTCCTGGAAGGGTAGAAGCACGGTCCCAGTAATGTGCTGGGCCGTCTTCATCACCCGCTGGAGGGCCTTGCGGTCGTGGATGGAGCAATAACCGTACCAGGCCGTGATGCAACAGGTCAGGGCGCTCTCAACCGTGCATCGGCAGTATTTGGAGAGGACTCGGGGCGATATGCCAAATCTCTTCAGCCGCCTTAGGAAGTAGAGACGCTGTTGCACCCTCTTGACAAGAGTGGTGGTGTTGTTGGTCCATGTCAAGTCCGCAGTGATGTGGATACCGAGGAACTTAAAACTCGTGACTCTCTACTACAGTCCCACTGATGTCGATCAGGGCATGTTCCCTCCTTAATCAACTTGTTTTGCTGATGTTGAGGGAGAGGTTGTTGTCATGAAACCACAATGCCAGTTCACTTACCTCCTCCCTGTAGGCTGGCTCGTTGTTGTTGGTTATAAGGCTTACAACTGTGGTGTCATCAGAAAACTTGATGATGGAGTTGGTATCGTCCAAAGCCATGCAGTTGTGGGTGAACAGGGAGTACAGCAAAGGACTGAGGACACACCCCTGGGGGGCCCCTGTGTTAAGAGTCAGTGTGGAGGAGGTGTTGTTGCCAGTCCTCACAGCCTGTGCTCTGCCCATCAGGAAGTCTAGGATCCATTTGCAGAGGGTGGTGTCCAGACCCAGGGCTCTGAGCTTGGTGTCGAGCTTGGAGGGAACAATAGTGTTGAACGCTAAACTGTTGTCAATGAACAGCATTCTCCAATGGTGGAAAATTACCCAATTGTCATACATGAGTAAAAGTAAAGATACCTTAATAGAAAATTACTTAAGTAAAAGTGAAAGTCACACAGTAATATACTACTTGAGTAAAAGTCTAAAAGTATTTGGTAAATATAATTGCTAAAATATACTTAAGTATCAAATGTATAAATAATTTCAAATTCCTTATATTAAGCAAACCAGGCAGCACGGTTTTCTGTTTTTTTTTATTTACAGATTGCCAGGGGCACTCTCCAACACTCAGACATAATTTACAAACAAAACATTTGTGTTTAGTGAGTTCTCCAGATCAGAGGAAGTAGGGATGACCAGGTATGTTCTCTTCATAAGTGTGTGAATTAGACCATTTTCCTGTCCTGTTGAGTATTCAAAATGTAACAAGTACCGTAATTTCCGGACTATTAAGCGCACCTGAATATAAGCCGCACCCACTGAATTTAAAAAATATATATTATTTTGAACATAAATAAGCCGCACATGTCTATAAGCCGCAGGTGCCTACCGGTACATTGAAACAAATGAACTTTACACAGGCTTTAACGAAACACGGCTTGTAACAAAAATAAATAGGCTTTAACGAAACACGGCTTGTAACAAAAATAAATAGGCTTTAATGAAGCACGGCTTGTAACAAAAATAAATAGGCTTTAACGAAACACGGCTTGTAACAAAAATAAATAGGCTTTAACGAAACACGGGTTGTAATAAAAAATTAGCAGTAAACAGTAGCCTACCAAGAAAGTAATTGGTCACTATCTTCCTCCTCCTGTGCACTGAAACCATCTCCTTCGGTGTCGGAGTTGAATAGCCTCAGAATTGCTTAATCCGATATTTGATCGTTTTCATTGTCGCTCTCGTCACTTTCATCCGGAGGCAAATGCCCCGCTGAGCCTTCTTCAACATGCAGCAGTCCAGCGTTTCGAAACCCGTTGATGATAGTGGATTTTTTGACAATGCTCCACGCTGTCAGGACCCACAAATTTGAAAGCGGGAAAAATCCATATATTAGCCGCGTCATTGTTTAAGCCGCGAAGTTCAAAGCGTGGGAAAAACGTTGCGGCTTATAGTCCGGAATTTACGGTACTTTTGGGTGTCAGAGAAAATGGAAAAAGTAAAAAGTACATTATTTTCTTTAGAAATGTAGTGGAGTAAGAGTTGTCCAAAATATAAAGAGTGAAGTACACATACCCCAAAAAACTTAAGTAGTACTTTAAAGTATTTTTACTTAACCTCTCTGGGCTAGGCGGGACGAATTCGTCCCACCTACGTAACAGCCACTTGAAGCCTGTGGCGCGATTTTCAAAACCTTAAAAATCCTATTACTTCAATTTCTCAAACATATGACTATTTTACAGCTATTTAAAGACAAGACTCTCGTTAATCTAACCACACTGTCCGATTTCAAAAAGGCTTTACAACGAAAGCAAAACATTAGATTATGTCAGCAGAGTACCAAGCCAGAAATAATCAGACACCCATTTTTCAAGCTAGCATATAATGTCACAAAAACCCAGAAGACAGCTAAATGCAGCACTAACCTTTGATGATCTTCATCAGATGACAACCCTAGGACATTATGTTATACAATACATGCATGTTTTGTTCAATCAAGTTCATATTTATATCAAAAACCAGCTTTTTACATTAGCATGTGACGTTCAGAACTAGCATACCCCCCGCAAACTTCCGGGGAATTCGCTAACATTTTACTAAATTACTCACGATAAACGTTCACAAAAAGCATAACAATTATTTTAAGAATTATAGATACAGACCTCCTCTATGCACTCGATATGTCCGATTTTAAAATAGCTTTTTGGTGAAAGCACATTTTGCAATATTCTAAGTACATAGCCCAGGCATCATGGGCTAGCTATTTAGACACCCGGCAAGTTTAGCACTCACCATAATCATATTTACTATTATAAAAGTTTGATTACCTTTTGTTGTCTTCGTCAGAATGCACTCCCAGGACTGCTACTTCAATAACAAATGTTGGTTTGGTCCAAAATAATCCATCGTTATATCCGAATAGCGGCGTTTTGTTCGTGCGTTCCAGACACTATCCGAAATGGTAAAGAAGGGTCGCGCGCATGGCGCAATTCGTGACAAAAAAATTCTAAATATTCCATTACCGTACTTCGAAGCATGTCAACCGCTGTTTAAAATCAATTTTTATGCCTTTTTTCTCGTAGAAAAGCGATAATATTCCGACCGGGAATCTCCTTTTCGGCAAACAGAGGAAAAAAATCACAAAGACGGGGGCGGTCAGGTCACGCGCCTAAGCCCAGAGTCCCTTGATCGGCCACTTGAGAAAGGCGATAATGTGTTTCAGCCTGGGGCTGGGATGATGACATTCAGGTTTTTCCCGGGCTCTGAGCGCCTATGGACGACGTAGGAAGTGTCACGTTAGAGCAGAGATCCTTAGTAAAAGATAGAGATGGAAAAGAAGTTCAAGAAATGGTCAGACAGGCCACTTCCTGTAAAGGAATCTCTCAGGTTTTGACCTGCCATTTGAGTTCTGTTATACTCACAGACACCATTCAAACAGTTTTAGAAACTTTAGGGTGTTTTCTATCCATATGTAATAAGTATATGCATATGCTAGTTACCGGGTAGGAGTGGTAACCAGATTAAATCGGGTATGTTTTTTATCCAGCCGTGTCAATACTGCCCCCTAGCCCTAACAGGTTAAGTAATTTACACCACTGGCATTCTCACATAGGTGTTCCTCTTGCCCAGATGTGTTACAGCTGTGTGAATAGCGATGGAAATAGTGTCTTCCTTGGATCTGTTGGAGTGGTAGGCAAATTGGAGTGGATCCAGTACGAGAGTTTTCCTCACATCAGCCTCGGGGAGTGAAGGCATCTGGTCGTCCGGGGCAGCAAGAGTCATCCTATATGGCTCAGTATTGTCTGCCTCAAAGCGAGCATAGAATGTGTTAAGCTCGTCTGAGAGGGAGGCTTCGGTGGGCACCGCACAGCTGGATTTTCCTTTGTAGTCTGTGATCGCATGTGGCAAGGACTAGAGACCATGTGAGTCTGTTCAATTCAAGTTTGAGTTTGTATTGTCTTTTTGCATCCCTAATGGATTTACAGAGCTTGTACCTGCTTGCCTTGTAGGCATCGCCCGCCACCGAGTCATTGGGTTCATTCTGCTGACGTTGAATGCTGCAGTACGGGCTCTCAACATTGTACGGATATCTCCCTCCATCCACTAATCTCAAGAGATGATTAAGGTTAAATGTTTTTAAGAAAAGTACATTATCTTTCTTAGAAAATAGTCCTGATCATATAGGTCTAGACCTAGACAATATCTAAAACAACTAACGATATACTGAATTCATACATTTTCAGTCATTTTAATTGTAAAGCCATGTCTTTCTACACAATACCACAAGTAAGTACTGACTCCCCCACTTTGAGTTGGAAAGTCCTGCTGAGAACTAAGGCCATGTGATGGAGTGGTACAGTGTATGGGTCGAATGTCTGGGAGTATTAGTCTTCCCATGATGCTCTGTGAACTGGATCTGTCAGCAAGTGTAGTGGGCATGATTGTCTTTGCCCCTCTGCCCTATAGCGTCAGCTGCCTTGCTACTCTGGGATGTAGTTACAGTGATGCCGTGGTAGATGATCTGTGACTCAACTGGGAGAGGGCATTCATTCTGTGAGACCTCCTCTCTGTAAAGCCACCGTTACATCACTATGGTCAGTCTACCTCGTGCTTGGACTTTGCTGTAGTTTTTTGTGTTGTTGAGATGTTTTAGTGCCTCCCGTGCAGTCATAGTTTTTCCGTTGTCTTGCGGATGTAGCCAGTGGCTGAACTGAACAGGTGAGGTTCTGGGGATAACAAACCTATTAGTTGGGTTTGATGGATGCCCTCATTAAGGCTACCTCCCATGGCTGTAACTCCACTGGCAAGGTGGCACCAGAGGAGAGGTGGGGGGGCTAACCGTGTCCTCCTCCTGTGCAGATTACAGTGGCGATACGGAGAAAAAAAAAAAAAAAAATGTATGAAATGTATGCATTCACTACTGTAAGTCGCTCTGGATAAGAGCGTCTGCTAAATGACTAAAATGTAAATGTAAATGTAGATACCATCAGCCTGGCTTTGCATTGTTGATACTCCCCCTCCGTGATTATAGAGCCATACTGCAGAGGAGGCTTATTATGAGGCCTGGAGTCACGTGTTTAAATGCAGATGGATAGGACCCTCTGTGCATTGGTCACCGTCACTTAGATCCCTGCCATTTGAAGACCCTCAGCCATTTTGACTTACCATTTCAGTCCATTGGTTATGCCAATAGAACATTTTACAGAACATAACCATTTGCAGACTTTTATCAGCAAAGTACAGTCACTGATCCCTGAACTGAAGCGCAGCCATTTGTTCCTGTAATTGTATATTTTATATCAACATTATTTGAGGGCAGGAGACAGTCTCCGTGCCCTGCTCCATACGCTGGTCCTCCACTGTGGCATGCCTGCCTGCCCAACCCGGTACTGTCCAGTGGGTGATGCGTGGCGTGGGGGCGGCCATATGGAGCTGGAGACGGTGAACAGGGGGTCTCTCCAGATGGCCCACAGCCTCCCCTCCACTCTCAGTCCCCTCCGCAACTCCAAGCTGGCAGACAGCAAATGGCACTGTCCACTCCAGTGGCTCGGATGGCTTCACTTTCTCTGCCCCAGGACCATTCCTCCAGGTGCCCATGCAGGAAATGTATTCAGATCCTACGCTCATTATGCTCATCAGAACGTCTTCCATTCACATGCTAAGTACAGGGGCGTAATCTCAATGACATTATTACATTTCAATAGGAACAGAAAACGAAGGAGGAAGTAGGAAGGGTTCCTTTTTTTTCTCCCACTGAGCTCTATTGGAATGCATGCTCAGCCCATTGGATAGAGCAAGGAGGAGTGCATGTGAATGGAGTAAGGAGGAGTGAGTCTGAATATAGCTTATTAAGCATTGCGCAGCCAGGTGAGGGTGCAAGCGTAGTCTGGGAGAAAGGGAACATCTCTGTGGTTATTAGTGCATCACTGAATAAGGAGAAATTGAGGTTTCAACCTTTTGGGGGGGTTTCTGTAGAAATGCTTGTGGTGGCTTTGACCAGCCGTTATAGAGTACATCCTGCAGGTTGACTGCTGGTTCAGCCCTGTGACAGCTTGATGTATTGATATCCAGCTCACTGAGAAACCATCACCACCACCGGCCCAGCGATGATGAGATGGGGATGAGAGGTTGGTAGGTGCAGTTTGACTTAATTTCTCCTCATGTAAGCTTTACGGATATCCAGCCGTGTTCCTCAGAGTGAAGCCAGAGCTCTTATTTTGTCACTGAGGAAAAACAATATACAGTAGGCTAGTTGTGCCGGGCAAAGCCAGACCTAGAGATGAATCTTATGTGACTGCACTAGCAACGCTCAGCTGTTTCACATTGGGCTGCGTTTTCTATGTGGTCAGCAGTCTACTCCTCAAACTTTCAATAATTATATTTTTTTTGGAGAGTGCTTCCTTTTTATATAGAATGTTGCATAGACTGTACCAACCACAGGGACTACACATTACAGGATTGTTTCACTTCTTGACATTCCCACTTCATAATACGATGTTTTTATTTTTATTAAGGCCACTCCAGAGTCTACAGAAAACCCTACAGCTACTTCCTCGTTTAGAATACCTTGTGCTCCAACAGTTAAGCTACATAAACATTCTCTCCCTGTGTCCGCAGCCATCACCTCTTTCTGATTTGAAGCGCCTCCAGTAAATGATCAAATTGGAACAGGTAGATGTGCTATTTAATGACATTTCTAAGTGGCTTTTCACTGAGAATCAGTCCATGAACACTAAATGTCAAACACTCCACTGGCCTTATGTTAAAATGGCTATTTCTATGCTTACAGTGAGAGGAAAGTAAAATACATTTTGTTATCTATAATGAAATCGGGCTTCACTTTTTTATAAAGAAATATATTTTATTCAGCCCATTGTTCTTCCTCACCTTTTATTCAAATGCTAATTAGTAATCTGGTGGCATTATTCCTTTCTCAATAGTATTGAGAGGTACATTTTCAATATCACCCATGCAAGTGAATATTAACCAGTACTGTAGTGGTGTGTATGAACACTGTCTGAGAGGCATGTTCAGAACAAGGGTAGATATACACTGTCTCCTTATCTTCGACAACATCCCACGGTGTGTGTTTGTTCCCGCTGAAATTAACACAGTGCCAAGCAATTAACCAAGTGTGTACTTTGAACAACTGAATTGTTCATCCTGTGCATAGAAAACGTGCATGCACATGCTCTTTACTCTGAGCTCTCTAGTCCTCCAGAGGAGAGAAACTTCACGCATGGCCAAGCCTGGACACATTTCCTCCTCTGTGGTGTGGACAATTATGGAATGGACAACTCGGGACATTGTTTGTCGTCATGTGACCAGGGGCTTGTCACCACTGCTCAATCGAACGCAGGCCAACTAGGGCATCATGCCCCTGCACCCATCTACCGCGAGGTGGATTGTCTTTCTTATACAGATACAGGGCCCTCTGTAGTTGTCCAGTTTAATGTAACTAATGAAACTGGACATTTGCCTTTGTGCTGCCAAGAGGCATGGGGTTTGTGTCTTCCTCACCCCCCCCCCCCCAAAAAAAACTGCTTATTTTTTTCCTTATTCTGGATGCACTATGGTTGGTAGTAGCAAGGAGAAGCTCTATAGTTTGCAGTTTGTTTATGTAATCTGAGTTGTGCTGATAACATTTGACTTGTTATAATTTCCTATTGCATGCATGACTCTCTTGGGTGCTGACGCTGTATGTATTTGAAGTGAAATGATATGAAAAATATGATTGATGAATATTTTTCTTCCACATTCGCAACAGATGGAAGGAATTCCTTTTGGCTTCGTTTTTGCATTAGACCTAGTCATTGCCAGTGTCCTGTAGGGAAAGAGATTTGCAGAATTCTCCTGGAGCACGAGCTGGAATCTAAAGTGTACTGCTTGAAAAATGAACAAAGACCGTTGACTGGGCTACACTGTATAAGAACAGCAGAACTCAGCTATCACTGCGGGTTGCATTTGAGGCGATATAAACTGTATGTGTGTGTGTGTGTAATGCCAGGAGGAGGGTAAATCCTTTCCAATAATGGCTAAGTGTAAACAGCTTTTTGGACTGAATGTCTAGCCCTCGGGTGGTTTCCTCTTATATCTGGGTTGTCCGTCAAGCCTCTGTGGCTTTCCTCAGGCAACTGGGCAATGGGGTTGCTTCATGCCTGGAAACACATGAAAGGTATTGGAGGCAGCAGAGGCCATACGTGGAGGATTTTTTACACCAATGCCTCCACAAAGTGCATCCCTCTAGCTGTGGCCTATAGTGTTTACGTATGGATGCGTGAACAAACATCCAACAAAATGCATTCGCCCGACCAGGAGCCTTGGTAAGCCAGTAGAAAATTTTACAAAACATATAGCAAATTCATAGTAATGATCCTAAATTATTTTCTTCCCTTTATTCATTAATCGCTTGGTCTAAAATTGCTTATCAGCTACTAATGTTTTTGGATTCAAGGTCAGGGTGATGCTATCGAGGAGAGGCGTGTTGCCTCAGTGCCTCCACAGATTATTATAATGTGGAGGGACAGCGCTTTAAAGAGAGCTGTGGTGCAGCTAACTTCTCAAGGGGTTTTGGGCCTGAACCAGGCTCTTAATAGCACTGTAATAGTACACCTCCCTTTGGAAATGGACATGCGAGGCGGACGGGTTGGGAGGGGGAGGGAGTCCCAGAACAACAGTGCCTCTGGTGACTAAATGGAGAGGTATTGTGTTTTTCTGCCCAGAGGCTGTCTGCCCTTACCTGAATGTCTCACACACACTGAATGAGTCAGACCGGTTGGACTCATTTCCTAGTCTCACATTGTCATTGCACAATAGACCCCAGACGGCACTGCAAACTCCCTGAGCCACTCCCGTGCGCGACGGCACAGTGCTGCACACGCCCTCGGCCAGTCACAGATGAGGGAGGGCTGACTTTCTAGCGTCCTCTCCTCCTGCTGGTGATTCTTGTATGTTAAGTGTAAAAACAAACTATTTCCAGTCCTTTTTAATGACCGTCATAAAGTTCCCTCCAACTCACAAACCTAATTTAACCAGGAATGCCTGGTGGCTCAGATGGTTTTGAAAGCAACTTTTTTTATTTTAGTTTTCTCTGCCCCTAAGTGACGTTTGACCAAAGTTACAACTGAAGGGGAGCCAACCCCTCCCCTCCTCACTCCAACCTGTATTGTCTTTTATATTATGTATTACTGAATCCACCCAAGAGGTCATTCATGGTTCATATGACTGAGTCATGTTCATGGTTGCTGTAAAGGTTTACTATCATTTATGATGTTCCTTTGCATTCATAACCTGCCCTCTCAAATATGAACATATTTATTTTTCTGAATTGTCTAGAATCATGGAATGGCCCAACTGGCTCAACCATTGCCATGGAGCTTTATGTGTGTCTCTGAATGGGAACAAAAGCGCTAGCCTGTGGTCTGTTACATCAGTATCCACTTGTTTTAAAACACCTTGTGTTATCAGATGTTGCTGATCATTGTTTAACTGAGGCTGCCTTAATGGACTTCCTGTCCTCGGAGCACAAATGAGTGCACTGTAGCTGCTCTTGTCAAACCACAAATAAATAACTCCGCACCGCGGAGCACCAGCAGGTTGCTCGGCCCGGCCGCTGTCGACCTAGCTCAGCAGCTCTGGTGGCGGAGCTGCCAGGTGTTTGTGTGGTAGAGATAGTGTCAACTTGGCCTGGTGGATCCTGGAGTGTAAGCCCTAAAATCCTCAGCCAGCCTGAAATAGTCTCCAGCTTAATGGCTATGGTGTGGCCTGGCACCGAATCCATCCCTCCGCTCCCATGACATCACGAAACTCAAAGTAGAGTTGAGCCCCTTAAAATATGCTCATGACTCAGGACATATGTTCTGACTTATACTCGTGTACTCCTCTAACGGGCCGTCTAAACAGGATGGGCGAGTATAGCGTCGATGCTATGACTGGTCTGTTGGGCTGCAATTAAAGGGATGAAACGGGAAATTAAGTTATGGGTGATATCAGATGAATTGAGTTTCCTCGCCACGTGGGTTGAATCTGGGAGATAACCGCTGTGCGAAGAGAGACAGCCTCATGAGAAAGGCTGCACATCTATCAGACACTTTCAATTAATCAACAGAGTGTGGAGACTCAATTGATACTGTGGAAGGAGTATATTAATTCCCTTTTGCAGGAAGATCATAGGTTCACACATTGTGGCTGGAAAAAAAATATCTAGAGCAAAGGAAATAAAGCATAAGCATATTCATAAGATAAATATCCATATTTTTGGGGATCGATAGATACTTCACTGCAGAGGAGAGGAGCCAGCCAGTAGATCGCTTTACCCGCTGTCGCTCTGTGTTTTACGCTGGGAATGGTTAACTTCACTAGGGTAGGGGGCAGCATTCGGAATTTTGGATGAAAAGCGTGCCCAAATTAAACTGCCTGCTACTCAGGCCCAGAAGCTAGGATATGCATATAATTGGTAGATTTGGATACAGGGGAAATTTCCAGACATGAAGCCAGCGTGTGATCGGGAGCGCGCCTTTCTTGTTTCTCCTTTTCTATTGACAAAGCTTTTGTCCGGTTGAAATATTATTTATTATTTATGACAAAAACAACCTGAGGATTGATTTTAAACATCGTTTGACATGTTTATATGAACTTTTATTGTACTTTTTTGACTTTTCGTCTGGGTGTTGAGAGCGTGCTTTGTGCCTTTGGATTACTGAACTAAACGCACCAACAAAACAGAGGGTTTTGGACATAAAGAGGGACATTATCGAACAAAACTAACATTTATTGTGTAACATGGAGTCCTGGGAGTGCTACCAGATGAAGATCATCAAAGGTAAGTGATTAATTTAATCGCTATTTCTGACTTTTGTGATTCCTCTCCTTGACTGGAAAATGTCTGTATGGTGTTTTGTGGCTAGGCGCTGTCCTAACATAATCGCATGGTGTGCTTTCGCCGTAAAGCTTTTTTGAAATCTGACACAGCAGCTGGATTAACAAGAAGTGTATATTTAATCCTATGTATAACACTTGTATCTTTCATCAATGTTTATGATGATTATTTCTGTAATTTGATTTGGCTCTCTGCAATTTCACCGGATGTTATTTGAGACAATGCATTACTGAACATAACGCGCCAACATAATCGCATGGTGTGCTTTCGCCGTAAAGCCTTTTTGAAATCGGACACTGTGGTTTGATAAAAAATAAGTTTATCTTTAAAATGGTGTATAATACTTGTATGTTTCAGGAATTTTAATTATGGGATATCTGTTGTTTGAATTTGGCACCCTGCAATTTCACTGGCTGTTGTCGAGGTGGGACGCTAGCGTCCCAATGATACCAGAGAGGTTAATGGGATGCTTGGCTAGGCTCTCGGAAGCATGAAAGGCAGGCCTCACTAACAAGTTTAATGTTACAGGGGGGTGCTTTCTGGTGTTGTCAGTCACATCTTCAACGTGAATAAAAGCCGTGCCGGCAGCAGATCGACAACAAAACTGCTGTGCTGGAGGAAAGAGCGCTCACAAGCTGCAGTCGGGGGGGGGGCATTATGTCACCTCAGACGTGTTATTAACCTGCAATGCGAGCGTTTGCCGTACTTATTTTCTGCTGCGCTCGGATTGAATTCCTCTCATCCCACTGTCTGTTCCCACTATCCCCACCTGACCTTTATCTAGACAGGTGAACTCTAGGCTGTGCTTAAGTTGACAGAAGGTGTCATTAAGCCTTGCCTGCTCATGTTTAGAATGGGTGTGTGATTTTAGAACGGAGGTTTGTGGTGAAGGGGCTTTGGCAGTGTGGTCCCCGGTGTGAGTGTCTAGGACCCCTGCCGAGCTCTGGACATTTTAAAGGCTTATCACCTCCTGCAGACGAGGCTGTAAAACTGCTGCCTGCCCGGGAAAACATCTGCTCTGGCCTTGGAGGGGACAATGCAAACCCTGTCTCTCGCAGCACTGTTTATTCGCTGCATTTATTGTGGGCCTCCATCTTTTTGTTAAATGGGAGTGGTGCCAAGCGAGTTTTGACTTGCTTGTACCTTTGTCGAGGTTCAACTCAGTAACAATTACTTTAGTAATTTGTTTGGAGAGCTAAAAACGGAGGATTTTTCCTAAACAAATATTTAAACATCATAACAAACCACCTACAAAATGTCTATTCAGCCTAACCTCTGGCTGATACATATTCTTTTTGACTTAACATCCCTATGTACAAAAACACTGACCTAGATATTTTGACCTCTCCCACAAAGTTGACCAAAGCCTCTAATATCTGCTAAGATCTGCTACTTTTAGTTCCAAAATAAACAAACTCCTTATTGTAAATTATTTTCTCAGACAGTGTAGGCATATTAAATGTTTGCTGTTCTGCATGCATTCGTTCCAAGAATGTTAAAACATTTTTGTGTTCAACTGTTACCTCAAATGTCAACAAAAGGTTTGAATGGTAACTTGTCTTGAAGCCTCAAGGTTGGTTGAGGATATCGGAGATCCCAACACTAATTGGACTTATGAATTAGTTAACTATGTTTTAAATGGATATTGGCTTTTCTCAATGAGATTGAGTGGCTCTTAACGCTATAAAACATGTAAAACATTTGTTGTAATATTTCTGTATTACTTAATTCCGTTATTTTACTTTTTACTTTTTATATTTGTGTGTATTGTTAGATAATACTGCACTGTTGGAGTTAGGAACACAAGCATTTCACTACACCCGCAATAACATCTGATAAATATGTGTATGCAACCAATACAATTTGATTCGATTTGAAGCACGGAAACCAAAATACCAAAAACCAACAACAACTATATTTGAGTTCTCTCTAAATAAGTATTCAAATATGATGCATGCAGTGGCACAGTAATTATCTACTCGACAATAGCTTGAGGGATCAACAGGGTTGGTCAGAGGTTAAAAGGCTCTTCACTCCACTTGGAATGGCCTCAAATCAGCCAGCCTAATTTCACCCTCTTGGCTATTTATTGTGCCGTTTAATCCTAATACCCAACCCAGGAAACCATTGGCATTTTCAAACTATTGTTGTTGTGAAGCTAGGTGTTCATGCTTATATCCCAAACCAGTATTATTGTCAAACAGGCTGCTGGGCAGGGCAGGGATTACAGTTGTGACAGATATTGGGCCTCACAAAAGTGGACGGCTGTTTAACTTGGCACATTTGGACCACGCTAGATTGTTTGCTATTTCCCCCATCTATCTGAGCTATTTCGAACACAGTGTCGGTTACAATGGCCTGGTGAAGAAGACACTCCTAGAAGTCTTCTCGGATCCCAAAATTAATTTGGGATTTCATTCTTCGATCCCGACAGGATCCGGTCATTTTAAATATCTACAGTACCAGTCAAAAGTTTTGAGACACCTACTCATTCAAAGGTTTTTCTTTATTTTTAGTATTTTCTATATTGTAGCATATTAGTGAAGACATCAAAACTCTGAAATAGCACATATGGAATCATGTAGTAACCAAAAAAGTGTTCAACATATCAAAATATATTTTATATTTGAGATTCTTCAAAGTAGCCTTGATGACAGCTTTGCACACTCTTAATAATTCACTGTATCACAATTCCAGTGGGTCAGAAGTTTACATACACTAAGTTGACTGTGCCTTTAAACAGCTTTGAAAATTCCTGAAAATTATGTCATGGCTTTATAAGCTTCTGATGGGCTAATTGACATCATTTGAGTCAATTGGAGGTATACCTGTGGATGTATTTCAAGGCCTACCTTCAAACTCAGTGCCTCTTTGCTTGACATCATGGGAAAATCAAAAGAAATCAGCCAAGACCTCAGAAAACAATTGTAGACCTCCACAAGTCTGGTTCATCCTTGGGAGCAATTTCCAAATGCCTGAAGGTACCACGTTCATCTGTACAAACAATAGTACGCAAGTATAAACACCATGGGACCACGCAGAACATCATACTGCTCAGGAAGGAGATGTGTTCTGTCTCCTAGAGATGAACGTACTTTGTTGCGAAAAGAGCAAATCAATCCCAGATGCTGTAGGAAACAGGTTCAAAAGTATCTATATCCACAGTAAAACGAGTCCTATATCGACATAACCTGAAAATAGAATAGCCAGAAAATAGCCAGACTACGGTTTGCAACTGCACATGGGGACAAAGATCTTACTTTTTGGAGAAATGTGCTCTGGTCTTGCAAGTCGAAGAACACCATCCCAACCGTGAAGCACGGGGGTGGCAGCATCATGTTGTGGGAGTGCTTTGCTGCAAGACGGACAGGTGCACTTTACAAAATAGATGGCATCATGAGGAAGGAATATTATCTGGATATATTGAAGCAATCTCAATCTCAAGACATCAGTCATGAAGTTTAAGCTTGGTTGCAAATGGGTCTTCGAAATGGACAATGACCCCAAGCATACTTCCACAGTTGTGGCAAAATGGCTTAAGGACAACAAGGTCAAGGTATTGGAGTGACCATCACAAAGCCCTGACCTCAATCCTATAGAAAATTTGTGGGCAGAACTGAAAAAGTGTGTGCGAGCAAGGAGGCCTACAAACCTGACTCAGTTACACCAGCTCTGTCAGGAGGAATAGGCCAACATTCCCCCAACTTATTGTGGGAAGCTTGTGGAGGGCTACCCAAAACATTTCACCCAAGTTAAACAATTTATAGACAATGCTACCAAATACTAATTGAGTGCATGTAAACTTCTGACCCACTGGGAATGTGATGAAAGAAATAAAAGCTGAAATAAATAATTCTCTACTATTATTCTGACATTTCACGTTATTAAAATAAAGTGGTGATCCTAACTGACCTAAGACAGGGATTTTTTACTAGGATTAAATGTCAGGAATTGTGAAAAACTGAGTTTAAATGTATTTGCGTAAGGTGTATGTAAACTTCCGACTTCAACTGTAGTTCACTTTTGTCTGTAACCTAATATTCTGTAGGCCTATTATTTTACTGGGCAACATTGCAATCTAGCCTATTTTAAAGGTTTTTATCAACATTGATTTAGACAAAAATGTGTCTATAGCTTGTTTGACCAGCAAGCTATAGCCTGTTTGACCAGCAAGCTTTTGAATAGGCTACGGAAGGATGGAGTTGTCCATCTGCATTCCAGTGTCATTTCCAACAATTGGGATTTTTAGGTCTAGGTTAGTGCTCACTCTATGAAAACGCTATAGTTGGATGTAGAATATTTTGAGGTTTTTAGAGATCTGTTCATTTTGTTTCTCTTCAGCACATTTTTGAGATTAGAGGATTTTTATGTGGTAATTTTAGGATGCTAGCGAGTGCTGCGTGTTAAACATATATTGGTAAGCTATATCTATAACTCAGGTCAGACTCATTATATTAGCCTAATATTTTTTGTTCTAAATTAAATAGTAGATATATCCTTAAGGCCTACAGAATCAGCCTGTAAAGCCTGTGAGTTGTTTGGATGCGGGTTTGATGGAAAAGTCATCCATGTCACGGCTGTGTAGGCCTACCGTCTATGGAGTTACTCAAACATTCATAACTGAAGAGAGAAGTTGTCCTGATATTTCTAATACCTATTCATGCTTTACACAATACGTAAATCGGGAAGCCTTTCAACATCAGGCTATAATGTTTTCTGTAGATAAGCCTATGGCTATTAGTCTACTGCACACACAACATGAGCAGATTAACTTGGTCAAACATTTTCTTTATTATAGACGATCAGAAAGAATGTGCCTGTAATTCTGCATTATAGTACAACTTATTTCTTTTCAACGAAAGCCACAAAACTAGAGTATAATTGAGTCGCTCATCTTTATGCTGACAAATATCACGCTTGACTCGAGTCATTAAATATGAACAAACTGTTATTTTTAACAAAGAAAAGACCCAAAATAAAATAGCAAAACAGCCTACTGATTAGACAGCCTAAATAAACTAGTAAATTGAATAAAATAGCTCAGGTCTTAAAAATATGGGTGACCTTTTCCCCCTCTGTATCCACAATGTGCATAAATGAGGCGAATGGAAATGATTTGCCTGTTGGTTTTTCCTCCCTGTAATCTCGCTCATTCAGTTTCTTCTTCACATCAACAAAGAACGACTTAATGTTTCTGAAACTCACTTGAACAGTTTCCTGTGTGTATCAAGAATGGTTCACCACCCAAAGGACATCCAGCCAACTCGACTCAACTGTAGGAAGCATTCGAGTCAACATGGGCCAGCAATCCTGTGGAACGCTTTCGAAAGCTTAGTGAGTCCATGTCCCGTCGAATTAAGGCTGTTCTGAGGGCAAAAGGGGGTGCAACTCAATATGAGGATGCTGTTACTGATGTTTTATACACTCCGTGTATAGACTAAGGGCTATCACTTTTTTTCTCCGCTGCGTCCCCCTCCTCTCCCACAAGTAGCCTATTTTACCCCACGTCACATGCAGTGGCTCGTTTTCATAAAGTGAATATGCCATTTTGTCACAAAATGATATTGACACATTTGGTTTGATGAAAGGGGACCCACTGACATTCATTTAAATGTATGAAACTTGCAATTGTTAAGGAGCTAAACTCTAAATATAATTTTGGATATTTCACATATTGTCACACAAATCCGAGACCCGTGGCCACCAAGCTGGATCCGATGTTGGGTCGGTAATCTGGTTTGGGTAGATCTGTGAAGACCAGTGGTGGAAAAGGTACCCAATTATCAGACTTCCGTAAAAGTAAAGATACCTTAATAGAAAATTACTCAAGTAAAAGTCACCCAGTAAAATTCTACTTGAGTAGAAGTATAAAAGTATTTGGTTTAAAATATACTTAAGTATCAAAAGTAAAAGTATAAATCATTTCAAATTCCTTATATTAAGCAAACTAGATGGCACCATTTTCTTGTTTTTTTAATATATACGGAAAGCCGCGGGCACATTCCAACATTCAGACATAATTTACAAACGAAGCATGTGTGTTTATTGAGTCCGTCAGAGGCCATAGGGATGACCAGGGATGTTCGGTTGAATTTGACTATTTTCCTGTCCTGCTAAGCATTCAAAATGTAACAGGTACTTTTGGGTGTCAAGGAAAATGTATGGAGTAAAAAGTACAATATTTTCTTAAGGAATGTAGTCAAAAATATAAAAAGTAAAGTACAGATACCCCCAAAAAACTACTTAAGCAGTACTTTTAAATTATTTTTTACTTAAGTACTTTACACCACTGGTGAAGACCTCTAGACACTGCTCTCCTGAAAGCTTTGAAATGCTGTGCAAAGGTGGATCGTGGCCAACCCCAGTCCAAATCACGCTCCATCATTTTTCTCCCTTTTCCCCCAGAAAGCTTTTTCTCTAATGTAAACACCTCTCTGAAATGAAGTTAAATGTCTTATACACAATGTGAGCGACCTTACTGGCCCCCTCAGCCTTTCCAAGTGAGCGTTTTGGATTTGTTTGCGCTGAGGCTTCAGCCAGCATTTGCAAAGAGCAAGACAGGGCTGAAGACGTGCTGGGGTTATGCCATCAGACAAATGCTTATGGAAAGGTTCTTTTCTCCATATCATGGATCTTTATTACTATTCAAATCTTGACATTTTCCCGTTTCTCGAAAATGTCTGCCTTATTGTCTCCCCGTGAAAAAAGAGAGAGAAATTGTGCAGCCCTAGCTGTTAGATAAGCTACAGAGCATTTGAACCAGGAGGAGAGCAGGATCCACACAATATGTGTCCAAGAACACCAGAACAGTGAAGCCCACACTTACTCTATAATTATACGCTGCTGCCGGTTCACTCTCCTTTGTTCTTCATAACAGGCTGCATAATAGGGGTGGAGGTGTTGGGAGGGACAGGTTAACCGAAGGAAGAGACATCTTACAGAAACATGCATAAAGCAACTTTGCAGGATCTGAAGGGATAAACAAGGACTAGGGAGACGAGTGCTTTGTTTTAAAAGATGTGAGGTGACTGATTGGGCCGTTATCATCTCTTCATCAAGTTGCCATCTCGGTGCCATCATTTCCAGAAGATGTGGCTGCGGTTGAAGTTCCCTGGTATTAAGGAGTGGGCTTTCTCCAGTAGAAGCTTGGGTTGTATCACTAGGTTGTACTTTATGAGAGAGGATAACAGCAACCCTATACTCACTGTCATCCTATCTTGCTTAATTTAGTTTTAAAATGTCTCCCACAAGAAACACATCATGTTTAATTGGAAGACGAACACACACAAATAGGCTATTAAAGATGGTCCAGCAGATCATTCCGTGTAAAGCACTCATAAACTCAGGCACTTCCAGAGGGCCTGTTGGTCTCCAGTTACAGCTTAACCCAGGCACTTCCAGAGGGCCTGTTGGTTTCCAGTTACAGCTGCTTATTGTACTGTTATAGTGTTCTTCCTGGAGCCAGTTGGTTTAGGGGTGTTGAGGAAGTGAGCTGTTCCCCCTCAATGTCCGCTGTGAATATGTTCACATTTCTAACCCCTGAGAGAATAACTTTTTTTCCCTCATTATAATACAGTCAGAAAGCTTTCTCTCTCTTCTCTCTCTCTCTCTCTCTCTCTCTCTCTCTCTCTCTCTCTCTCTCTCTCGTGTGATTTGTGACTTTCTCTGCCATCACACCACTCTGGGGATGTCACTTCCTTTGGAGCCTATCAACCCATGGAGAGGTTGGTTTCATGGCTGTTCGCATTGCCTCCCTGCAGAGTGAGCACTGTGGGGTTCGGAGTTGACTACAGCTGTGAGCCCTCATTGGCCCTGTCTCTGACAAGTAAAAGTGAGTTTGACTCTGCGGTGGCCATGAAGGCCCAGGCCATATCCCACTCCTCCTTCTCGGTGATGGTGTGTGGTGTCTGAACAGGCCCGGCCAGCACTCTGCCTCATTAACCGGGAGAAGCCGTACGCCACGTTTTTTTTTTTGTTCACGCTGTCTGCCCGCAGGATAAGTGGAAGCATATATGTATTAAATGTGTGGCATTGCAAACAGGGATGGATTTAGTATATTTTGGACTTCACAATCATCCTGCCAAGGGTGAATCGGAGGGGGAGAGCTGAGTAGCTGAAAGCGGTCAAAAATGAGAAAAAATAGGTGCTCATTAGTTAGGATGCAAACAGGCATCATGTTAACAGTGAATTAAATATCCCAATTCAGCTGAAACGGAGGATGAAGCATTGTGGCCTGTCTTGCAGCTAATGCTACAGGGCTATAGAGGACGAAAAGGCCAAAAAAGAAACAGGGCTTTTTTGGGGGGACAAAGTCTTAATAGGGTTTCATTCATGGGTTTTAATTGGCCTTTTCTTTGGCAGTGGCGTAGAATTCCTTCTTCATCTCATCCCCTGCATAATGAATTACTGCCAATGTCATGCTCTTGTTTAACAAAAGCGAGGTGAGGTGTGCTCTGCTCCCTCTGCCTTTATCTGGGCCATCCTTTTGATGATGTCAGCTCTGCACTCGTGGTGCGCCGAGGCTCAATGAACATATAGTGCATATAGAGTAAGCATATTGTGGATGGAAGAAAAATGAGGACTTGTATAATTTCTAAGCAATTTCACCTTTTCTCATGTAAAACAGGGGCAGCAATCAGGATTTGATTAAAAAAAGAGAAAATACTGCCCTTTTGGTGTTTTCAAAGTCAGGCACCGGGCTTTGGAGAGTGTTTTAAATGAAGATTGATTCGTGTCCAGTTTTCAGCTTTTTGTTAGGTTGACTAAGCCTTTTCAGTGTTTTCATGGCGCAGTACTGAGGTATGTTTTGTTGAAAACAGCAGTGAACTTCTGTTTTTTTGAGGTCAGAATTGTTTTTGGAATGTTGCAATTGTCCAGTTGACAGCATATTGACCCCACTTTGTGATACCATCACATTAGTATAGTTTTCAGTACCCATATTTAGTATACTCAATGTGATTGTAATGGCTTTGATCATGGTTGGATCTGACAAAACATTCTACCATGACTAACCCTCAGTTGAATCTCTGTGTCATAATTATTCAGAAGAACACTTCAGAGCTGATTTGTTTTCCTCTATCCAAATTAGATCATTATTCATATTTTTCAATTTAGTTCAACAGATTTTTTTGCTTGATTGACTTTCTGTTTGCGTTTTCTACACTTAGTTGGCTTTTATTAAATAACTATTTTGTAACGTTTTTAGTAAGCTTCGTGAGCCTCTTGGCTTCGCCAAAATTGCTTGTGGAAAAGATGCTATGCCACTTATTTCCTTCTCAGAGCCATAATGCAGATCAATGGTCATTTATCTCCAAAAGCAATGAAAAGCCTGTCTGAGTGGGAGAGCTTTATTTCTCGTCCCTATGTTTCACTAAATGTTTCCCAGTTTGGCTGAACCCTGCATTTACTGAGTCCCTTTAACAGGTCCAAATATGTATTCCCAAATAATGAGGCTTGTATTACATTGTCCAATAATTGCAAGCAGTTTGTTCCTATATCCCTCACACAAACGACGCTGAGCGGCTATAGTTCATGTATGCGATGTGACAGAGCTGTTAACCCACTTTTATCAGGGATATGAACAATGTTCGCCTGCGAGCTCAATCAGCCACAATAATTATTTGATTATGTAAATGAAGCGCAAACTATTGTTTCATTAGCAGACTTCTACATTTGAGTCCTCAGATTAGTATGCAAAACATCTCATCGGGGTCCTTGCAGGCAGAGGGGATTTTTACAACTCATTTCTTTAGCGGCTAGTTGTTATCTCACTAATAATGCAATTATAACACCACTGACCTGTTATGTGTGCTTGCATAAGCAATGCCGAGTGGCTAGGTGACTATCATTGAGAGGCTTTGTTTTACCCTCATCCGTGACTAACATCTTTTCTACCTGAGCTTTGTTCGTCACTGCCAATGGTCCAAACTCAGTTTTGTCATCTATGCATAGTCACTTTCACTAATCCTACATGTACATATTACCCCAAATAGCCCGACTAACCGGTGCACCTGCACATTGACTCCGTACCGGTACAACCTGTATATAGCCTCGCTACCGTTATTTTATTACTGTTTATTTCATTTTTTTAGTTATCTATTATTTACCTAATACCTATTTTTTTACTTAAAAACTGCGATGATGGTTAAGGGCTTGTAAGTAAGCATTTCACTGTAAGGTCTACACCTGTTGTATTCGGTGCACTTGACAAATAAACCTTGATTTGATTTGACATGGAGGGCTTTATATTGTGCTCTTGGAGTTTTTAGTTAAGTGTCACTGAATTAAACAGAAAACAAGAACACTTCTCTAGACAAAGATGATAAATGCTTGAAAGTCTACCAGAATACCCAGGTCAGAGATGCACAGGTGCCAGAGACTGTCAGACTGTCTGTGTGCGTTCATGCAGATTGTGTTGTGGGGTGGCAGACTGGTTTTCCTGGCAGAACAAAGAAGAGAGGAGAAGGTGTTTGCTAAGACGTGGGCTTGAGGGTGGCTCTGCTGCCTCTGCCTGTGTGTGTGTGGGCAGACAGTTTCACACACATTAGTCCTTCAGTACCATGCATCCAACAGGCCGTCTCATCTCCCTTTTATGGATAAGTCAAACTCACTACAACCTATAGTACTCTCATAAAGTAGATTAATGCGCGGGAAATGTAAGCACATCCAGAAGAGGGCCACATGATTGTCAGTAATGGAAAATGTAACATGGGTTTATATACAGACGTTGAGTGGAGGTATTTCTCTGAAATGTTATAGCAAAACTGCACATTCCATGTTCATGACTGAACCATTTTGTTCATGGGCACTCATGCGTACACTGCAGTGTTTGCTGAGTTTATATGTCCTGCAGCCGTTTTCGGGTTGTACTGTATTTGGGAGAATTGTGTTAATCTCATTATTGGTGACATTAGGCTGCAGTGACAGGTGAAGTGATTTAACAACTACATTCAGGGAAAGATTTCGGTATGGCAATGTAAATGGCTTTTCTGTTAAGAGAAGTAAGCATCACATTAATGTAACTCCTTGTGGTAAGCCTTCTCCAGTTGCTGTGAGTAATCTAGACCATACCAAGGCCTCTGTCACATTCACTAGGCGGCAGGAAGAGGGACTTGCATGTTTTTGATGTAGTGGTGCAACAAGGGCCTTATTTTGTCAGTTGCAGCTCTTCAGATTTGCATATTGAAGCTGAGCAAGATTGGTAGAAATGGAAGGATATTCTTACAAGTGATAAATGGTTTTCGGTGCTGCGAGGCGTTTGCATTTGCATGTATTTGATCTACGGTGGCTGTCCAGTCACAAACCAAGCACGGGTTGTGTTGAGTCATCACCTTCAAAATTGGGGATTAAACAGCTCTAAGTTGACAAAAAGTTAGTAAAGGGATATTTCGGGATTTTTGCAATTATGCCCTTTATCTATCTACTTCCCCAGAGTCAGATGAACTCGTGGATACCATTTTTATGTCTCTGCATGCAGTTTGAGGAAGTTGCTAACTAGTGTTAGCGCAATTGCTAACTAGCATGCTAGTTATTACCATAGACTTCCAGTCATTACCATTTCTCTATTACGAAACTACCATATTGGACACAGAGACATAAAAATGGTATCCATGAGTTCATGTGTCTCTGGGGAAGTAGATAAAGGGATTCATTGCCAAAATCCCGAAGAATCACTTTATTTCTGAATCACTCAGTCAGTAATGTGATTTTGCTCTCTGTCAATGGTAAATTCCTGTATTACTCAGGATATGTTGTCCAGAGACACCCTGTCTGGAAGTGACTGTAGTTTGATTTGTTCTCAATTCTAAGATGTAGCCTACTCTATCCTTTGGGCTTATTCCACCGCACTTTAATTAACCATTGGAAATATGAGTGAACTGCAATACAGAGTGCCCACTTGATGTTTCCTCTGTAATGACTGGTGTTTGTGTTCAATGTAGATGCTTTTGAGGTTATGCTATCTTAGAAAACACAGTGTATCATCCTGTGGGGGATTTGAATATTATTTATTTTAGGTACAACCCTCTGGTAGCCAGTGTTAATTAGCATCTACCTTTGTCCTGGAATTAAAATGCAAATTATGATATTTCTGTGTGCCATCACTCAGAGGTTTGAAAGATCAACGGTTGTACCCAGATAGGGTGACCTTTTTCCATTTGTGAAGAACTCTCTCTTGGTAATGAGCAGAGAGGTACAGGTCATTTATATGCGCCTTTCCGGTCATTGGGATTTTAACCTACAATTAACCGTGTTCAAATTTGACTATTAAATATAGACCTGGCATTTCATATACATAGTTTGCTAGAATACTCAGAGGAAGAATACTGCCGAACACAATCCTCTTTCTCTTAAAACTGAGAAGCTCTTTCTCAACAACCGATAACTCATCCAGAGGACTTGGAATGAGTATCTCCTCCCATAAGTCACCAGTGACCTCAGGTGGAATTGGCTACACGTATTAGGCACCCATGTCAAAGTCATTAGAGGCCTGTCTGTCCTCTGTGCTCCGGTCAGGCCCCGTGACATGTCGACTTCCAGGTAGGGCCTTCAGGAGGGCCTTTGTTTATGCACACCATCTCACAAATGACTGGCTCCGAGTTAAGCCTGAAACTGAAAAAGGAGAGCGCTGTGTGACTGAGCTGTCTGGTGGCATGGCCTCCTCGTGCCTACTCAGTTGTCAGATCTCAGCACATGCTGCATTACCCAACGGAGGAGACTCTATCTAGTTAGGAAGGAAGGGGGATAGAAGGCCTATACTGCCCTGGCTGGTGATCAGAGGTACCACTGGGCTCACCTGTTGCAATTGGTGGTAATTCATTAGTAAATTAATAAAGGGCACAATGTTATTAACCGGCAATATGGAATTAGCTGAGAAAATGACCTCATGGTTTCCTCTTTGTCCTTCCAGGTGGCTGTACGTTTGACGATGGCCCAGCCCAGTGTGACTACCAGCAGGATCCCTACGATGACTTTGACTGGACCCATGTCAGCGCACAGGAAGTGCCATACTTATCGTCTGAACTGCCTCAAGGTGAGACTCTCTGCCACCATGTCCACAAACCTAATGGACGCTGTCCCCTCCCTGCAATGTGTTAGCAAATATGACCAAGGCCACTGCACCAGGTTCCCAACACCTGCTATGTAGAAAAACTAACATAACTTTTTTTAGGCTCATTTTTCTCCCCTCCAGTGTAAATGCCAACAGCTGAAACAAAAGCAACACAGTTAACTTTGCCCTGCACATTTAGCTGCAAATGTAATCTATTTAGTGCTTCCATCGCAAAAACAAGCGAATAAGAATATTGGGCTAATGTGTAAACTCACCAGAGTAAGTGGAGGAGCTAATGAGGGAACTGCAGACAGCTGCTCTTTTCGGAGACAAGGAAGGAAGGTGAAACGGTGGATAGGTAGAAGGAAATTCATCTCAGGGCTTTGCGTCTTCTCCGTCTTTGTTACTACCCCAAAATACAGTCTTAGTTCCAACGTTTCGCAAATTAGAAGAAAGAAAAAAGTAATTTAATTTCACGAGGAGAGAGAAAAAGCTTTGTGCTCGGCAGTGAAAAAAAATGTATATTTAGTTTTGAAGACTGTCCAACACAATGCAGGTTTTTAACTAAGATCAGGGAAAGCAGCGTGGTAAGTGGAGAGCGTGGGCCCTGTGACCTTGTCTATTCACCTCTACACAGCTTAATCACTTGTTTTTTTTTTAGACAGGAGTGATATGGGTAGGATTTTAAAGCATTTCACTTTCAGCAAAATTTCCCAATTTAGTAAGATATTAGGTAATTAATCATGCAAGGGAACAGAAAAGGTCATCAGCAGATTGTCTGAAAAAGGTTGTGTCCCATTACAATGTTACACAATGAAGCAGCATTTGTCTGGCCCAAAAATGATGGCTGGGCACTTTTTTTTTACTGTAAGCTATAAAAATAGAGTCTCACTCTCTCTCTCTATATATATATATATATATATAAACTCCCTGTTATTTATTGGGTAAACCACCAACGTTTCGGCATCACTCTGCCTTCTTCAGGGTGGCACTTTTTACGACACGACTTGACCGGAAACCAGAGATATCTGGTTTAAACTTGTTTAGAAATATTTACGTTGTCTTTTTGTGAGGTAAGACATTAGAGGAGGATTATGTGCTAGAACTACATTGCACTTGTAGTGTTTAACAGATGGCATGAGAAAATCACAATGGCATAGCCACATGTCAAACACTGATAGTTCTGGCGCCGAGGAGATTTTGTCTTTACTGTGTCATCCTCCAACAATGTTGTCTTTTTGTTTTCATTTGTTCCTTGGTGCCAGTTTACTGTATGCAAGTTATGGTGAATTACCGAGTTTTTCAGGTAGAGACGGAACGGCGAACAGTATAGCAGATGTTCCTTTAATCTAAAGAGGAGGGATGAGTTTCCATACCAATGGGAATTAGCTCCATTAATGGGACTCGCTATTGTTTGAAAACACGCAACGGCAGTGATCATGAAATAAAGTGATTGTTTCATTGATCATGACTTCAAGAGTGAACTAAAGCAGATAGAATGATTATCTTGTGAGCGGAAATAAAGCCTCACCTTTTTGTAAATCTCGTCTTGTAAAGGTTTGGAGGGACCAGTGTACTGACTAAGTACAATATTCCCACATTGCCGTTGCCTGAGAAGAACGCGAGGCAGTCTCTAGCTGAGATCCTCCATTTTAATGGGTGAAAGGATATGAGGTTGACTGCAGGACCACTCTCTACTCTCCCCCTTCATAACAAAGCAAATAGAGCTCCAGCATGATTTGATCAGCCTCCAATGTTTTCCAGCTAGCAACCAGATCCCGCAAATGGAATAAGCTTCATCATAAAGTAGCTTAACATACTTTCTCAGCCAGGGAGGATGAAAAGCAGACACATCAGGGAGTTTCCATGACAAGATAACAAGTGCTATTTACCCTGCAGAAACCTCCCGTTCCTTATCTCTGAAAACCATGTTTGATTGACATTTTGGGAAAGGTTCAGTCCAAGAACACTTTTCTAAACGGGATTCTCAACACTGAAGAACAAATGCTTGAGACTCCCTCGATCAATATTCATTTGGAACTGTGCTTATAATTTGGTCCTGGTGGGGTTAGGCTTGGCTCAGGCTTGCTTGGCCCAGTGCCAGTGTCAGGCCCTGTTGGTCTATTAAGCCTCCCATTGGAAAGGCTGAGTGGGTGTACGGCACTGACTGCACCAGTGTGTAAAACCTCACGCCTCTCTCTCTGAGTACCGGTGCTCTTGGTTAGGCCTACACCTCTCCTGCCAATCAGTAGAGGCTGATCATTAATGTGGGGCAGGGCAGTGTATAACAAGGTGAAGCCTGAATAATTGTTTTTTTCTTTTCTTTGCACTGTTAGATTAGAGAGTCCTAATAGGGAATAGCAGGGTTTGAATTGCCATGATTTTTATGCCATGCAAGAGCAGGAGTCATTGTTTGGCATATCAGGCTCTCTCTCTGTTTCCTTTGTAACTCACAAGACTGTTCTGTCAGTGGTTGAGGCCATGATGGGTGACAGCCATCTTGTGCACTGGCATGAATCTGATGACAGCCATCTTGTGGACTGCATTCATCCTCTGGATACCTGACGTTGATGTGAAGGAAACACATCCACTCTAAAAGCCATATTTAAATATATATATATATATATATTCCTTTCTTTAGTATTCCACCTTTGGATGAGTAATTGTAAAGTAATAGGAAAGGAAATTATACAGAATGTTGGCATTATGATTTTCACCCCCTCCCCAGTTGCGTAACAGCAGGGTAAATTGCTTGTTACATTCATTTATTGTACATGTATTGTACGCCTAAATCTAGCAACAATGTTCTCACCATTTTTAGTCTTTCTCAAATTGTTGTTTTTATAAGCTTTTCGAAACATTGGATAGAAGGGTAGAAAATAAGTAGTAGAAATGTAAGGCGTCTGCAGTTTTAGAGGGTTGGTGTGTTAGTTGTGTTGGTAAAGTACTATCGTCTGTTTAACACCTGTTTTTTCTTCATTGTAACTTCCCAGCCCAGCTCTGTGGTTGTGCCTGTTAATAAGCCTTTGGGAGATGCCCATTCAGGATTTATGTTTGTGGTCTGGCATCTAGTTGTTGTGTGTAGTCATCATCTTGGAGTTCCTTGAAAGATTGTATTTACATTTTCTGTAGGCTCTAGTCACCCAATGAACTTATTCCATATGGTCAATTAAAATTACATTTCCCCGACATGCTACTTCCTCTGTTTCAAACTCACAATCAGATCCAATAACATTAGATACGCTCACATCAGATCCTTACAAATGTACCAAGCTCACCAAAAGAAACAGGTTAGAGTTTTCCTCTTGTTTTAGAGTGGTTTTTTGTTGTTGTTGTTTTGGGGGGCTGGGATCATTGGGTGTTTGTCTAAGGGATCGACGTATGACAGCAGTGGATTGTAGAGATCTGTGAAACCTCTGTGTGTGTGATAGGTTGGTTGGTTGTGGAGGAGTGATGTGGTGCTCTGTCCTTGTCTCTCCTATACTGCTCCATGTTTCTCTCATGTGCTGCTCTGCCTCAGCCAGCACTGCCGTTCAGCTCGGCTCCGGCTCCACCGTCATTACTTTCAGCTCTTGATTAAACACTGTTGGCAATCACTAGTGTTGGGGAGTAGTGAACTACATTTAGTTGAACTAGTAATGTAATAACATTTTGCAGTAGCTTGGTGGTAGTTGAACTAAATTCAAATCTTAGTAGTTAATTACTTTTCTGCCATATAGCGGTGCAGCTAACTACTAACTACTGAAACTACACACTCTTTTTTTTTTTTTTTTGCTAAAATAAAATATGGGTGAAGTAGGCCTTTCTTTTTCGACATCAGACCTGCCTAATTTTCACTTGTGTGCCTAGTTCTCTCCTTTTGTGTTGAATAGGATAAATTACACATTCTGTTAACATCTGACTCCAGAGTGATCTCTTCTTGCAATTTGTAGTCGATGACATTTCAGATTAAGATATGATAATCTTTCACTACTTTTTCTAAGTCATTTCTATTAAGTAAGCTATATTTTTCTTAAGGGTAGCTTAACTTCTTCCAGTGTGAAGTAGTTGGTAACTATAAACTCCATTTTCAGAGCAGCTTCCCAAACACTGCCAATCACCATATTAGAATAACCCAGATGCATCAGATAAACACAGCTCCCTCTCCCTGGTGTTAAAAAGCCTGTCTGAATCAGGCGATATGGCCTATTAGGAGCTTAGTTGGGTCTTCCTTACAATCTGATCGCTCTGGCATTAACAGAGAGACTTCTAGCTTGCTTTCCCTTTGTTCCAGACAAACATGTCTTTTTTTTCTTCTCCCCTCTCGCACTGCTTCTACACCTCGTGATCAACTGTATACATTGATAGAAAGAGGAGAGGAGATTGTGTTCGTTTCGCTCGAACACAGCGGCTCTGCTTTTGAATGACTATCGGGTTTCACTACGAACGGCACCAGGCATAAACATCTGCTTTTGATCTGCAGCTCAATTCTGAAAAGTCTGTGTCGGGTCGGATATGAGTGATGATGTGCTTGTTTGCTTAAGTCTAACGTGATGCGTTAAAACACCATTTTATAAACCCGTTGGCTCACACTTCTTAAACTACTTTCAAAGTAAATTGAATTTACATAAATTAATTATTTGTGTAATGTTGAATTATGATCAAGAATGTAATCAGCCACTGGTCCAGAGAGGGAAATCACCACAGCTGTCAATGCCCCCCCCCCCCCCCCCCCCCCGCCTTTTGAGAATCTCATATTTCAGCCTAGTTTATCTGGCCCATGTTGATGTAGACTGATAGCAGGGCAGGCTGGGTTCGTGAGAGAAAGGGAGAGCCCTGAGGATTGGAGCTCTGAGTGAGATAACAGGCTTAGGCCTTCCCCTGTTCCCCAGGCCAAGGGCTTTATCAGATCCAATGTTCTGGAGCTCTGCAGACGGATACCACCACAGCACTAGTCTGTGGCACTCGCTCCCCAAACATTGTAGAGAAGCCAGTGTTTTGTGGCAGTGTACCACTGTACTCAACTTAACACCAGGGTTTGGCCCGACCTTAATTGCAGGTTGTTGTTTTTGGGGGAAATTTGTAATCTGCTGTAAAGTGGTAGTTGAGGGGAGGCCTGGTTTCTGGTGTTTTCAGACGTGGTTTAAGAGTGGACCCAGCTGCATCCTAAAACACTGCTTATGAATCTGAGAAGGGTTTTGGCCTTGATGTCATTGATGGATTTAACAGATTTAGCCTTTGGTGAGACACATTGGAGAAAAACTAACCCTTGCTTGATCTTGGTTTGTCATGGATATCATACCTCAAGTCAAAAACGCCATTCTAAGGGGCCTAAGTGGTTCTCTCGACATCGAATATGGAATCAATCATAAAACGGACAACATATTTACAAGACCGAGACCCTTACCAATTTGCATTGAGACACAAGAGGCCATTCATGAGTAATATGATACAGTGAATCCCCATCTAGTCATTTCACATAGCCGCATTATTCCTGGCCCCGATTGCCAGGTCGTTTAGGACCTGGTTTGATAAACAGGTGTTTAACCAACAACGAGGAAGGGCCATAGGGGTTAAAGCTGCTCACATTCTCTGGGAAATAGTCTTTGTGATGCAGATTGGAGACCAGTGGCTATGGAAGGGGCAGAAATTGGTTCCCTGAGGTGTTTCCCAAGTGGCACAGCGGTCTAAGGCACTGCATCTCAGTGCTAGAGGTGTCACTACAGACCCTGGTTTGATCCTGGGCTGTATCACAACCAGCCGTGATCGGGAGTCCCATAAGACGGCGCACAGCGTTGTCCGGTTTAGGGGGGAGTTTGGCCGGGGAAGGCCGTCATTGTAAATACGAGTTTGTTCTTAACTAGCTTGCCTAGTTAAATTATTATTGTTTTTATTCTGCTTCGAGGGCTACTTCAGAAATTGTTTTCAACACTGTTGCTCTAAACACACCTTTCACCTTATTGAGAGTGCGGGGTTGATGTGAAATAAATACATGTAGGCTGAGTTCATATTTTAAATGCATGTAATTGAGCACATGCAGAATGTGAGGAGAGCACATGTACAGTATGTTAATATGATGGGCAGTTTTCAAACCTGTCCGTGTCTGAAAGGAGGATCACGCTTTGAGGCTGGCTGTGTGATTCAGAGAGATAGCAGGCTATCATGGTAACGTTGGAATTTGGATGCATAAACAGAAGAAAGGTGGTGAAATTGTTTGTTTTCAGGCCACATGAATCAAAGCTGATTTCAAATACTGTTGAGCAAACAATTCCCATCTCTCCCAGTTTTATTATTGCTGTATGATTATTTCCCTCTCTGAAAAAAAAGTCTAAGGATTTTTAATAGGAAAAAAAAAGAAGTCTGGATTTTGTTCATCTTTGGACGTCCTTTGTTTGAGCTTTAGTGGGGTAGTTAAATAAATAAATAAAATCATAGATGTGTGTAATAGAATTGCCAACAGCTTTTGGCTCTAGCTCGCGTTCCGTTTCTTTCGTTTTTTTTGTGTGAAAGCTTGATGATCTCGCTCTCGTAAAGAAGTAACGCATGGGAGAGAAACGGACACACGTTTTTTGTTGTTGTTGAGGCCTCATGTTTATTTTGTACCTTGATGAGAAACACACTGCCTGGCCTAGAACGGTTCGTCAGGGAGGTGGGAGGAGGGGTTAGCGGGGGAGGGTGAAAAATACACTGCCTGGCCCTGCTGGAACGGTCTGTCGGGAGGGGGAGGGAGCAGGACATTGGGAAGGGTGAACTGCCTAGTTTTGGGGAGGAAGGCTTTTTTTGTACCTTTTTCCTGAAACAAACCTCCAACAGACAAACTCCCTTTGTTCCCAAGGACAAAGACTCGCCTTTGAACACAGACCATTTCAAAGGTCTGGAAATATATACATTTCAACAATTAGCTATTCGTAAATGCAATTTTCCAAAAAAGCTGTTGTACCACAAATCAAGAAAACATATACTGTTGCACTCCAAAGGCTTCTTTGTATTTGACCACCTTGAAATTATCACCCACTTCACAGCGAATCCTCTCCATTAAAAACCCAGCACACATAAACACGGCCAGATGGGTTCCTAAAAGATTTCTTAGAACTTCTTCTCTGCTTGGAGCTGAATACACAACGACGGTTCGGAGTTCTCGTACAATATGAATCATCAGAACTCTAGTTAAATTGGAGACATTGTTTTGGCAGGCCTGAAAATGGTGAACAGATGTACTGATTTTGTGACAAATGGTTGTGAAATGAGGCTTTGGCTAGGCCTGATGTCTTGCTTAAGGGGATAACACATGAGCAAAATGGATTTAAATCATGCATAATAAAGATTTCAATAGGAATTGAATTTGATATTTGTTTGTTAAATCAATTCTAAATGACCCGCACTGAACTCTACATGGCAATTTTCCCCAAATTATCATATTCATTTTTCATTTATTGGATCTAACTGTATTTAATCAATTAAAATGTTGTTTATTTGAAGCATTTCTATTTGTTTGGTCTTTACCCAAAAATGTGTTACTAAGAAACATTGGAGCACTTACAGTGGAGTGGAGAACCTTAGCTGCTGAGAGTCTGACTCTAGGTCCCTCTTATCTCCATGTCCCTCTAATGCCCCTCTTCTCCTCTCTTCTTCTCCTCTCCTCTCCCCTTCTATTCTCTTCTCCTTCTCTCCTCTTCTATCCCTCCTCAGGTTCCTACATGATGGTGGACTCCTCCCAGCACGACGCCGGAGAGAAGGCCCGCATCCAGCTGCCAGTAATGAAGGAAAACGACACCCACTGTATTGACTTCAACTACTTATTGTACACCCAAGATGGCTCCAGCCCCGGGACGCTGAACATCCTGGTGAAGGTCAACAAAGGTCCCATGGCTAATCCCATCTGGAATGTGACCAGCTACACCGGGAAGGAATGGCTCCGCGCTGAGCTGGCCGTCAGTACCTTCTGGCCCAACGAGTATCAGGTACACAGAGCCACTACGTCGCTCCATTACCTATCCATCTGGGTCCGTTTGTATGAGACGTCTCAGAGTAGGGTTGCTGATTTAGGATCAGTTTTGACTTTTAGATCACAATAAATAAGATTACATGGACAGTGGGGGGGTTGATCCTAGATCAGCTCTCCTACATTTGATACATACGGACCAAGGCCTCTGTAGCACTGATATGGAGATGGACCTACTGGCTGTATATCTATTGGCTGTATATCTATTGGCTGTATATCTGTTGTTCACCGGTTCACTGGACTTTGTTGGGGCTCGATGATCTTTAAGCCGAGAAGGAATTGTAATTTTCTTCACCGCTTGCAATTAGATTCTCAAATTAGTCAGGGTCCAGAAAAGGATATTATTAAAGACTATAAATTATAGAAGTTTAATTATTCAAATCATTATTATTGAGAGGGCATGGGCAATGAGCTGATTCCATATAAATAGGGATTAATTTGCGCATATTCGCATTTTTCAAATGCCACGTTGATTGTGATGCGTCTAATCGTGAAAGTAGGCAAATCCATAGTTCTCCAAATGTCACCTGGATCATTGAATTTATTTCTTGTTTATCATGGTCTCCTTCTTTACGGCCAATTCATTTTGCTCTGTTTTGGACAATAAAACTGCAAAGCTAATTGTATTGTATAACGTCATCATGCATGGTCATGCAACATGACGAGAAAATGGTGGTTCATTTCACAGGTCAGTACTTTTTTTTCCCCCCCGGTGTAAATTAGGGAGTGATAGCAAGTCACTGAAGATCATTAAACCTTCCTCGCAGTCAGATTTACAGCCGATAAGAAAGGGCTCTCAAGTAGCCAGTTCTGTAATGAGAATGGATGGTTAAGGAGGAGATGGACAGGAAGACCTACAGCCCCTCTCTGCCCTTGTGTTCCCCAACCCAGGACGGGGGTCTTAAAACACACATACATGCACGCACGCACGCACACACTCACGCACATACACACGCGAGACAGTGGTCGTTTGTGCGCTGGTAATGAGGCCTTGTCTTAGCAATGTGGTCGAGTGGAGCTGGACCGTGGATCTTTGTCTAAGACTTTTGGGGAAGGCGGCTAGGCTAGGCCACTGATTTATCGGTCTTGAGCCGGGACTCAGGAGTGGAGACTGGGGCACAAATGCAATGTGTGAGGCTGTGTACGCCAGAGGGGCCTGGTAGGATAGCTGCATATCACTCTGCGCCATCTAAAGCCGGCCTGACAACCCAAACCTCCCACCCCTAAGTATGGGTTCTCAGTGAGGAATTTCTGGGTGACAACCCAAACTGCCCCGAGCTATACCTCTGAAAGGCTGTAACACAGGAACAAGGTTGATAGCCTGGTTCTTTATCCTCAGAGTCCTGCTAATAGCTGCTGCTGTCGTTGCTGCAGCCTGTAACATAAGTGGAGGCAGGTTTTTATTTCCCCAGCAATGTTCAGAGTTGTTTTTTTTTCACAACCCTGGAGGCACGCCAGGTCCACCATGCGAGATGGCTACATTGGCTGTAAATGACTAAAAACGGATTTGAAATATTCAGAATGCATGTTGATTGATGAGAGCGGAGACTTTGAAAGCTAAAGACATTGGTCTAGATTCGGTGCCAGATACTTTGTGGATATCAAATTACCATGTAGTAGCTAGTGTACTCTCTCCCCTCGCCGCCTCTCCCTCTCTCTCCTTCCTTTTGCACTTCAGATACTTTATTTATCCGCCTTTTTGCAATGGGATTTGATTCAATAAGCTCGCCTCCCTTTCTTTCTCTGCCAATGCCGTATTTGTAAGTATTTCATTAGCATTTTTGCTGCCTCCTTTTCTCTCTGTATGGTTAATGAGACCCGTGGCCTGTCATGTCACTAATTGGAAGGAATGAATGATTCAGTACTCTTGTCAACACGTGTCATCTTGGAGTGATAGGGAATTTTAAGTGGGTGATGCTTATTATTCTAATCAGATATTTGGTTTCGTAGTATCCTTTGCCAGTGGTGCCAGAGCTAGAGTTGTAAAGGCCTTCTGACATGCTGTCACGCTGACAATGGCTAGTGTAATTGGACACCTGTGTTTCCATATGCCTCAGTGAGGACACTTCGCTGTAATACCAGAACGGTAGTATTCGTGTGAGATGAAATAGAAACGTAAGCATCAGTGTGTAACGGTTATGAAATGGTTTATTTGCTAAAGTATTTTTTTTGTAAAGTAGGTGTACTTACATTGGCGTGAGCTATTAGTGACGTGAGTGAATGAGTGAGTGAGTGAGTAAGATGAAAAAGGTTTGGCCACAGGTGTGCGCTTGTCTTTGTTTCATTATAGTTGGCTGCCTCTGCTGGTCACGAGCAGTCATTACACATGTAGTCTCTTCAAACTGTAGTTACAGAACTGCACACATGTAGATTTTCCATTTATTCCATCAATACGATTTATTAAAAGGCATCAGAATGCGTTCATCATCAATTCACTCGCCCATCAATTGTGTATATGTTTCAGTGATGATTCATAACTCTATTGCCAATATTTGCAATGTCAGCGTACTCAAAGTTGACCACATTCAGGTAAAACAAGTTATTTTTAATCGTAGGCCAGAGATCATCATCCCATTGTTCCTCCCCTGCTGAACGGCATTTTGTGTCTCCCACTGAGCTGCTGTCTCCCAAAAGGTGTGCTGGGAAAAGGCCTTGTCTGAATAGATCCCTTCATAGAGACCTGGCAGCCCCAGTCCGCCCCATCCCCGATCCCCTGCAGAGGCCGGAGCAAGCTTAGACATCTTAGCCTGTAAATAAGTCTGTACACGCAGGGGATTAGGCATCATTTGAGAGAGCAGAGCATTATAATTAATAGCCTCTGATATCAGAGGGGAGAAGCTAATGAAGCGCTAGGACCAGTGCCGGCATGTCTCTTCGTCCTTCGCGCTCTCGCTCTCTCTGTTTTTCTCTGCCTGTTTCTCTCTCTCTCTCTCTCTCTCTCTCTGAGGCTGCTGCTCATTTGACCTTTGTCTGCATTTCTCCAAATCCACATCACCGTGAAGCCCAGGATTGGTGTATTTGTCACCTTTGATTGGAGGGATAACCCCAGACACCTGGTCATGGTGTGTAAATATTGGTCTCTTACTATATTTAAATCATGTGATTTCGCATTTATGATAGTTCTTCACTTCTGGCATGCGCAATGAAATAAATGAATTAGGACTGATTGAATGTGTCAGACTGAATGTTTAATGAAATGTTAGAGGTGAGATGACATACTCTCTGGAGATTGTTAAACGTTGAACAGAGTGTAGCAGCTGAGCACACATTGGTGAAGCAGTCATACATGCATGATTTACATGTGTCAATAGACTATTTATTTGTGTGTCTCTTCAGACAGTTCAGACTAATTGCCATGGATATGAGACGTTTTTACTCCAGTAGACGCTGTTTTTTTTTTATGCTGCAGCTGACAATTTGAAAGTAAACATGCGGTCTCCTCTTTGTCCTGGGGGTAAGGGCACTGACCTACGTGGTCTTAGCTGCTGTCCAGAACCCTCAGCCGTCAACTCTAGTTGTCTTTAAGGGGGATCTTAGAGGAACTATGGTGTCATGGAGGGGGTCTGGGCTGGAATGGCACTGAGGGGCCCGTAGGACCCAAGTGATTTATTCACAATCAGGTGTTTACTCTTTAGCTCAAGACCAAATTGGTGTGTGGATTTAACCAATCAAGACTGTTAAAACAATTAGGGCTCAGACTGGTAGGCTTTTCCACGCTAGAGATGTGTGTCTGTGTGTGAGCCTCTTTTAATTAATGGAGTGACAACTGAGGACTTAAAGGAGTGTGAGTCACTAGGAGTGTGAGAGAGGGCAAGCCAGTTCCTGTAGCACTCCTTGTTGTGTACACTTGGTGTGGGTGGGGGTTGGTTTGTTCAAATGTGTGTGTGTGTGTGTGTGTATAGGGAAGGGAGGAGTTGTGGGGGAGGGTGGAGGTCTGAAGGCTGAGGGCTGGCATTTCTTGTCAAGGTCGTTCCATTTCCTCTCGTCAACGCTGTTCCCCCCCCCCGCTGCACATATTTTGGCCCAACGCAGACTCATTCCTGACGCTCTGACTACTTCTGAACCTATAGATGGCCTGCAGAAGATCGGAATGGGGGGGCAAATCAAGCATTGAGGTCTTTGTTTAGCCCGGAATATTTCCATCTGCGTCGTGAGGTGTGATGATTATGACCCCTGCGTGTGCGATCCTGAGAAATGACCACGGCGCTGCTCTCAGCACTTCTCTGCACTGAAGGAAACAAATGACAAGGAGGCTCTTCGAAGGCACAGCCTGACAAAGAGCTAGAATGTCTCTCCTTTGTTCAGAGCTTTGACTGTGTGTGTACGTGAATACAGCCCTCCTGTTGAGTAGAAATCACAGGTATTATCATTAATGGTCCGTATTTCACCTGTTGGAAGGTGGTGACTGTGCCACATTGACTTAAATTGAATTCTTGCACAGAGGGCTTTTTCCAGCCGGAGCAGAGCTACGCAATCCATCCATTAGAGTCATTTAATCAGTGTTAATGACACAGTCTTAAGATGATTAACGTGATTAGAGCCACACTCGCAATGGATTTTAGAGTCTAATTCTTATTGAAGTAGAAATGAGCCTGGGCCCTTTTGAAAGATTTGTTTGCTCTTCCGTTGTGGTCAGTGTTGGCGACTTATTCTGGTGGATATCCTACCCCTGGTTTGGCGGTTTGATGACTCGGTCAGGAATTTGCTTCCCGTTCCTACCAGGTTGAACATCTACCCTCACCACAGGCGTCTACCCTCCCTCTCATCACACTTCAGGCTCGACCTCTCCAAGTGCAATTGCTCTGATTTGGCCCCGGCCATTGATCTGAATACGGAATCAATCAGCGTTAATAAGAGAGAGTGTCAGTATCTACCTCAAAACATGCTTCCATTTTCCTGAAGCCCCTTACCTCAGTATTGTCCGGGCTCTCTGCCGTATTAAAGTAAAGTACAGCGTAATGGCCGTTTATGGAGATTGCTCCTCTGCCGGCATGCAGCGGGTGAAATGATAGATTGAAATTGATCGCTCAAAGCTGAGAGATTACTCTTCAACTGAGAGGGATGCACCTCCTATGAACCGCCCTGTGAGGAATCATGGGAGGGAGTCTGAAGCCAGAATATATTGCTTCTAATGGGCCATCCTGGAAGAGAGCGAGAGCCTTCGCAGCACTGCACATCACATCGGAGCCCTGAAAACAGGTTACTGCATCTTTCTTTAAAAGCAAACATTTCGGCACACATCTCCCCCATAGACATGATGAACGACGTCTCCCGGGCTGCTCCCAAGGAAATAAAAGGCTTTTTCTCTCTCGTCACATTTGTATCAATTGTGGTATTTTTTTTGACAGTGTTTACTCTGTGACTGCTGTGGTAATGATCAGCGGAATAAATGCAGATGGGAGATGGGAGGGAGGGGGGTGTAGATCCTCCAGGAGAATGCCTCTCCTCCTCTCCTAGCCAGGCCTCTCTGTGACAGGTGAAGTGATAAGAGAGCAGCAAATACAGCCCCCCCCCCCCCCCATAAGGTGGGTGATGTGATGAGTGGGTGCCTGGCAAGAGAGAGGGGGTGTTTTTGTGTGTGTGTGTGTATGCGCGCGCAAGCACATGTTTGCATCTCTGACAGTGTTTTCTGTATATTTCCAAGTCACGGTCGTAGTTTGCCTCGATGATTGGGTCGCATGTTTTGATGTTCCTGAGACATGTCTGCGTTGGTTGCGTGTATGTTGAAATTCTAATCAATGGATTGCATTTTTCAGTTTTTTTAGAGAAAGGGGTAGAAAAAAATGCTTTATGATTCCCCCCCCACCCTCTCGCGCACACACACACACACACACACACACACACACACACACACACACACACACACACACACACACACACACACACACACACACACACACACACACACACACACACACCCCTATACCAGCTGGTAGGGCAGGAGTTGCTGACATCATGGTCATTTGAGCAGCTCATGCAGGCTCCAGCCCAGCTGCAGTCTCTGCCTGGCCGTCCGTCCCTGATTCTGTCCCTGCATGTCTCCATGTGAGGCTCCAGCAGACAGGAAACCCTTCTCTACGTCCATCTGCCACCCCCTCCTAGACCACAGAGCTCCTCTCCTTCCCTCTCCTCCTCTAGCCAAGACCTGCTGGTCCAAAGCGCTACCCAGCGTTCAGCCTCTGAAAGGTAACCTCAGTGCTCTAGACATTGAGTTGGGTTCGTTGTATTTCAGATTTCAGAGACATTTAGTACTCTCTGTATTTACTGACTGTTTATGGAGACATTTTGGATAAATTAACTTCCAGTTAACTTTATCTCAGTATGACTTGGATTGCTGATGAAACTCCTCAGTTCCTCAAATCAAAATGGAGTAAACAAAGATGAACCAACAATTTGGATATATCCGCTGTGAGCGTTTTTTATTCCATTGGCTGTCATCCTCAGCCTGTGCTGTGAACATGTCAGTATTTTCTCCTCCCCCGGAGGAGAGCAGTGTATTATTTTTAAAGAGCTGTCAGGGGGCTGATGCTGAGTTCACTCTGTGAGCCTACTGGCTTGTGGCTTGGTGACATCAGGGCTAGTCTGTCGCAGCTAGCTCGGTTAAGATAATTGCACCAGCACAGTGTGTCACAGCGGAGTTTTTTCTTCTTTTTTTTATCTCAACTTGTTTGTTCAATTTTCAATGATAGCCAACCTTTTCTCTTTACTGTCACAACTGAAAATTGCAATTGGTAGTTCCAGAAGGGCCACTCTTTCACCTTTTCCCTCCAAGAGTATTATGAGTTGTTGTTCATCTGTGTTGTACGACCAGGCTCTAATAAGATCATGTTATTACGTTATTGTGGGGAAAATCTGGTAATCGAATACAGTACATCTGTCCATTTTCACTCGTTGTGGAAAAGCGATATAGAATGGGGGGTTGGGAGCATGGCAGATTCCCGTGACTGCCCTGACTGCACTGCTCGCTTAAAGATTTATACCATAATCCTCTCATTGGAGTTATCGCAAGTGCTGGCTTAAGATTTGTTTAGCAAATGTCGTATGCATTAAGAGAGAGATCACTTAAAAGGATATGAATCTCAGCTAAAAGCAAAATACCATCATTAAGCTAGAGCTCGGCGGCAGCTGGCACAAACTATTATTGTAAATGTTTATTCTGTCTCTCTCTTTTCCTGCTGAAAGGCATGTTTAGAATGCAATTCGGGGGATCAGGATTCAGCTGTAAAGTGTCCTTAGATCCCACAGTAGATTTAGCAAATTGTGAAGTCTAAGAAAGGTGAATTAAAGGTTGTGTTCAGTGGAAAACAAAGTGCATGAGGTTTGAGGGTTATTTTCTATAATCAGCTTCAAGGGGAGGCACATCCTTTTAAATTGACCACTTATAGCTAAATGTAAATCTGTTCTCCCGTTGCCCCTCTAACACTGTGACACACTTACAGTGCCTTCAGAAAGTATTCATACCCCTTGATTTATTCCACATTTTGTTGTTACGGTCTGAATTCAAAATGTATTAAATCAATTGTTTTCTCTCATCTACACACAATACCCCATAAATATCAAATGTACATAAGTATTAACGCCCATCAGTCAATACATGTTAGAATCACCTTTGGCAGCGATTACAGCTGTGAGTCTTTCTGGATAAGTCTCCAAGAGCTTTGCACACCTGGATTGAATAATATTTGCACATTTTTGAAAATATTTCAAGCTCTGTCAAGTTGGTTGTTGATCATTGCTAGACAGCCATTTTCAAGTCTTGACATAGATTTTCAATCCGATTTTAAGTCAAAACTGTAACTAGGCTACTCAGGAACATTGAATGTCGTCTTGGTAAACAACTCCAGTGTATAGTTGGCCTTGTGTTTTAAGGTATTGTCCTGCTGAAAGGTGAAAGGTCTCCCAGTGTCAGTTGGAAAGCAGACTGAATCAGGTTTTCCTCTAGTATTTTGCCTGTGCTTAGCTCTATTCCATTTATTTTTTATAAAAAAAACTCCCTAGTCCTTGCCAATGACAACCATACCCGATGACAAGCAGCTACCACCATGCTTGAAAATATGAAGAGTGGTACTCAGTGTTGTGTTTGCCCCAAACTTAACACTTTGTATTCAGGACATAAATTACATTTATTTAGCAAATTATTAGCAGTTTTACTTTAGTGCCTTATTGCAAACAGAATGCATTTTTTTTTTAAATATTTGTATTTTGTAAGGCTTTCTTCTTTTCACTCTGTCATTTAGGTTAGTGTTGTGGAGTAACTATAATGTTGTTGATCCATCCTCAGTTTTCTCCTATCACAGCCATTAAACTCTGTAACTGTTTTAAAGTCACCATTGTCCTCATGGTGAAATCCCTGACTGGTTTCCTTCCTCTCCGGCAACTGAGTTAGGAAGTCTTTTTAGTGACTGGGTGAATTGATACAACATCCAAAGTGTAGTTAATAACTTCACCATGCTCAAAGGGATATTCAATGTCTGCTTTAGTTTTTTTACCCATCTACCAATCAGTGCCTTTTCTTTGCGAGGCATTGGAAAACCTCCCTGGTCTTTGGGGTTGAATCTGTGTTTGAAATTCACTGATCGACTGAGGGACCTTACAGATAATTGTATGTGTGGGGTACATAGATGAGGTTGTCATTCAAAAATCATGTTAAACACAATTATTGTACACAGAGTGAGTCCATGCAACTTATTATGTGACTTGCTAAGCAAATCTTTACTCCTGAATTTATTTTGGTTTGCCATAAGAATGGGGTTGAATACTTATTGACTCAAGACATTTCAGCTTTTCATTTGGCATTAATCTCAAAAGAATTCTAAGAACATAATTCCACTTTGACATTATGGGGTATTGTGTGTACCAAATCTAAATGTAATCCATTTTCAATTCAGGTGTGAATTGAAAATGTCAAAAGGTGTGAATACTTTCTGAAGGCACTGTATATGGTTACATGGCTACAGCACATTGCAGTTTAGGGGTGGCAGGTAGCCTAGTGGTTAGCGCGTCAAGCCAGTAAGCGAAAGGTTTCTGGATCAAATCCCCGACCGGACAAGGTACATCTGTCGTTCTGCCCCTGAACAAGGCAGATAACCCACTGTTCCCCGGTAGGCTGTCATTGTAAATAAGAATGTGTTCTTAACTGACTTGCCTAGTTAAATGAAGGTTGAACGTGTCCAGAGTAGTAAAAACCATGTAAACCAGTTGGATGTATACTAAGTGCAGATTAGGTCGATGGACAACATTTTTTAGTAAGAAGCTGGGTATATTCCAAAAAGTATCCAGATTTTTCTGTGAGTGTGCAACTGTCCATAATTTGCCAGAGGCCTAAGAGGCCCAACCATCAATTTGTATTGATGGATGAAAGCAGAGGGCCATTGAGCCCCAGTCTCCACAGCAGGCCCTGTAAGTGCTCTGATTAGCATGACGTCCTCAGTACTGTAATCACCGCTCTGACAGCCTGATGTGGGGGCAGCTATGGACAACTGCAATGTACTGTAGCCATGTACGCATATAGCCTGCTATCCCCACACAAAGGTATAACCCTGGGGTTGACATTGTATGTCTACCTATTAAGGCTGAACCGTATGTTCTGCCCACACAATTGGTTCGTTTTTTCCCCCCCTCTTTGTGTGCAAGACTCTGACTGAGGGTAAGGGACAAAAACTTAACAGGAAAGTATTTTTAGATGGTCATTATTTCCCACTGTGTGGAATTTTAGTTTAAACGTTTTCCGTGGTTACGATATGGCATCTGCTAATTCAATAACCATCCAGAGGAAATTTCAAATTTTTGTAAAGAGTCTGATTTTCTTTCTCAGTGTTAAACATTTTAACTTAATGAAATCAATGTTTTTATATAAGTACTTTTCTTCTAAAAGCTTTCACTTGCATTTTGCTTTGTGTTAGAATTCAACCTCAACATTGTTTGCCTCATGGCACCAAATAAGTGACTTGACTTACTTTAAAAGAAGTGAAAAGGGGAAAAACATCCCACCTCACGTTGAAATCATGCTGCTGTGACAATCACAAGCCACACATTTAATTTTTTTTACAGAATGATATCGACTGTTGATTTATTTATATTCCCCCTTCACTTTTTTATCTGGAGAATATGATTTCTGTCCCAGTTTACGATCACATCCCATGGCACCATAAAGTGCCCACAGCAGATATACCAAACGGCTGCCTGTTGGAACCTGCCAGTGTCTTGGGCAGAATGATGACGCATTAGGGATCGATCTGTGAAAATTTGATGGAAATGAGTGTTGTAAACATCCTGCCCCCCCCCCCCCCCTCCTCTCTGGCAGGTCATATTTGAGGCGGAGGTCTCTGACGGGAAGACAGGCTTCATTGCGATTGATGACATCCAGGTTTTGAGCTATCCATGTGGTAAGTCATTACACCGGCAGTAATTACCAGACACTACTGCATTGCTGCTGATGGATTTTTTTTGTTGCTTTGCAAATTAAGATACGTAAGGTGACACTGTGATTGAGGGGAAAGGTGAAGTGAGCAAGTTTTGCTGCTGGAAGACAATAGAGTGGGCTGACCTGCATTTGAAAACATCAGTGACTGTCGGCAGAGGATGGAATAAATAAATACATTAATAAATGAATCAGCCGTGTAATAAAGGATAATTGTGCTCTCTCAGCATGGCTTTCTGGGTTGTAATAGCTGGCTTCCACCCACTTCAGCACAATGAAGTACTTTAACTTTCAAAAATCCCTGGCTTCCCGATGACCTGACAATTAAATATACCGTAGTAGTGTTTTAAAAATGTTTTTACCCAGAGACCATTTTACAAAGACACAGTGAAAGCATGTTTCCGACAGCTTCCACAGATGCCAAGATTCTGAGACGTCATTGGAAATCAACTTTTCTTTATGTAGTGAGTGAGTGTGTCCACAGTTGTTTGCTCTGTATTCACTCGTACACATCAAAAGGGCCCAAACTGAAAATTGTAATATTTCGATTTTTCCCTCACTTCCGTTTTGTCTAGAATAATTTGGATTAGTCTATCCAGGATGATAAAGGATTAGATTAAATAATGGAAAGGCATCCCAATTAGGAGCACCAGCAACCACAGGGGGTAGGGATTTCACCTTCACTGATGAGGTCTACTAACTAGGAATGTAATCCTTTTGAACAGTGTAGTCAACCTTTTGTGACAGTTAATTATAAAGGGTGGGTGAAATGGCTGGTTTAGGGACACTGGACCCTTTGAGGACTAGACTGGTCCAGTCCAGTGTGTCCAGCCATGCGTCTTCTCCCGCTACCTCCTCCTAGGCTGCATCCCAAACGGCACCCTATTCCCTACGTAGTGCACTACTTTTGACCAGGGCCAAATGTAGTGAATAGGGTGCCGTTTGAGATACAGCCCTAGCCTCCACAGTAGCAGCATTCATTTAAATTGACAGCTGCATCCAGAGAAATGCTCTGAGCAGTGAGCAGTACTGAGCACTAGCCACCCCTCATTTGGCAGCGGGGTAAGTGGATTGATTCAGGGGACCGATACATCCCACGCTAATTTGGAGCTAATCTGCTAATGCCGTCGCTCCAGAGGGTAATTTCAGTTGGATTTAACAATAATAATTATCCCTCGGTCTCAAACATTTACCCATTTATTACTTTGGAGAAACCCATTTGAGTTTTTTAAGGAGTGTTAAGTATTTAGTGAGCACTATAGGAAAACAATCATATTCCTAGTAAGTGCATGATCGATCTTCAATAACAAATGCTTCCGATTTGGACAAACCGGTTAAACAGAAAATGTTGTTTTCTTTTGCACTTTCTATGAAACCACTTGGTTCAAAGCGTCTGGCATGACCATATCCTCCTGGTTATCAGTGGCCACTGGCTCTGATCCCTGTCTCAAGAGGAGCTTGTGGCTCTTCAGCGGCAGAGAGGCTAGAATGGATCCCTGACTAAGCGCTGTGTGAAACGAGGGTGTGCTGAACCACCCACCTCTCTAACCACCCATTGCACTGATCGTAATGAACTAGCTAAGCACACGACCTAGCTGACACTGTGATTCTCAGTCTCTATTTTCGCCATCGTCTCCCAGCTACTTACAGTGGGGGAAAAAAGTATTTGATCCCCTGCTGATTTTGTATGTTTGCCCACTTATAAAGAAATGATCAGTCTATAATTTTAATGGTAGGTTTATTTGAACAGTGAGAGACAGAATAACAACAACAAAAATCCAGAAAAACGCATGTCAAAAATGTTATAAAATGATTTGCATTTTAATGAGGGAAATAAGTATTTGACCCCTCTGCAAAACATGACTTAGTACTTGGTGGCAAAACCCTTGTTGGCAATCAGAGGTCAGACGTTTCTTGTAGTTGGCCACCAGGTTTGCACACATCTCAGGAGAGATTTTTTCCTACTCCTCCTTGCAGATCTTCTCCAAGTCATTAAGGTTTCCAGGCTGACGTTTGGCAACTCGAACCTTCAGCTCCCTCCACAGATTTTCTATGGGATTAAGGTCTGGAGACTGGCTAGGCCACTCCAGGACCTTAATGTGCTTCTTCTTGAGCCACTCCTTTGTTGCCTTGGCCGTGTGTTTTGGGTCATTGTCATGCTGGAATATCCATCCACAACCCATTTTCAATGCCCTGGCTGAGGGAAGGATGTTCTCACCCAAGATTTGACGGTACATGGCCCCGTCCACCATCCCTTTGATGCGGTGAAGTTGTCCTGTCCCCTTAACAGAAAAACACCCCCAAAGCATAATGTTTCCACCTCCATGTTTGATGGTGGAGATGGTGTTCTTGGGGTCATAGGCAGCATTCCTCCTCCTCCAAACACAGCGAGTTGAGTTGATGCCAAAGAGCTCCATTTTGGTCTCATCTGACAACAACACTTTCACCAGTTGTCCTCTGAGTCATTCAGATGTTCATTGGCAAACTTCAGACGGGCATGTATATGTATTCTTGAGCAGGGGGACCTTGCGGGCACTGCAGGATTTCAGTCCTTCACGGCGTAGTGTGTTACCAATTGTTTTCTTGGTGACTATGGTCCCAGCTGCCTTGAGATCATTGACAAGATCCTCCCGTGTAGTTCTGGGCTGATTCCTCACCGTTCTCATGATCATTGCAACCCCACGAGGTGAGATCTTGCATGGAGCCCCAGGCCGAGGTAGATTGACAGTTCTTTTGTGTTTCTTCCATTTGCGAATAATCACACCAAATGTTGTCACCTTCTCACCAAGCTGCTTGGCGATGGTCTTTTAGCCCATTCCAGCCTTGTGTAGGTCTACAATCTTGTCCCTGACATCCTTGGAGAGCTCTTTGGTCTTGGCCATGGTGGAGAGTTTGGAATCTGATTGATTGATTGCTTCTGTGGACAGGTGTCTTTTTTACAGGTAACAAGCTGCGGTTAGGAGCACTCTCTTTAAGAGTGTGCTCCTAATCTCAGCTCGTTAACTGTATAAAAGACACCTGGGAGCCAGTAATCTTTCTGATTGAGAGGGGGTCAAATACTTATTTCCCTCATTAAAATGCAAATCAATTTATACAATTTTTGACATGCGTTTTTCTGGATATTATTGTTTTTATTCTGTCTCTCACTGTTCAATAAACCTACCATTAAAATTATAGACTGATCCTTTCTTTATCAGTGGGCAAACGTACAAAATCAGCAGGGGATCAAATACTTTTTCCCCCCACTGTAAATCACTATGGTTGGGACTTTTTTTTTTTTATGGTTCCTCACTAGCCCATTGGATCATCTCACTATTCGATCTCCTCTTCCTCACTTCTCGGCCGCCTCTAGATCTCACACTCGGTAGTGCTCTCTGTCTAAGATTCTGTCTCTTTGTATGTATGGGTTGTGCATAAAATATGCCTAATCAGTTTTTCCGCTGTAGTATACAGGCTAATTTGGGGGAGTACCCTTAGGCTGTGTTTTGAATTCGCTGCTGGATTATAGAACACAATTAAATTCACAATCACTCCAAAACATTCATTAAAAAAAAAACATCTACAGGCAGTGAGTTTTCGTCCTCAAAGTCAAATTGAAGAAAGATAATTGAAGGAATGTTAAATGCAGCATCTTTAAAAACTTACCGAGAGAACACTTGGTGCATCTATACATTGACATAGAAATAGCTAATGTATTCAAAGTATGAAGAGCCAAGCCATCGTTTGACTCGTTAGATAATATGTAACGAGGATCCCTGGATGTTAACAACAGCGGGGAGCCAGACAACCGTTTTGACCACGTGGTCCTGTTGCGTTCAGATAGACTTCTGCTCCTTTTTGTACAATGTTCCTCCTAGTCATGTGAGCTCAGTTACCGCCGGCAGTGCTCTCGACAACCACATGGCATCTGGACTGCCAACCAGCCAAATCACCATGAATAATTTAGCTGTCCAGATCAAAACTTTGCTTGTTAATATTCTCCCTTCCAAATGTCTCTTCTTCCTTTCATCCTTCTCCTCATGTCGGTGCATCTAGGTTTCCTTTTCTTTGATTTGTCTCTGCCCCCTTGGAACACCAGTATCTTTTGATCTGAGGTGCTAGTGCGTATTGTCATAATCCAGGCTGTTCATAGCACTGGTGTGTGTGTTTACCTGTACCATTTCACCCTCTCAGCTCTGGCTGTGTCCGTGTGACAGATGAGGTAGAAGCTAGTAATTAGGACTTGGCTGTCTGACATGGCGAGGAGAGGGAGGTGCTGCATTGATCATGTCGTGTACGTTGCATTTATGACTGCTGTAATTGTTTTCGTTCCCCGTAGATAAATCGCCTCACTTCCTGCGCCTGGGAGATGTGGAAGTCAACGCAGGGCAGAATGCTACCTTCCAGTGCATCGCTACCGGCCGGGATGCCAACAACAACAAACTGTGGCTGCAGGTAGGGACTGGGAGCAGGCAGGGCACGATAACCACTGAACACCAGGACTCATTATTAAACGGTGGGGTCATACTGTTGTTCATGTATCACACCAATAGACAAAAAGTGAGTTCAAAATTCGAATCTATCACTTGGTATATCACTTGGCATTGTGTCTTCAAAACTCAAACACCTCTCTTTACCATCTCAGATACGATACGCTACTCAAGGCAATGCCACATCTCTTTGGGGAAATGTCTATTATGAAAGAATGGAAAATCTATTTTGTCAGCTAGGGCTGCGGGAAAATCACTGTTCAGGTGACTGCATTGTCGAAGCCCCCCCCCCCCCCCCCCCTTCCTCCCCCCTAATGCCTAGGGTGAACTGATAAGGCCCACAGAGATGAAGGGAGAGTGGGATGGAGGGAGAGAAGGAGGTAGGGAGGGAATAAGGGATAACTCCTCTCATGGATGACTGGGTGGGAAAGTGCGAGAGGCGATGTGACCATTTCGGTGCCGGCGGTCGTCGAGGTGAAACTGTAAAAGAGACAGTGCTGTCAACACCAAACTTGTCTGATAACGTTCACCGTGATAAACCCTTAGAGGAAGTGGCGGCTTAACAAACCCATTTATCCCTCTGAGATACACTTTTACACTATGTGTTACTAGCTTGATGCGTCCTTGATGCCATGTTTGTTTTTAAGAAATGACTCCAGATTTGATATGTCTGCCATCATCTTCCTGATAATGTAAACGGCCTTCCGATGAGTGCAAACGCATATGTTTTTTTCCTTGTTTTTATCGTGCAGAGGAGAAATGGGGAGGACATTCCCGTGGCGTCGACTAAGAACATCAACCACAGGCGGTTCGCTGCCTCGTTCAGACTGAAGGAAGTGACTAATCTGGACCAAGACCTTTATCGATGTGTCACCCAATCAGAGAGAGGATCTGGTGTGTCCAATTTCGCCGGACTCATCGTCAGAGGTATTTGTGTCCTCCTCAGATGAACATCCATGCACAGCTGTTTACTACCATATAAATGATTGGTAGCAGCTCTTATTCAAGTCTAAGAGCTGTTAATTGTGGTTTTGGACTCAGTTGCAAAAATTCCACAAATTTCTTCATAAACATTATGCATGAATCAAAGATAAATATGTGAGGGAAAACACAACTAGCATATGTTTATTCAGATGGAGGAGTTTTATTATTAGGATATTCAAATGAGAATCACCAAAGGGAAAATAAATACACAAGTTCTCATGTCATGATGTGTGAAGTCTGCTTGTGGGAATGCTTCTCAGATGGGGTCAGTGGAGAGCGCAGAGAGGCTTGGCGACAGGCCATGCTTCAACAGACACCTCGCAAATCAGCAGACTTCTCTCTCTGAGCTGCTCTGCATATCTCCAGCCACACAGAGAATTAATACAGACAATCGTAGCATCTTCCCAGCTCCTACCTCCGCTCCCAACCCAGAGGAAGGGAGGGACAGTTTTCTTGCATCAGTAAAGCAAATCCTATTGTTAGCGCAGGCCAGAGGGCCCCAGAACCCTGGTGTTAGAAGGGAGTTGAACATTAACTGCACTGACAGGTCCGATATCTCACTGGCGCTTGAAAACTGACATCCTGCTACAGCAATCCGAAAGATGGTAATTTTAAAGGAAATTTTGGGGCCATTGATACAGGCAGCCCATAATGAGAGCTGGCAAGGAGTTGCCCGTTGTCGATTATGGCCTAAGGGTAACAGTTTATTAGTGAGTCCTCTGCCAAAACCGAAGTGACAGAGGATGCTGCCGGCAATTTTGTTCCGCTTTGTAACAAATGAAAATTTAAGTGGCAAATTCCTTTCACCGAAGAACTATTGATCTATGTGTCCCCCAGCGGTGAGGGAAACAACACCAAGCGGAACACAATTCACTTCGTCATGAGGTTTGCGCAGCTCCCAGAGTTCTTTGAGTAATGATGTTGCCCCCTTGCTAGTAGAAACAAAACTTTATTGACAATACTGCTCATTGGAACAGGGCCTAAAACAAACATGCCTGGTGCGCTCCACTTTAACAAATCAAAGGAAAAGCAGCCCGTGAACGGCTTTGATAGTGAGATGTTTCTTACGGCTTATTGAAAGACTTCGGAGTTGACCTTAGGTGCAATTCTCAACATGGTATTTCAATTGTATTTCTTATCCAAGTCTTTATGATTAGGAATCCATGGGAAAAAATGTGCTTCATCTAAAAGGTTCTAGTATGTTGTCTTGTGCATGTGAATGTATGCACAATTGTGTGTGTACACTCTGACTGTTGTGTAGATAGTGTGTGCTGTCATCTCCCCCGGGGTTTGCGTGTGGGTGCCAGTGTGCCACCCTGCCGTAAACAAACTGGCTGATTGGTGGCAGACACAACTGTCAGCTGAGGAGCAGGCTGGGAGATATTTTCTGCTTAAAAGTAGATTCAAACTCAGTACCTGCCAGCTCTTCCCCCACTGAAGAAAGGCTCCTGCTTGACAATCCCAGGCTCAAAGAGAGATTGTTAAACTCTGATGAAGCCTCATAATGATGCCAAAGGAAGAACTTGGAAGGCACACAAGAAAAGAGAAACGCGTCAACACAGGAAAATATTCTAATGATATGAATATGGAACTGGGTTGATTCCAATGCACAGGGGGAACACATTTTAGCAATATTGGTTTAGAATGTATTTTTGTGGTGTGCAAATTTAACCTGAAATGAACTCCAAGCAGTCTGTGGACTGTTTGCTTCTTAACCACAGGGTTTTAAGTGGCAGAATGATTGTGTCACCTTGTAGACGATAGTCTAATACCATCAGCCCAAACAGTGTCTACATGCTGGAAGTAAAGTGGGGGAGACAGGTGGAGGAAGGGATCACTCCTTTGCGTCTTGTAATGCCATCAGTCAGCTGTAGATTGCTGCGTGCACTTTGCTGTTTCAAGGCCTGCCTAGTCGCTGTCATCTTTTGCCTCGGAGCTTATCATTAACTTCAAAATAAGCCAGAGCGGACCTGAACGTTTCCTCCCGCACAAAATGAAGTTGCTGCAGCACACTCGTTTTTTTTCTCTCTCTATACATCTCTCCTTTCTTTTCTCACTCCCCTTCCTCCCCCTACCCCGCTCCGCCTTCTCCTCCTCCCCCCATTTTTTTGATCAAGCTACTGCCTTGGAGATTGTCGACAATTACTATTAGAATGGGCTCCGGGGCTGTGGATGCTTGGGGCTGGGTCAGAGCAGTCAGAGCAGAGCTGCAGGCTGGCCAGTCAGTAGCCTAAGTTGTGCGACGGCACGGCTGATGTTTAGCGGCGCGGCCTGCTGAAGGATGAGAGATGGATGAGACAAGGTTCAAGGAGCAGTAATGCGAGGGCTCTGCGATATCATTCCACACTGTCACCCCACATGTGATGGATGGGCTGCTGGGGAAGAAGCAATATTAGATGATGAAAGATTCATCATCATCTCCCTCCCCTCCCCCCTCTGCCCGCCCGCCACTATCTACCTGCTCAGTCCTACTGTTACTATCATCCTGCCACCGTTATGAAGCCCTAAATGGGGAGAGTCAGTCAGCCTGCCTGCCTAGTACCTGTCATGGAAGGCTGTTAAAACGCCTGCTTGCTAAAGCCTTCTGCATGCATGCTACTGTGCATTTTATTGCAAGCGTATTTATAGTTTTTCAGTCGAAAGAAGCCATTTTGGGTGTCATTTACTCCAGACCTTCTCTGTTATGTTTACGCCGTTTCCTCCGAACGTCTTAATGAAATGAGAACGGTCCTCGCCTACAGGTACAAGTACAAATTAGATTGGCAATTGCCTCTGCATTTAAATGGCTTTTTTCTTCGTTCTATTTTTTTCCGTTGATGGCGTTGGTTTGTTTTCCTGGAAAACTACTTCTAATAAACATCAGTGGTTTCAATAAGGAATTGTTTTGATTAAATCAATTGTGAAGATGCTTCTGGTTCGTTTTAGTTGGAGTCTATAAGCAATCCAGTATTTTGACCCAATGTATTTACCCGGAAACAGGATTTCAGGAATTCAAACATAAAGAAAATACACAGGTCACATTTAACCTCTATGGGCTAGATGGGACGCTTGCGTCCCACCTACTCAACAGCCAGTGTAATCCCGTGGCGCGATATTCAAATACCTTAGAAATGCTATTACTTCAATTTCTCAAACATATGACTATTTTACACCATTTTAAAGACAAGACTCTCGTTAATCTAACCACACTGTCCGATTTCAAAAAGGCTTTACAACGAAAGCAAAACATTAGATTATGTCAGCAGAGTACCCAGCCAGAAATAATCAGACACCCATTTTTCAAGCTAGCATATAATGTCACGTAAACCCAAACCACAGCTAAATGCAGCACTAACCTTTAATGATCTTCATCAGATGACAATCCTAGGACATTATGTTATACAATACATGCATGTTTTGTTCAATCAAGTTCATATTTATATCAAAAACCAGCTTTTTACATTAGCATGTGACTAGCATGTGACTAGCATTCCCACCAAACACTTCCGGTGAATTTACTAAATTACTCACGATAAACGTTCACAAAAAACATAATTATTTTAAGAATTATAGATACAGAACTCCTTTATGCACTCGCTATGTCCGATTTTAAAATAGCTTTTCGGTGAAAGCACATTTTGCAATATTCTGAGTAGATAGCCCGGCCATCACAGGCTAGCTATTTTGACACCCACCAAGTGTGGTACTCACCAAACTCCGATTTACTATTAGAAAAGTTTGATTACCTTTGCTGTTCTTCGTCAGAATGCACTCCCAGGACTTCTACTTCAATAACAAATGTCGGTTTGGTTCCAAATAATCCATAGTTATATCCAAATAGCAGCGTTTTGTTCGTGCGTTCAAGACACTATCCGAAGGGTAAAGAAGGGTGACGCGCCCGATGCATTTCGTGACAAAAAATGTCTAAATATTCCATTACCGTACTTCGAAGCATGTCAACCGCTGTTTAAAATCAATTTTAATGCTATTTTTCTCGTAAAAAAGCGATAATATTCCGACCGGGAGTCGTTGTTTTCGTTCAAAGAGAGAGAAAGTAAACATGGTGTCGGCTCGTGCACGCGCTTCCAGTCTCATTGTCCTCAGATCGACCATTATCCAAATGCGCTAATGTTTTTCAGCCATGGCCTGCAAAGCCACCATTCATCTTTCTGGCGCCTTCTGAGAGCCTATGGGAGCGTTAGAAAATGTCATGTTATGCCAGAGATCCCCTGTTTTGGTTAGAGATGATCAAGAAGGCCATGAAATGGTCAGAGAGAGCGCTTCCTGTTTGGAATCTTCTCAGGTTTTGGCCTGCCAAATGAGTTCTGTTATACTCACAGACACCATTCAAACAGTTTTAGAAACTTTAGGGTGTTTTCTATCCAAATCAAACAATTATATGCATATTCTAGTTACTGGGCAGGAGTAGTAACCAGATTAAATCGGGTACGTTTTTTATCCGGCAATGCAAATACTGCCCCCTATCCCCAACAGGTTTTAAGGGAAAAGTAAAAATATACACGTCACATGCATTTTCATATATGCTTTCTGCTTTTCGTATATGCTTTCTGGCACTAGTATGGTAGGCCACAGTAGTTGTGTCCGTTTCAAATGCTTTTATCTTATTGAATTATGAGAAATTAGATTTTTCAGAGCAGCCCAATCATTTTTGCAGCACGCATCTCATGCACAACTAATGAGACAGAGAGAGATTAATTGGTTTAGAAAACCAGGAAGCAAACACAATTAAAAACTCCTGGGAACTCTCTACAGGGGGAGTGTCCTGGGTTCAGGTATTGTGTGTTCCACAAAGCGAGCACTTCTGGGACGTTATCCACCATCACCACCGTACACGATTCACTAGCTTGTTATAGAGCTACGTCCACCTGGGTATTAATAATGCAAAAGAGCTAAACAATTACTTTCTAATTTATGGTCTTCTGTTGGGGCTTAATTCAAGCAAATAACAATTTGTCTCATGAACACAATGTATATTTGTATGCCCTGCAGGGCTAAACACTAAACAGGTCCTTTTTGTAGATAATTGTTAGGTTCAACAGACAAAAGCATGGGTCACGTCAGATGGGGGCCCTACGAGCCAAATTGTATCCACATTTCAGTCTGAATCAAAGCACTGGATTCCATGTTTATGACTCAGTGTAAGTGCTATTTATACGCTGAGTATACGAACTCTTTCCATTACATAGACTGACCAGGTGATTCCAGGTAAAAGCTATGATTCCTTATTGATGTCACTTGTTAAATCCACTTCAATCAGTGTAGATGAAGGGGAGGAGACGGGTTAAAGAAGGATTTTTAAGACATGGAATGTGTATGCGTGCTATTCAGAGGCTTGTGTCCAGAACTGCAACGCTGCTTGGTTTTTCGTGCTCAACAGTTTCCTGGGTGAATCAAGAATGGTCCGCAACCCAAAGGACAACCAACAAATTTGACACAATTGTGGGAAGCGTTGGAGTCAACATGGGCCAGCATTAGATCATCTGTTTTGTTACTGTCCATATGTAGCTTGTTCAGAAATGGCTGAAGAATTGCAAGATGTAACTGGAGCTAACTCTGGAAATAGCACTGCTGGGTGATTTAAAAAGTCATAGTCAATCGATGAATAATATAATAATACTCTTAGCAAAAATGTTTCTTTAATTTACAATCTGTTGAAACTATGATAATAGAAAGGTTCAGAACCTTTGTGAAACTTCACAGCACACTTGAAAAATATGGCAAATACAAATCAAAACTCGATGGTCTTCAGAGGTCAATGGGAGGGGTTGAGGGTAGCTTAAGGCTTGGACTAAAAACGAACAAAAGATAACTATTGTAAAATATACTGTGTCCGTAAAATGTATATAGTATGTATAAGCTGGAAGTAAAAGCCTAAGCGTTATTGTTCATTAGTTTACTCCAACTAGGGGAGGGGTGGTAGGGTTAGAGGAAAATAATAAAGGAGAATATATCAAAATATTTATATTCTATATACAGTACCATTCAAAAGTTTGGACACCTACTCATTCCAGGGTTTTACTTTATTTTTTACTATTTTCTACATTGCATTCTCTCAACCAGCTTCATGAGGTAGTCATCTAGAATGCATTTCAATTAACAGGTGTGCCTTGTTAAAAGTTAATTTGTGGAATTTCTTTCTTTCTTAATGCTTTTGAGCCAATCAGTTGTGTTGTGACAAGGTAGGGGTGGTATACTGAAGATAGCCCTATTTGGTAAAAGACCAAGTCCATATTATGGCAAGACCAGCTCAAATAAGCTAAGAGAAACGACAGTCCATCATAACTTTAAGACATGAAGGTCAGTCAAAGCGCAAAATTTCAAGAACTTTAAAGTTTCTTCAAGTGCAGTCGCAAAAACCATCAAGCGCTATGATGAAACTGGCTCTCATGAGGACCTCCACAGGAAAGGAAGACTTAGACTTACATCTGCTGCAGAGGATACGTTCATTAAAGTTAACTGCACCTCAGATTGCAACCCAAATAAATGCTTCAGAGTTCAAGTAACAGTCACATTTCAACATCAACTATTCAAAGGAGACTGTGTGAATCAGGCATTCATGGTCAAATTTCTGCAAAGAAACCACAACTAAAGGACACCAATAAGATAAAGAGACTTGCTTGGGCCAAGAAACACGAGCAATGGACATTAGACCGGTGAAAATCTGTCCTTTGAGTCCAAATTTAAGATTTTTGGTTCCAACCGATATGTATTTGTGAGACGCAGAGTAGGTGAATGGATTATCTCTGCATGTGTGGTTCCCACCCTGAAGCATGGAGAAGGAGGAGTGATGGTGTGGGGGTGTTTTGCTGGTGACACTGTAAATTATTTATTTATAATTCAAGGCACACTTAACCAGTATGGCTACAACAGCATTCTGCAGCGATACTCCATCCCATCTGGTTTGCGCTTAGTGGGACTATCATTTGTTTTTCAACAGGACAATAACCCAACACACCTCCAGGCTGTGTAAGGGTTATTTGACCCAGAAGGAGAGTGATGGAGTACTGCATCAGATGACCTGGCCTCCACAATCACCCGACCTCAACCCAATTGAGATGGTTTGGGATGAGTTGGACCGCAGAGTGAAGGAAAAGCAGCCAACAAGTGCTCAGCATATGTGGGAACTCCTTCAAGATTGTTGGAAAAGCATTCCAGGTGAAGCTGGTTGAGAGAATGCCAAGAGTGTGCAAAGCTGTCATCAACGCAAAGGGTGGCTACTTTGAAGAATCTAAAATATATTTTGATTTGTTTAGCACTTTTTTGGTTACTACATGATTCCATATGTGTTGTTTTGATGTCTTCACTGTTATTCAACAATGTAGAAAATAGTAAAAAAAAAGAAAAACCCTTGAATGAGAAGGTGTCCAACCTTTTAACTGGTACTGTATATATTTTTTAAACAATACAAAACATACACATGCAAACGACAGCATACAAATGCACACAAACATCAACGACGTCACACCTGCTCACACCCCCATCTCCAGCGCTCGCATCACTCTCTGCCACATGGCCTCAAACGGCACCATTTTGTTTCTCTCATTTTGTCGCCCACGTACTTTCAACATTTTACCTTTCCATTGTGTTATCGATGGAGGATTGGTTGATTTCCGGTTTTTAAGTCTACATTTTTTCAAGATGATTGATGTGAAAAGTATTGTCCAACTCATCAGGTATCGCACTTCACCCTCATATGCCATGTCTTGAAATATGCAGACAGACGGATTAATATACAGTGCATTCGGAAAGTATTCAAACCCCTTGACTTTTTCCACATTTTTGTTACATAATTGTTTCCCCTCAATCTACACACAATACCCCATAATGACAAAGAAAAAACTTTTTTTTTAAAATGTTTGCAAATGTATTAAAATAAACAGATACCTTATGTAAATAAGTATTCAGACCCTTTGCTAAGACACTCGAAATTGAGCTCAGGTGCATCCTGTTTCTATTGATCATCCTTGAGATGTTTCTATAACTTGATTGGAGTCCACCTGTGGTAAATTCAATTGATTGGACATGATTTGGAAAGGCACACACCTGTCTATATTATATAAGGTCCCACAGTTGACAGTGCATGTCAGAGCAAAAACCAAGCCATGAGGTTGAAGGAATTGTCCGTAGAGCTCTGAGACAGGATTGTGTCAAGGCACAGATCTGGGGAAGGTTACCAAAAATGTCTGCATCATTGAAGGTCCCCAAGAACACAGTGGTCTCCATCATTTTTAAATGGAAGAAGTTTGGAACCACCCTGACTTCCTAGAGCTGGCTGTCCCAGACAGAGTTCCACTGTGGAGATGGGAGAACCTTTCGGAAGGACAACCATCTCTGCAGCACTCCACCAATCAGGCCTTTATGGTAGTTGCCAGACGGAAGCCACTCCTCAGTAAAAGGCACATGACAGACAGCTTGGAGTTTGCCAAAAGGAACCTAAAGGACTCTCAGAACATGAGAAACAAGATTCTCTGGTCTGATGAAACCAAGATTGAACTCTATAGGCTGAATGCCAAGCGACATGTCTGGAGGAAACCTGACACCATCCCTACATTGAAGCATGGTAGTGGCAGCGTCATGCTGTGGGGAGCGCAGCTCAATATTAAAAAGGTGTTCCTAATTTTTGGTACACTCAGTGTACATCTACCACACTTTTTGATCAAACAGATGATTAAGTGGAAGGTAAACAGGTGGACATGAATAAAATGTACCGCAAGCAGAATGTTGAATAGCCGACTTTGTGATGGTAACGTGTGTTCACGAAGATGATATGGGCAGGATGGGTTAGCACCAGTACAGTGACTATCAGATTGGACTTAATGTGATCTCTGAGTATTGCCACTGCTGTTGAATTAGCTTCAACAAATGAGTCGGCCGACAGCCATCTGGCCTGGGAGAAAAGAGAGAGAAGAGGGAAAAGCAGAGGCCTGCATTATGTGCCGAGCCGGAGACCAGCTTCATCTGAGTGCGTTAAACAACGCTCTGTCCTTATGTCTCCTTATCAAATCAAATGTTATTGGTCACATACACATATTTAGCAGATGTTATTGTGGGTGTAGCGAAATGCTTGTAAGAAATGACACACAAAAAAACGAAATACTGCAAAGTTGCTTAGGAGCTAGAAGCAGAGATTCCAGACTGACTGGAAGTGGAACCATCTGGTCGGTCTGAGAGTTTGGTGCCCTCGGACCCATTCTAACTTGAACTTCTTGCTGTTGAATTCATTGGGTGTGTGACGATGACACAAATCTCATTAGATTGATTATCGATTTGGAAAAGAGAGTCCAAATGAGTCATAAAAAAATGTGTTATCCAGACCTTTTAGTTGGATACTTCTGATTGAATAGATACTATGTCGTCTGCAATAAAAACACACAGACACTGGAAGCTTTTGCCAAAAATAGATAATGTCCCTAATAGAAATGCCTTGAAGTATGCTGTGCTAAACCATATTCTCTGTTTCCCGCCTGTCTCCTCCAGAACCCCCGCGGCCTATTGCACCCCCTCAGCTGCTGGGTGTTGGGCCCACCTACCTTCTGATCCAGCTCAATGCCAACTCCATATTTGGGGACGGCCCTATCATTCTGAAGGAGGTGGAGTATCGCATGACATCAGGGAGCTGGATAGAGACCCATGCTGTCAACTCCCCTAACTACAAGCTGTGGCACCTGGACCCAGACACAGAGTACGAGATCCGTGTGCTGCTCACCAGACCAGGGGAGGGGGGCACCGGCCAGTCTGGACCACCTCTCATCACCAGGACCAAGTGTGCCGGTAAGTCTCCATCTCCATCCTTCCTTCCTTTTCTCTCCGTTGTTTTTAATTTTCAATTTTTTTGCTCCCTGTTGCCTCTCTCCGCGTTCCACTGCTCTGTGATATTTGCATACAGATAATTGCCTTGGGCGCTCTTAGAAAACATAATTGGAAAAGCCAGGGAAAATAAACAAGGTTCCTGGTAGAGGTAGTGTCATGGCCGTCACTCACTACGAGTTCCTTTCAGATGTAGGGGGTGTTTGTAAGGAAATAAACTAGCATGCTTTTCAGAACGAACCTTGCCAGTATTTACCCTGGGGTCCATGGATGACAAACCTGAGGAAGGAATTCTCATTCATTTCTGTCGGGCGGCGTGATACACAGTCCTGGGTTGCCATGGCATCTGCATTAAACAGCATATCAACAAGGCGGGGACTATATACAGAAGTTATATGGGGGAGCACGTAGTGGAGCGTTTGTGTACGGAGAAGGAATCTGAAGATGGAAAGTGGTTATTAAGAATAATGCGGAATGTATGCAGTGTTTCATTACTCTGGGCATTGCCTTTCCATCAGCCTGAGACACTATCCATCTATTCCCATGCCTCACCCTCAGATGTGAATAGACCAGCTGTATTCCCAGATTGACATTCAGAGTGGGGACTCTCTGTAGTTTTGTGTTTCCTCTTGGCTACTGTCAGGTTGTGGAGTGAGGTTTTCCAGGGGACATAGTCCAGGTACAGCCCTGTAGTCTGCTCGGGAGGAGATGCCTACTCTATGTCGCTGCTTTCATCCATCACAGCCAATCATATCATTGAATTATGTGCTGCCCATGGAATTGGCAGGAACGCATTATATGTTTGTGGCAATACAGGAAGCGTATATATCAATATCTTCCTCTTCCTTAGTTTGTCCTACATCTCACTGCACGCTCCCACCTAGCAAAATGCATACGGATGTTTTTCCAGTTTCATATTTTGGTGTTCAGACCCTGACATCCACAGCAAAAGGAATCCTTGGTGATTAGGAAGTAATTTGACAGATGTAGGCACCAGGCATCTGTGTAAATAGAAGTTGTGATATGTCTATGTTCTCAGCAGACACATTTTGATAACTGGGCTTAAAGAGGCAGCCTAAATTCAAATCTTTGATATTAGTATTTTTTTTTTTTGTATACCCTGTATGTATGACAGACACTTTTATACTAGACTACACTTCCCCTAGATTCCTTTTGAGATTATTAGTTTGTCTTCAGTAAGAATTTTATGGCATCCTTGCTTTGTATCTAAAACGCTAATATTAAGCATCTGAGCATCTTCCTCTCCATCCGGGAACGGGTGCCATGAGAAAGTGCAGGCCAAGAATGGCAAACAGTGCTCAGAGATTTCTTATGTACGTGTTCTCCTACACAAACAAAATCAACTTCCTCTCACACGGTTTAACCTTTTTCCTGTGAACTTCAGGTTATTTTCACTAGCAGTACATTACTATTAGGACAAGGGCTCCTGGGTAGCAGAGAGGCGGGGTGGCTCGCAGACTAGTCAATGTCACGTTCCTGATTTGCAGGGTAGCAAACGCATTATGAAAATCCTCAGGGCGCCTCTCTCCAGAGAGTTTGCGTTTGTATTTGTATTTATATATTTTTTAGCATGCTCCCTATGTAATTTATTTCTTACAAATGTCATGCCATTTCAGCAAAATAACGTATTGATCATTTCCCCATGCTTCACTGTTAAATAACAAAGAAATAAACGATTCGAAGGCCGGGGAATGAAAGCTAATAATTGCTGGTGCATGTTACTGCCACCATTTATTGCTGCATAGAATTCACGTTCCATATATTTCTCTTTCCCCACCATTTTCTGTAATAGTATTGTTGTACTGGGAAAATGGGTGGGTCCATTAGTGTCTGGTTTATATTACGGTGGTGGCATTCCTACCATGTTGTCACTGTCGTCTGTCCCAGCACATTAAACAGATGTCATACACCACCATGGTTCCCAGCTGTGCTTAATTTCCCCCGACCGCTTCAGACCACGTAGACTCGCCTTAAGTCCCCCATTTCCTGCCATAAACACTGCCAAGAAAAGAAAAGAAAGCATTGGAAACAATCTTCTTCGCTGTTGCCTTTTAAGTTGGATGTATGTGTGTGTGAATAGGTGTGGCACGATTGTGGAAGAACTGTACTATTGTGTAAGTGCCTCAGATTTCCTGAGGGAAGCACATGACACGGTGCTGCTGGAATAGCCAGGCAGGCCGCGCACTGTCTGCCACCTGAGCCCTATTGGACTGGTTACCAACCAGCAGACAGCAGACTGGGACTGAGGGATAGAGAGGAGAGAAAATATAGTGAAAGGTAGACAGAGCAGGTCTGCTTTCCCACGGGAAGGGTTTTCTTTCATCACCGTCGAGACAAACCACTCACCCACACGATAGTGAGACAACATGGAGGACCGTTGGTCTCATCAAGACCTCTCTTCAGCTAGCCAAGCAACACCTCCTACAAGCAGAATTGATGAGTAAAACATCATTAAAGGCTACATTCAACTGGAGATTTCAAATATAGGATGTAGCTCATCATCATCATTACTCAATGTGTGTCCCATGTCTGGTAGAATGAGCAGAGGCTTCATTTGGACCGGTTTCTTATTGAAAGGATAGACTCAGCAGTCCTCTGCACTCTATGCTCCAAGAACCTAAAGTGTTTTCCATACCACTGCCTGCTCAAAAAACTCCTCAGCTGGAAATTAGATTGTGTATAATGAAATGAACAGACCACTCGGTTCCTAATGCCCAGTAGGGGTTTTACCGGAGAGTGTTGAAATGTTGTCGCCTTTTAAATTCAAACAGGAAACACCGTATTGACTGGAGAGGAAGTAGTAGAGTTGTTAAGCTGACACTTGCAGTAGAACAGTTTCCTGCATGACAGACAGGCAGAGAAAATTAATGCTCTTAGTGCGCCGTACGGCTTTGATTCGCCTGTGCATTTCTACGAGCACCTCAAGTCGCGCTACAAACGCCTTTTGCCATCTGTAACCGACCTGATTGGTTTTAATAGTTCTACATGTCTGAACATGTTGTGCTTTCAGAGCATCACAGGCTAGGATAAGCTCTTGAAGCCAGTTCAAAAAGCAATTAACTCTGCAGAACTAGCTAGCACTGCACTTGGTCCTCAGCCATATTCTTTAGCCTCGCTCCTCCAGACAGAGTAGTCCTGCATGGGCTTTAGTAATATCACCCTTAAATGTTGAAGAGCATTGGGATGGAGCAAAAGTAGCCATATCTGTGTCCCAAATGGCAACCTATTATAGTCCTATGGGCCGTGTTCAAAGGTAATTGCACTAAAAAGGGAATAGGGTGTCATTTGGGAAGAATCCCGTGTCTAGGTTGAGCTGAGGCTGATGTAACCACTGTCCAGTAATGGAGTGTCAGGTTTTCTTTGACTGACAAACAGAACAGAGGCCTATCTATCAGGGAGATGTTTCAGTACCACTCAGTCAGTGTTTTCTCCAAGGACCTCAGTCAGTGTGAGAGTCAGGACGTCGCACTCGTGGCAAGACACCATTCCAATTAATAAAGGTAATAGAGAACCACGAGCGGCTGACCATCACATTGCTGATTACACAGAAAAAGGTGTACCGATTACTACTGAATGACCTCTCTGAGCTGACATTTGCAGTGGCAGGCCTTTTATTGAGGCAATTTCAATGAAATCACCGGCAGCCCTTTAGATGAACAGTCGATCCAATAACAACCTATTTAGAGCCAAGGTCAACAGTTCAACCTGTCCTGTGGTACTGAAAGGAATGCATTCGGTCCGGATTTTTCCCCCCACTTTTTCGCTAACGTGTTGCCAAGGTGTTTGATTTGGTGTATGCTATCACTAATTGTCGCCATCTATTTGCTGAACGCCGAAGGGACCGGCGATTAGGAGTCTCAAGACAAACCTCCCAAAACACAACGGGCGTGTTTAGTGATGCAGTGAGGACTATTTCCTCTCAGGTGCAAACACACAGGTCTCCACCCATCCACTCTCATATGCACATTGACTTTCCACACATGATCAATGCTCAGTCTTACATATTGATTTTGATTGGGCCCTGCAGCCAGAAATATTATTTAAGGGTCTAATTCTTTGAGTTCTGCGTTCATTTCAAAGACCCTTAAAGCACTAGAGATTTGTTTTTCCCCCCCATACAGGATGAGTGTTTCTTCCTCCTGCATAGGAAAGTGGTAAACGATCATGGTGATTATGGCCCCCATTGATGTTATTAACATCCTAGTACACTGGGATTAATACTATTGATTTGGGTACTCAGTCTGTACTCTCCACTTGACACGTTTGAAAATAACCACACACACACACACACACAACTGTACATGCTACTACTGACCTACCTCAGAGGGACTAGTGTTTCTTCAAGGATGAATTCCTGTGACATTTGCTAATCTGTTGCCCATGACTTTGCCTGTAGTGAGACTGACACCAGTTGTGGTGGGGTTGTCCATGGGTCAGGGGGAACTTTCAAAACAGTATTATCCTCCAAAAATACCCCATAAGTACTGAAAGGCACGAAAAGCGGAGATTTTGAGAATAAATGCACACTATCAGAATGCAAGGGAGAGAAAGAGTGAGACCCACTGCGTGTGGAATGATCAAAAATGTTAGCTGTTGTACTACACTAGTACTAGTAGCAGTAGTCGTTATATCAGTAGTCCTGGTAGCAGTCACAGATCGTCCTCTAGAGCAGTGGTTCCCAAACTGCCCATAGGCCCCGTAGGGAACGCAGTCCGGCTTCAACTTACTCTTGAAAGTTGTAATAGTAGAATGCACAAGGTGACATTACGAAATTGGGTAGTGCATCATCAGTTTTCCTCTTGTGATGTCAGTCGTTGCATAACTTCGAGAGCCATTTTATAAACTTGTCAAAAATGTCCCGAGCAACAAGCCCATGTCAGCTAATGTTTTTTAGCTAGCATTTTTAGCCCATAGATTTTTGTAGTAATCTTCGAGTCACTCAAATATCACATGAATACACATTAGACATGGCAAAAATGTATAGAATTGCGAGAAAATGTGCTTTAAAAAAAACGGCAAAACTTTCTCTGTACCCAATGACAAAATCTGTAGAATTGCAGGAAATAAGCTTTAAACCTGCAAAACATTCTCTCAGCCAACAAGAGGGGTGTGAACAGTTTGTGTCATGAACAGTGCTTGTGCCCATAGAAATCGATGTGGCATGGGGAGGCTTCAATGAAAAAGTTTGGGAACCCCTGCTCTAAATAAAGCACGTGTTGGAGCACAGCATCTATTAGTATGACTCCCTACTGGAATATCATATTTTGATGGATTCAAAGGGGGAGCAGAAATGCATTCCACTGCCAAATGAGTTTGAATGGTTGATAACATAAATGACTGTCAAGCAGTGAATGGCGGGGGACATGGAGTTGGTATATTACTTTCGTTACCTCAGGCGCTTCCAGAGCGTCTCCCGCGCTAGGCCTGGCATTACTCTTTCGTGGGAGTCAGAGAAATCGGAAGCTGCGCGGGATGAAGATGAATCATAAGGAATGGTGTTCCAGACAGTGACAATCCACACAGGACTGCTGAAGCATGGACTCTGATGTATTATTTAAATGCACCCTGTTTGGCATGGGTGGTAAATCGAGTTTACCTTCTGTGTTGTTCCTCTCATGTTACAGCTAATATTTCATACCATACATAACCAAGGCCTGGCACAAAAACAAGTCCAGCTTTTTGTCAATAGGACTCACTGTCAGAGCAGTGTTGGTGGATGGTAATGTTTTCTGCTCCCAGGCACCGCTCTTCCTCTCAAGCCTATCTCTACCAAGTCCCCTGGCCAGTGTTCTCAATTAAGGCAACGCTGCTGGGGAATCTTCTCTCTATAAATCCTCTCGTTTGTTTGTTTGCTCCATTTTTAATCACGAGCGCCTCTGAGAAATCCTGCCTTGTGACTGGAAGGGATTGTTTGGTATTTGTTGTGTTTTTTACCGCTGCCTCACAAACCATTTTGACTTTATGTGGATTATTATTAATTGTGTGGCTGCTCAGTGCTTCTCAGTAATGATGCAAACACAGGAAGGCTTACTCTACAATAGGAAGGAGGCTGGCTTTTATTTCATCATGATAAATGAGGATATTTACAAAGCAAAGCAATTTGTCCTGTCTCATTCCACACCGTGCATTGCAAAAGGGATTAGGAGGGGGAACAATTCATATCAATTAAGATCGATTTAATGTGTCATGACACAATTTCTGCCGACTCGAGAAATAATTAACTGTAATAGTGCAGGGCATTAAAAAACATTATTTGACTTGACCACGCTCTATCTTAGGGGCAATGTTCTGAATGAATGAAAATCTAGTTCATTTCTTTTTGCCTCTATAAGTGAGTGAGATTGTTACAATCTGTGGGTCACGTGTTATTTACCCTCCAGTCACACAGCCCAGTAATTGAATGTGTCACTTTTATTAAACTCTTTTTGCTGAGAACCCCAAGCAAACTTTTTCTCCATTTCATTCTCTTTTCTTCAACTCCTCACTCGACCTCTGGGATCTATTACCCTTTTTCCCCCCATCCATTGAAGATAGTGTATTCTACTCTGTATGCTACTACGTGAATCGAAAGCTGCGTCTTTCCATAGTTGGCCCTATATGATTCCGTGCCACACAGCAGAAGAGTGGGTCACTGAGGCCGATGGGTCTTAAAAATGGAACTAATGAGTGTAGGAGCCAGTGGAAGGTGTCCTCCTAAGCACCAGTAGGGGCAGCACGTCCATTTGGTCAGAATGTGGGCTGAGCCCGATGGTGTGCAATGCTTCAGTAAATCAGAGAACTCTCATTATAAACAAAGTGCAGGGAGGAAAACACAGGGGAATAAGGAGACACTTTGCTCGGTCTTTGAGAGCTGGCCAGCAGCCGTTTAGACGACATTGAAGGACTAACTCCATTATAGTGCATATTGATAATGGTAAATAATGCAACATCTGAAAGAACATGGGGACTGAGCTGAACAAAAAAAGTCTATATAGTATTGAGTTAGTCAGGCTAGAAGCCCAGTGGGAGATATGTCTATTTGACAGAATGTCAGCTTTGCTCTCTGTCTTTTGACCTGTCGTGACTCTCCCTCCCAATGATTGTTTTTACCCAGAGAGCAGGGCTACATTCAATTAATTAATTCCAACAAAGGCCTTTACCTGTAGCCCTCTTTAGAGGGTAGCGTAGCCTAGTGGTTTGAGCGTTGGACTTGTAACCGAAAGGTTGCAAGATCGAAACCCCGAGCTGACAAGGTACAAAATCTGTCGTTCTGCCCCTGAACAAGGCATTTAACCCATTCCTAGGCTGTTATTGAAAATAAGAATTTGTTCTTAATTGACTTGCCTAGTTAAATGAAAGTGTGTGCCCCCTCAATGATTTCTGTCCAGAGAAGAGACCTCCTCGACTGCAGGCCACGGTCAACACATGACCTTCCCTGTTCCGAAAGGAATTGCCCAATTAAAAATGATGTCAAACAAAAACCATTGCTTTCAAAGTGTATCTCTTTCCACTCACAGCCCCTGTATACTGTACAGTCCTTTGTAGCTCAGTTGGTAGAGCATGGTCCTTGCTACTAATAGATAGTGGGTTTGATTCCTGGGACTACCCATACTTAAAATGTATGCACACGACTAAGTCACTTTGGATTAAAGCACCTGCTCAATGGCATATATTGTTGTTATTATGGGTTAAATGGCAGATTGTCATTGATACGTGCCTAAATTGCAATGCAGTGGCTGTAGAGTAACATGCCATCAATGATGTCAGAGCTCAGGTTCTCCATTTGACAGCGCTGTATGGGTTTTGACTGACAGCCGTTAAAAACTTGAGCACCGCGCACGACAATAAGATCCTCCCATCCCTCCTGCTAATTGGGCAACGTTTACACATTTGCTGTTGTCTGAGTGGAGGGAAACGCTGTAAATCGAGAGGAGTCGATGTATTCTGACAGATGAAATGTCGAGTATTATAATAAATACCGCTTTGAAGTCGTACAAGCAAACCACACACCCGTGAGTCCAAACATTTCCATAATTGAAAACTTAATGTAATTTACACTATCAACGTTTATGATCACTATGTTTGAGCCACAGTTACATGGATGGGTTGTCCTGAACAGAATAAGCCTGTGTTTGTCCTATTGTGAAGCAACGAAGCTGCAGAACTCGCACTTGAATGCACTCATGACTCCATTCTATGCGCACCAAAATAGCAATCTGTTTGTCTAAAGTGCCTTTTGAAAGCCTGACACTGTAAGATTGTATTTTATAACTTAGCTAGCCATGTTGGCAATAGAATAAACGTTCAAATAATGCCCACCTGACCCTGGTGGCGATTTATAATGGAACATTTCTGGATTGCGTAAACAACAACAGCGATTGTATGATGGTGGGGATGCAGGGCTGTGTTAAAAAAAACAACACTTTATAGTAGAAGGCTCTTTCCTTTAGTCATAAAAGTGCATTGATATTACTTAGGAACTGTACACTGTTTAGAGAGGTGTGTTTGTGGTCACTTAGACATCAGTTAGACCTCTCACTCAGACCTGTGTAATGGTTCTTTTTTTATCATCTTGCACCTACGCAAATGTTAATTCATATTCTTATGTTAGAGTATTTTCAGATTATTTACAAATCCTTTTAAAAGTACAGTAAATGTAAAAACGCACAGAAAAATCAGTGTAATGTTTGGATTCAGTCTTGTTTTTGTCCTCACCTTTGGCCTGAATCTCCAGTGTTGTCTTTCAATTGCTACCATGTTCATGCATAGTGCTGAGCGATTAACATAAATGTGGGTTATTTTTCATTTTTTTGACAACTAATTTATCTATGTCGGTTCAATTATTTGACTGCCATTTCGTTTTTTTTCCCTTTTTCTGTGAGGTCAATGCGCACATTGCACAGTTTCTCCAGAGATAAATCTGATCCAGTTTGAACTGTGCGATGTAGTTGTAGTTTCCTACAGGCCAATATTCTTAGTTTAATGCATAAAATGTGGTAATTAACTACAATGACCATAATCCATTGCGCATCTACTTGTCTGGTCTCTCTTTTATGCCCACTGCGGAAGAGGCAAAGGATGCAGTAATGAGCAGTCACTACCATCATGGGACTTTTGTTTTATTCTGTGTTACAGCATTTATATAAATCAAAACCGAAAACTGTGATTACCTTTTAATAACTGAACCGACCTCAAAAAGCACTAATCGCTTAGCACTAACACATGCTTTTTATAGGTCTGTTAGAAACATTTACATTTGGGCCTATCCATATAGGCCAATTTCCACAAGTGTAAGTGGTTAACAAACCATACAACTCTATGCACAATAACTACTTTTAACAATTTCCACTGAAAATTAGACAAACGCATTTACTGGCAAAACTGTACAGATGCAAAGGTTGGTAACAGAATAACGGTCAAATCTCCTGCAGTTTTACTGGGTTATTCAGGGCTCATCTGTAAAATAAACTGTGGCCTCAGTATGGTCCCAGCATTCATTTAAAACATAGATCAGTAAGTTAAATGAAAGCAATTCATTGAAAATAGGGTTTGTCCTTGTGCGTTGCCTTAAAGTAACAATACACTATTGAAGGCTTTTGTGCTTTTGTTGAAAGCATAATATGCCATGTTATTCACATGCTGTACCAAACAATTCACACAAAAGGAGCTAGTGAATAGCAGTTCATGAGACAATTGTTTGGTATTGAACAGGTTGCAAGAGAAAAACATTTAACATTTCAATGAAAATATGTCTTCCAACAATAAGAAAGTATTGTTTTATTACTTATACTTTCGCCACGTACATATTTTCATATCTCAGCCAATATAATAATTGTATTATAGGTTATACAGACTCTTCCTAAGCCTCTTTTTGAATAGTTAAACTACAAGGCAGATCTATTCTTTCTCCCTGACATAGCATGTCCGCGAGTTATCACTCATTCTTGTGAAATAAGTCATTCCACCAACGAGTGGCCGTCCACAAATATATAACTCTGAGCAATTTTCCGGAATGCCCTGCGGCAGCCTTCCCGACTATCTCATCTTCCCAGGCTAAAGCCTTTTAAATAGGCGGTAGTAATGAAATGCAAGGGATGGCTTTGGCTCTGTGGCGCACCCCGCGGCGTGCCGAGGCCTCCCTAACAGCAGAACGATTGGCGGTGTTGTGGAGGCTGGGCCGGGCAGAGCAGATAAAGGAGATGGTGATTAATGTTTGTTCAACAGTTAGCCCAGGCTTCTTCTGCAGAATGCACAGTGAAGCGTCAGTGGGACTACAGATCCTTTCAACAAACATGAAGTTGCTCACATTATCTGTATGTGAGAGGGAAATGTTATTTAAATGTAAATTCCTTCTCTTTTTTTTTTTTGCTCGGTTCTGGTAGATTTTTGTAATCCAGCCACCCATCTTTTGCTCATTACGTTGAGGCAAAAAACATGATCCTTTGCATTACTCCGGATGTGATGAACACAATGTCGCTTTCCATTTGAATCATAAAGTAATGAATGACAACATGGAAAAGAAAAATACCTCCATGATATTGTGCAAACATGTGCGTCATACACCAGTTGCCAGAATAGTGTATTACTGAATGAATTCTCCTCAGCCATACTTTACATTTTATATAGTCAATTCTCACAATGGATTCTCCCATTTACTAGCCTTTTTACTGAACCAGTTGAACAGCTGTGTTTAAAACACAAGTATGCTAAAACCTTACTACCTAGACCTTCCTAATAAACCATTACTCTGCATTAATCCTTAATGATATTTTTTTCCCTTGCCATCATTACATATACTCCACCTGTTCTATATCTTAGGGTGTGTGTTGACTACTCCTTTAGACTGCTTATCAGCTTCCTTACAGGCTCTGCAATTTGAATTTTAAAACGAGGAAATTGGACAAATGTGTGGCTTTTTTTTTTAAACTCTAGTACCTGGCCATTTCTCACTCTTCTCCCCCCCTCCCGGCTCTCTCCCACTCGGTCTTCCTCAGACTGCACCGGCTGCAATTTCAATACAATTAAAGATCACAGGAATATAGAGACTTTCCATTCTAGTGTATATGATCCTCTTCACACCTACCATTCTGCAGTGGTTAATATCTTACCATTCTGCAGTGGTTAATATCCCACCATTCTGCGGTGGTTAATATCCCACCATTCTGCGGTGGTTAATATCCCACCATTCTGCGGTGGTTAATATCCCACCATTCTGCGGTGGTTAATATCCCACCATTCTGCGGTGGTTAATATCCTACCATTCTGCGGTGGTTAATATCCTACCATTCTGCGGTGGTTAATATCCTACCATTCTGCAGTGGTTAATATCCTACCATATCAATATGCTCCGTAAGATAAGGCACCAACTACTTGCTTGGAACTTGGTTGTCTGAGGTAAGATTGCTAAGTGAAAGTCCCAACAGTGCACAGTGTGAGTCTACACTCGTTCCCCCTGCACCTCATACAGTAGTACTTAGCCCTGATAGTAATCCATCACATGTGAGATGAATAAAAGATTTAAAAAAAAGATGCCTCCTTGACATTTTGCTCTTGCCAAAGTTAGGTAATCTGTGCCTGGGCTTGTTTTACAGATTTATCTGGCTCCTTCCTCCCTGTGATTTGTGGTGCTACTCTTTATATAGGGATGTATGGATCACACAGCCTCCTGTGGAAATGGCATTGCCTCGCTCAGGAATAGACCTCATATTTCACCGCTAACGATCATACTGTACCTGCTATTGTTATACTACACCCATTATCAGCGACGGTCAAAGAGGGACCTGCTCTCCGTAATGGGTGGAAGGAGGAATGTGTATGGAAAGTGACAGCAGCAGTGGAGCAGCTTTCTGCTTGTCCCGGGGCTGTAAACCTCCTCAGAAGCCATCAGATGAATTGTCAGTGACTAGGAAGTAGAGAGTCTAGCGACTGCTGTGTTCTGAATGGCCGGGCACTGTGACTTGATATGTACAAACATTTCACATCCACAGTAGTGTAGTTTGTCAGGTCGTATGCCCGACGCAAGCTTAAAGGGATGTGCGTGTAATCAAAACACATGTGGCCATGACTTCAGTGGCGCACCGAATACCCCCTCCAAACATTTACATACACTAAACGGCCGTAGTTCACTGAAATCTCAGCTCTTTGATGTGAGGCAATTCAGAATGTGAAAGTTGTGCAGTCTTGCTGAATGTTTCAGTGTATTTTTGTGATTTCAAAAACAGTTCATTCATCACTGCTGGAAATCTACATGCAGATTCCCAGAGATAGTATTGGGAAATTCAGGTCATTTAAAATGCAAAAATTAAGTAGCACTTTTTCCTCTAGGTTATCAAGCTACTACAAGCCTCGCTTGCGACATCAGGGTATGTACCCCATTAGATCTCTCATAATAGTTTCCATGTTGGAAAGTGTAGCAGCAGATAGTGCTCTTATTTCCAGCTCCATCCAGAGTCAACCCTGCTGACTCTTAATTGAAAATCTTCGTTCGCTACAGAAGATCACAAGGAGGAAAATCACATCCGTCCTCTCCCTGAATACAATTTCTCTAGTGCTAGTGGTAACTGTGTGGGTAATTGATATGATACTGGAGTGACACACAGCTTTTCATTTCCCCATTGGGAACAGTGAGAATGAGTTTTACAGCGGTCCCAGGGGGAGGCAGACGCAGGCAATGCTCGCCATTCCTTTGTTATATTTTCTATGAGGAGTTTCTCTCCTCCTCCTGAAGACGTGATTTATTGGTACTTGTCTGAGGAGAATAAAAGGTGAAATATAATCAAGTTTGGGAAGGACTGGGAGGTTAGTCTGAATGGTGGCAAGCCCGGGCTGGAAATGACTGACACAGGAAATGGATGGCAAATTGGTTGATTGCAGGAAAAGGAACTATTGTGACCACTCAGCGCGGCAACAAAATTATTAGTCTCCTCTACTTCTCAAGTTGGGGATAAACACGTCTATTTTAAAAGCAGTCCACATCTTATACACCATGCAGACTAAAATCTGAAACCATGATCACACATCATGTTAGCATCTTGTGGGTGAAATAGTTAATGGTCAGTGAAGGGTGAGATATTTAACACCCAGTATATGCTATGTGGTTGATTATGAGAAAAAGCCATCGGGCCATATTTCAGCAGCGATACTGTCAGTCAACAGGCTTATGTACAGAGGAGTGGAATGGAGAAAGGCTTGTGGAGGTCAGAAACAGACATTCTCCATCGAAGTGGGATATGGCTGACAGAAGACTAGAATCGTCATGTATGTCTGAGGTGGACTTCACACAGAGGAGCTGACAAGTGATTCAGAGAATGCCAGCCTGTTTTACAGTGGACATTATCGATTATAGAAACTAGTTCATATTTGCACAATAGACGAGATGCGGTAGTTCAACCTTTACACAAATAGTCAACAGCATAGCACAGTAGCTAGTTACAGCAGGTGAGGTGTTACCTAAAGAACTTTACGTTTCAGCTCTTATCCCAAGCCGCCTTAAATCCGGTGCATTATAATCTCACTGTGATTGTATGCTGTTTATTTGTGGAAACCAAAGGTTTTTTGGCTGTCCCCTCAGTTTCTTGGAAACCCATTAAGAACTTCCTGTCAACGAGGGGAAGATTTGAGGCCTAACAGCAGAAAACATATGACGATGGCGACGGCTTACCATAATCCGGTATTTCAAGTTGACAGACTCAGGCAGGGCAGGTTAGCTCTTCCAAACCTGTGAATGGGGTCCAAAAGAGACTGGGTTGAAAAAGGCACAATGCTATTCACTCTATTCAATGCCTCAGCATTACGTGGATTTCTGTTACATTTACATTTTAGTCATTTAGCAAGACACTCTTATCCAGAGCAACTTACAGTTAGTGCAGTGGTATTATTTAAGATACTATTTGAAGGGGTTGGGTTTCAGATGTTTTCGGAAGATGGTCAAGGCACTCTGCTGTCCTAGTTTCAGGGGCCAAGAGACCTGAGGTGGCAGAACAGAGTACTTGGGTTGGGGTGTAGGGTTTGAGCATAGCCTGAAGGTAGGGAGGGGCAGTTCCTCTTGCTGCTCCGTAGTTAAGTACCATGGTCTTGTAGTGGATGCGAGCTTCGACTGGAAGCTAGTGGAGCGTGCAGAGGAGCAGGGTGACATAGGAAGGTTGAACACCAGGCAAGCTACAGCGTTATGGGTAAGTTGCAGGCTTTTGATGGCACAAGCGGGGAGCCTAGCCAACAGCGAGTTGCAGTAGTCCATAAGTGCCTGGATTTGGACCTGCGCCGCTTCCTGTGTGAGCTAACATTTACATCTATGGATGTTGTAGAGCACGAACCTGCAGGAGCAAGTCACTGCTTTGATGTTTACAGAGAATGACAGGGTGTTGTCCAGGGTCACACCAAGGGGCTTTCCACTCTGGGAAGGGGACACCGTGGAGTTGTCAACCGTGATGGAGCGGTCAGGCCTTCCCCGGGAGGAAGAGCAGCTCCGTCTTGTTGAGGTTGAGCTTGAGGTGGTAGACCAAGATACAGTATCTGCAAGGCATGCAGAGATGTGTCTCACCACCTGGGTGTCAGAAGGGGGGGGGGGGGGGGGATAAAAATAATGATACGAGAGACCATGTGAGGATATGGAGCTGAGTGACTTGGTGTGTAGAGAGAAGAGGGCCTAGAACCAAGCCCTGGGGGACACCAGTAGTCAAAGTATATGGTGCAGACACAGATCCTCTCCATGTGAATTGGTAGGAGCTGTCTGCCAGGTAGGATGCAATCAAGGATGTGCAGAGCCTGAGATGCCCAGCCCTGAGAGGGTAGAGAGGACGATCTGATGGTTCACGGTGTCGAAGGCAGCGGATAGATCAAGGAGGATGTGACGAGAGGAAAGAGAGACAGTTTTAGCACTGTGGAAAGCCTCTGACACAGGAGACTACTCGGTTGAATGACCCGTCTTGAAGCCTGACTGGTTATGGTCCAGAAGATCGTTCTGAGATAGCGAGAGAGTTGGTCAGAGACGGCACGCTCAAATGTTTTGGAAAGAACAGCAAGAAGGGATACAGGTCTATAGTTTGACATCAGATTAGTCTTTTGGAAAGAAAATGATTCCTTGTCTGTAGTTTCACATCAGAGGGGTTGAGTTTTGGTATCTTGAGCAGGGGAGCGACTATTTTGAAGTCAGAGGGGACACAGCCAGTGGTCAGGGATGAGTTGACAAGGGAAGTGAGGAATGGGAGAAGGTCTCCAGAGATGTTCTAGAGAAGGGAGGAGGGGATGGGGTCTAGTGGGCAGGTTGTTGGGCGGCCAGACCTCACTAGTCGCAGGATTTCATCTGGAGAGAGAGGGGAGAAAGATGAAGGCTGAGTGAATGAGGAGCAGATGTTGTCAACCTTTTCAAAGTGGTTGACAAAGTCATCCGCAGAGAGGGAGGGAGATAGGGGTGGAGGATTAAGGAAGGAGGAGAAGGTGGCAAATACTTTTCTAGGGTTAGGGGCAGAAACTTGACATTTGGAGTGATAGAAAATGGCTTTAGCAGTGGATCCTGAGGAAGAGAAGGAAGAGAGGGAGTGAAATGATGATAGTGCTTCCATTTTTTTCTCAGCACAACACAGTCCTGTTCTGTTAGTTTGCAGTGAGTCACTCAGCAGGAAGGGAGGGCCAAGCCAGCCGGGGACAGTGTGAGTCATAGGATGCGGAAAGGGAGGAGAGTAGGGCCAAAGAGGCAGGAAGGAAAAGGATTTAACAGAAGGGAGCGATGTTATGATAGAGAGTAGTGGGAGAGAAAGAGCAAAGATTGCAAAGGGCCATGACCATCTGGGTAGGGTTGAAGGAGAGATGAAGGGGAACAAAATAGTGATCAGAGACCTGGAGGGGGGGTTGCAGTGAGATTATAAATTAATCAAAGGCAGACGTCAGGAGGTTGAAGTCGCCCAGTGCGATGAGCCAAGAGCCATCTCCAGGAAATTAGCTTATCAAGGTGTCAAGCTCATTGAGAGACTAAGGGCACCTGGTGGGTGATAGATGACAACAATGTTAACCTTGAGCAGACAAGTGACGAATTCAAATGAGATGGACAGGTGAGCGAGGGAGGAATTATTAGCCCAGTGCCCCGATGACCAGATGCTCTCGGACTAAGAGTGAAAACGTAGTCAGATGAAGAGAGCGCAGCTGGGGGAGCAGTGTTCTCTGGGGTGATCCATGTCTCCGTCAGGGCCAAAAACTCTAGGGACTGAAGGGCAACATAGGCTGGGATTAACTCTGCATTCTTGACCGTAGATCGGCAGTTCTGAACGCTGCCATAGACCAGGAATTCTGCATGGGTTGTGCGCTGAGGGTACACTAAATTAGAAGGGAGAGGCCTACAGGGAGAGAAGCGAACAGGTAAAGAAACACACAGTTGACAAAGCTACAAAAGAGCAAAATGAGAATCTGAAAATAACTGGGTAAAATACTCAAGTGAGAGAGTGGTGTGGAGCCTTCCTCTCTTTCCTTCATTGAACAGCTCGGCAGAAGTTTGTTTTGGCGACAAGACCGCCGCTGATACGACCACAGCTTACAGCTGCCGCTGAGAAAACAGGGGAGACTGAAGTACTATCACTAATTGCTAATTGCCTAGCAGAGGTGAAGAGCACACCTCCCGGTACTAATTGCTGATTGCCTAGGAGAGGAGAAACCACTCCCCCTCCAATACAGCCACTGATTACCAAAACAACAACAGTCACAAATTGCCCTGCCCCTTAATCCTGGTTGATGTGTCAACAATCAGCTGCAAGTTGTCAGCAGTTCACACACTGAGTAGGCTACCGGGAAGACAGACACCACTTAAAGTAGATGGCCCTAGCCACCCACACGCACACACACCCGTTCACACTCTCAGCCTTCATTTATTTTAATTTTTTTCTGTGGTCAATATTTCAATGGATATATTCAGATAGAGATGCCAGGCAGTAATGTGAAGATGTTTAAATATTTTCCAACTTCCTGTAGTGCACCGCTAGTCACTTTAGAGAGTAAATAAGAGCAAATACATTTGAGAGCAAAGAACCAAAAGTGTAAATGATGGTTTGAGTTTCAATACCCCGACTTCTAAAGAGACTGCGAGAAGGGGGTTTTAGGGTGTTAGGGTGTTTTAAACTCATGCAAATGAATAAATGTCCTATTATGTCTGGGAAAGAGGGGTCTAAATGATCGGCTAATTTCAGTTGGGTAATTAACAGATGGCAGCTCCCATTATGAATTCATCAGTGAAGCCAAGCTCATTTGGCAGCTGTAACTGGTTTTCAGGTGTTTACGGCGTCTCTGCTATGACATCAGACATCTTGGAGCAGTATTTGTGTACTAAGCGGAGTGGATGACAGTTGTTTCAGGTTGAGGAGGAACGAGAACTCAAGAGTTTATATTTAGCCTCAGGTACAGACAGACTGAGCACCTTGGAGGAGTTCAAGCCTGAGCATACCTAGCTTTGTGAACGAAACTGTCTTTGCTATGTGAGATATTAGCCTAGCGGTTAACTGCGTTGGGCCTGTAGCCAAAAGGTTGCTGGTTTGAATCCCAGAACCCACTAGGTAAAACATCTTGAGCAAGGCAGTTAACTGTAATTGCTCCTGTAAATCGCTCTGGATTAGAGCGTCTGCTAAATTACTAAAATGTCAATGTAAAAAAAAGAAAATGCACCGTTACTTACTTTGGAAAGTAACTTGTTACATTACTTTTGCGTCATTCCTTCTTATGCCCAGTACAGGGCGCACACTATCTTTGAATGGCTTGAGTAAGCCTACCATCCATAGCCTAATCTATAACTCTGGGCTATACCAACTCAAGGAATAATGACAGATGCAATATCTCCTTTACAATACTCAAAATAAAAGATTTTGTTGAATTACTGTATTTACACATAAGTTATAACATCTATAAAACCAACTGGTCACAGTAAAAGGAGACATCAGATTACATGGACAATTGGCAGCCAATCTGTTTTACCCACAGATACGAACTGGGCAGAGATATTCTATGTAAAATTATACGATCACAATGTGTAATTGTAGTGTCCTTTCATTTATGTTTATGGCGAAGATGGAGCTGGAGAAATGTCCATTCTTTTCAACTGAGCCTAACTTGATCACCTGACTACGTTGTTTACTTTCTTACCAAATAAATAAATTGGGCTCTCGCCTGAACCCAATGGCCCTGTGTTTGAATCCTGCAAGTAGCGTCAGTCAAGATTTGAGAGGTAACATCTGTCCTTTTCTTCTACCAATTCAAAGTAATGTGAATACTTCCACGATAAAGGCTATTATTTCTGCCATCTCGCTAGCTATCTAGCTAACAGCTACCATGCCAGCTACCCGCTACAACATTCGTGCAGAAACAGGAACCACGGTGAACGTAGCTTAGGGGGAGGGATTTTTGTTGTTTGTTTGCACCAACAAAGTAAAATATGAAATAATATTGTAAAAGTAAAGTAAAAAGTAACGCTTTAGGTTACTCGTTATCACAAAATAGTAGTCTCTGTACTCGAACACGTTACTTTCTAACACTTTGCCCCCAATACTGGTTAACATACACACGCAGGCATACAGTGCCTTCAGAAAGTATTCACACCCCTTGAGTTTTTCCACATTTTGTTGTGTTACAGTCTAAATTTAAAATGCATTTAAAATGTCCCTGGCCTACACACAATACCCCATAATGCCAAAGTGGAATTATGTTTTTAGATAAAAATAAAAATAAATATTTAAATATGAAAAGCTGAAATGTCTTCAGTCAATAAGTATTCAGTCCCTTTGTTGTGGCAAGACCAAATCACAAAGTAAGTTGTATGGACTCACTGTGTGCAATAATAGTGTTTAACATGATTTTTTAGTGACTACCTCGTCTCTGTACCGCACACATAAAATTATCTGTAAAGTCCCTCAGTCGAGCAGTGAATTTCAAACACAGATTCAACGACAAAGACCAGGGAGGTTTTCCAATGCCTCGCAAAGAATGGCACCTATTGGTAGATGGGTAAAAAAAAAAAAAAGACACTGAATATTTCTTTGAGCATGTCCTGAATACAAAGTGTTATCTTTGGGGGCAAATCCAACATAACACATCACTGAGTACCAATCTTCATATTTACTGGCATGGTGGCTACATCATGTTATGAGTATTCTTGTCATCGGCAAGGACTAGGGAGTTTCTTTACGATAAAAAGAAACAGAATAGCGGTGAGCACAGGCAAAATCCTAGAGGAAAACCTGGTTCAGTCTGCTTTCTGACAGACACTGGGAGACACATTCACCTTTCAGCAGGACAATAACCTAAAACACAAGGCCCAATATACACTGGAGTTGCTTACCAAGATGGCATTGAATGCCCCTGAGTGGCCTTTTTACAGTTTTGACTTAAATCAGCTTGAAAATCTATAGCAAGACTTGAAAATGGCTTTCTAGCAATGATCAACCCCAACTTCACAGTACTTGAATAATGTTTTAAAGAATAATATTGTACAATCCAGGCGTGTAAAGCTCTTAGAGACATACCCAAAAAAACTCATAGCTGTAATCGGTGATTCTAGGGGTGTGAATACTTATGTAAATGAGAGATTTCTGTATTTCATTTTCAATACATCTGCAAAAATGTCTAAAAACATGTTTTCACTTTGAACATTATGGGGTATTGTGTGTAGTAGATGGGTGTGATTTTTGAAAAATGTATTTAATCCATTTTGAATTCAGGCTGTAAAACAACCAAATGTGGAATAAGTCAGGGGCTATGAATAGTTTCTGAAGGCACTGTACATGCATACACACACACACACACACACATCACACACACACACACACACACACACACACACACACACACACACACTGGCTCTGCGTGGCAAGCTACCGCTATCTCTTTTAAATGTTCGTTCTTCAGCCAGTGAGAAAAGTGTGATAAACCTGCATCCTCTAAAGAGTTTGCAGTGTTTCCCTCTCTCCTCTCCCCGGTTGATATTGATGTTTTTTGGGGGTCTGTATATTTCTATCCGTTAAGTAATGTACACACCATTAGCTAGATACAATGTCTTAGCCAGCAGAGGTTAATGGAGCAAAGCACATTAGAAATCCCTAGCGTCTAGTGCATCCCAGTGTTCGCCTCAACATTCACTGGTCCATAGGGAGCTACATGAGCAGCTAAAAACACAATTAAAAATAAATGATATTGGATTTACATTCTCCCCATAACCATGTAAGTGATGTGTGGTAGGAAAGCTATGTTGGCCAAGCTTTATTGTGGAGTGGATGTTTTGCGGTGGTTCGATGGGAAATGGAATAATGGGAAATGTGTGGGCAGCTGGCTGTTGATTTCGCAGCCGCCTCGTCACTGGAAGGTCTACATCAATTGGGTCACCCCCAGAGAGCATCCAAATGGTTCCCAGGCTAATGGAGAGGTAAATGAAGAAAACAGCCACCCTTATTAATACCTCTATTCCAAAGGCCAGCTTAGCCCCAAGTTGATTTCACCACTAGCCATCCATTTTCACTCCCTCCACTTATCACAGTTATGTCAAGAAGACCACAAAGCGGGAGAGAAAGCGAGAGAGAGGGAGTGCTCCTCAATAAGACCTCTCTCTCTCTCTCTCTCTCTCTCTCTCTCTCTCTCTCTCTCTCTCTCTCTCTCTCTCTCTCTCTCTCTCTCTCTCTCTCTCTCTCTCGCCACGAGTGAAGAAACTGCTGCACCGACAAGTGGCGAGCGCCACTTCAAAATTGCATTTAGCTTTCTGACCTGACAATTCTAATCAATTAGGTGAAATGCCTCCTATTACTCACCCCACTTGTTTTGTATTGACTCACAAGAGCAGAGAGATGGACAGACTAGTAATGGAGCGTTTCCACTGGGTTTTATTCATATAGAAACGTCTCGCTGTCCTCCCGACTGGCCAGAGACATAGTGTGTCCCTGACGGTGGCTGTCAGATCTTCATTTTAAACTAAATGACTGCGGGTTCCTTTTTAAAACGTCTCTCAGGTTTAAGAAGTGGAAAACACTCTGCTAGGCGTCTGCAGTCTGAGAGATAGAAAACAAATCACAATGGAGGCGCAAAAGATCAACCACAATAGGGTGAACATAATTACAGTGACTCTCAGATTGCTTTGTTGAGGAAGTCTCCTTGCAAATGCTCTGTTCCTCTGCTGGCCGACCTTAGGCTTTGTTCTCCCATGTCTCCTTGAGAAGGGGCGATAGCTGCACATGTGACGGTGGGGAGAGTGCGTCAGCCTGCTTGACTATGGAATCATATAGCTTGTGTAGTCTGAAGGTCTTATTCTGTGTAAAATCTCTATTGCAATCTTATGTGTCCTTCGAAATGGGCCCCTTTATCCTACGCAGGCTTTTTTGCGGGTCAGGTCGGAATACAAATACTGTCCTTCGTGCAATTCTTGACGGCCCACTGCTTGTCACAGTGGCCTGTTGTTGACCATCCAAGCTCAGGCAGCAAGGCCTATGGGGAATTGAAGTGTGTTTTCTCCAAACCCTGTTGTGCTGTTTCCCCTTCCCACGGTGACCCTATCCCCATATGCTGTCACCATCACCATCAAATCACACCATTTCTGGAAAACACCCATTATGCCTGGTCATCCGTGATCCCTGTCTCTGCCAGGGTGGTCAAAGAGCAGAACCGTCTACAAAGTTTAGCAACTCCATTTGATTTACACAAGCTACAATTTGTCTGCCTAATCCTCAATTACATTCTTTTTGGGGTGTTTCATTAACTTTTTTCCTTTCTTGTCATGATAAAAGAGTGACAGACAAGACATGTCGCAGAGCAACTCCGTGCAAGCCGCAGCCGTCTTCCTGGCTCACATTATTGCCATTCTAGGAGATAAAGGAGCTGTTCTGCTCCAAAAGGTTAGGCTGTCGATTTCATATGAAAGCCGGTGGAGCCTGGGAGAGATAGTGGTGGAGCAGTGTGGAAGACCGGGCGACTGTGATTGACGTTAAGAAGTTGGGAAGCAGAGAAGAAGCAATCTGTGAGCAAACAGGAGACTCCTGGTGCAATTAAAGATCTAATCCCCCTGTTCTGCCCACAAACAGGAGAAATGGTGCTTTGTTTTCCTGTGCGACAATGACAGCACCTGTTGTGGGATCCACGTGGAGGCGAAGCGTCTTTGGTGTGCATTCCTAGACTGACAACAATATTTGCATTTTTGAACAACTCAAATAAATTTGCATCCGATAATTTAAAAGGGCTTTTTCTCCCTGCACCTGGTGTCTGTTGTGCGACAATTAGAGATTTGATTGACAGTACTTATCACCTTTCTTGGAAGTGTATACACCAACTACATGCAGAAATGCACATAGCAACAATATAAAGTGTCTTAAATTCTCTCACAGTCCGGCTATGCCAAGCTAGCGAACATTAGTGCATTACTTCAGGCCTTTCCATCCAATCAACATCAATCATGGTCCGTGGAGCCTGGTTGGCAGCGTCGCTGATTGCCATCCAGCAGGAAGGACAGTGACCGTCCTGTCACATTCCCAGCCCCCTGTGTGTAATTTGTTTGGACCAGCAGCACGTCAGCAATGCCATGACGCATCCTCATGGTCATTTAGCCCAACGGGTGACATATTCTTAAACTCTCTTATAATGCAATCATGGGCCTTGCTAATCGGATTAGCAAACAAATAATGGAATCAAGCTGCAAAATAAGGAGGGAAGATCTGAAATCAATACAGGATATTCAATGTGGTTTCTTTGCCATTAAGGAGTCTGGTGACTGCTTATTTGATTAGGATTGATTGCTTGTGCACTTAATCAGGTGCTTCAGACATGCCTTTGAATCATGTAAGCACTCTGTAGAGAAATATTTACCTCCATATATGCAAATGTTACTTTTTCTCTCTGCTGAATGCCGTGGAGACAAAGAGTACATTGTCGCTCGCCACGAAGAGCGGGCGGTACAAACAATGGGTTTTGTTTTCGACATCAATGGTTGATTAAAGATCCAGGGACGACGCCACGGTGTCCTCATCCCAAATGGCCACGTTCCAGACTCCCCCCCCCCTGACCCCTCTTTCCCTCACCCCTCCTCACCCACCCACTGCACTGTAGATAAAGGAAGCCTAGTGCAAGGAGGGTCAGAGGGGAAATGTGTGTTTGAATTGCGGGGCCAAATGAGGGCCCTGTCCTGTTTAGTATGGTGAGCCACCCGGCTGCAGCCTGCATCCATCCTGAAAAAGGGGAGTTAGGAAAGTGGGCACACTTTCCTAATCGCTCTGGCACCTTGCCTCTCCCAGGACCGTATATCTCCTTTTAATTTAAGGCTTGAAAAATACTCTGGGATTTTAGCATCTGAGGCTGCCGGAATCGATGGAATTTATTATAGGGGGCTTGCCTAATCTGTAAAGTTAATGCAGGACTTCATGGCTATTGATCAGCTCTGAAGGGTACACGCGTTGTTAATCATGGCCCTGGGTGATAGAATACACAGAATAAAGAAGAGGGGATGGGGGGGGGGGGGCAAGAGAGAGAGGGGGACAGGTAATTGTCTGCTATGCAAATGTTATTGCTTCTTTGTGTGTATGCATGTGGTAAAAGTTGATGGGGCATTGGAAGTCATAAGCAATTAATTTCTACCCCCAACTTATTATTGCCTGGTTGACATTTAAATGATGGAGGATGTCAGGAATTTATCCGACTCTATTCTTCCCTGGTACTTTCATTTATTTTTTTCTGCTCTTTTATCTTTTCACCCCCAAACTGAATAGCTGAATTTCGGGTCATCGTGTGGGTTGGGCACTTACTAATAGGTTGATAATGTATAGCGTTGGCTTTGCCTCTATCTCCCAGTCAAGGCCCGTGTCAGGCTGATCCTAAATCATTTGGTCGTTACTGAGTTCACGTCGTGCACATATCCTGGAGTGGATAAAGTGTGGTAAAGTTTATGGGAATAGTTTTACCCTGGCTTTTTCATGTGTCCACTTGGCAGATGAAACGTGTCCCTGATCATAACATGTCATTATGACTGAATTCTCTGATTCTTCTGTTAGAATGGCCTTCTCTCGCTCTTTCTCTCGCTATTTGTCACTGTTGACCTCTCTCTCTATTGTCAGGAAAATCAGCTTTTGAAATGATTTTGCCCTTGACCAAACTTACAAAGAGTATTATTATGTGGGGGGAAAAAATGCACTGACTTATTCGTTCCATTCATTTATGACGTGCCTCCACAGAACCTGTCGAGATTTAAGGAAAAAAATAAATGTGCCATGTGAAAATGTGCAGAAATTGCATGCTGTCACTGGCTCAACTGAATTTTGTGTGCGTTTCCCCGTGAGTGACAACCAGATAATGACTCGTTATAGGTAAAACGGACCTATGGGAGTTGCGTCTCTCTACCCTCGTATTCTTTTTCCCCGTCGTTCTTTTCTCTCCCTTGCTTTTATTTACACAATTATCTCTGAATAAGTGTACATTGGCTCTACACAGAAGTGGTCTCGTATTGAACTATCATGTCGCCGGCTCAGGAAGCAAAAAAAAAAGGGGAGAAATTGAATTTTAGTTTCCCGTTTCTCTGGGTATTTATTAAATGCTTGTACTGTGAAGAGAAGAGAGAGGAGGTCAACAGGTTGCTCCCGATGGCTTCCGTTCTATCACAGACAACCTGTGGTCACTCCTGGACCAATTCCCCTCTGAGCACTGCTCACCCTCAGGAACACTGGCCACTGAATAAGCCACGACAAACGTTTTTTCATCACCGGTGGCGCCACTCCAAATGAAACATTGCAGGGCAGCGGGTAACGGTGGTAGAGGAGTGTGAACATTTGTTCCCCCCCCCACTCTTCGCCGAGGAAAAGACATGTTTTTCCCAAGTTAGCTCCAACATCCATGCCATTGATTTGAGACAATACGCCACATCAATATAAATGGCTCAAACAAATGAGTGCGAATAATGACAAGTGGTGTAGATGAATGTTGGAGATGGCCCGCTATCTCTCTAACAGTGTATGAAGTTGTAGAGAGCTTTATTTATAATAACCCCCAGAGCCAACAGTCGATCTAAGATTCATGTTAACAAGTCCCCAGTCTTTATTCAGAGCTTTTCATTTTAATTAGGCTAGAAAGGAAGGACTCTCCTGGGCGACGCTCGTCAAAGAGCAGGTGATTACACCCAGCTGAGGGCCCAGACTTTAAAAACGGACAATCTGTGATTTAGCACCACGAGTTCACCTTTCTCCTTTGTTATGTTATTAACATGCATATAGATAGAACGTCAAACCTTTTTTTCAATCTTTCCTTCGGTGGCTCAGAGCAGTGGTCATAGAGATGAGACTGCACAGAATAAGGGCAGGTCTGTTTCCACAGAGGACATCTGAGAGAGAGAGAGAGAGAGGCTTTTGTGTGAGGATGGCCTGCCACGCCAAGAACCTGCACGGTGCACACGTACAACCCCCCCAGGCCGGCCATGGTAGAATCCTTACCCCATTACTCAAAGAATGAGTGTTGCAGAGTGGGAAGGAGCACCAGGGCTCACTGCGGTGGAAGACTTAGCTGAGACTGAACCCCCACAACCTCTACATGTCAGGTCATGCACTTTAGCCACGACTAGGCCGGTGTCTGGAACACATCAATAAAGGACAAATTGAAAGCCCCTTAACCCTCAAAGCTGGCCCCTAACTCATGAGCTGGCCCCTAACTCATGTTTATGCACGGACAGGAAATGCGTAGTGTTTTGAATATAAAGCCTAACGTAATTAATACTCTTTAGTGATAATCCAAATATGAATGTACAGAAAGTCCAAACCAATGCATTGTAAATGAGGAAATCAACACAGTAGACACAAATACAGCGTTATAAGTGTTTAAAGTCATTCTACTATTAAAGTCCTGCCCTTGCTGGTTGCTGCAGTGTTGGCTGCATCTCCACAATGCAAACAGTCACGGTGAGACAAAGGTGCTACTTGCATCATTGCCTTAATTGCGCAGGTAAATTGCACTATTAGAGTCATTAGTATCCAGCATGGCGCGATTGCTTGATGGATTGCGGGCTGGATTATATTGACTTTCTCCCAGGGTGATATATTGGCTAATTCAGAAACCCTTAAGAGGCTGTGTGAGTGTCCTCCTGGTCACTAGCATCAGCTCAACACAATCCACACAGTTTACGTTTCTCATTAGCTTCCCCCCTCCCTTTTCTCTCACATGGACATTTAATCCTCATAACGGCCTCATTATTTGTCTGTGGATATGTTCTGATCCGGGGATGACGAAAAGAAAAGTGGAGCTCTGTGTAGACTGGCCGCCGTGCTGCTGAAGGACAATTGTCAGGCACCATCATCAACACCTCGCTTTCACAGAGCATCCATGTGGAACTGATGTGTTAATACTGGCTAACCGTGCACATTTTTCTGTGACAGACATGTTAGTGGCAGTATATGTTGTCCCCAAATCAGATGACACTGTACACAAACGGGTCTCTCTAGTGATTTTATGTTGGCCATAATTGTAGTCATGGGTTCTTTCTCCCCTCCAGAGCCGATGCGGACCCCGAAGAAGCTGAAGATTGCAGAGACCCAGGCTAGGTTCATCGCTGTGGATTGGGAGTCTCTGGGCTACAACATCACCCGCTGCCACACCTTCAACGTCACCATCTGCTACCATTACTACAACGCCAACAATCAGACCAAGGCCGACTGCCTGGACATGGACCCCAAGGCCCCACGCCACGTGGTGGGCAACCTGCCCCCCAACACCAACGTCAGCCTCAAGATGATCCTCACCAACCCCGAGGGACGCAAGGAGAGCGACGAGACCATCATCCAGACAGATGAAGATGGTATGTGCACTATACATAACGGATAGTTGTCAGGAAACAGGGAGGCTTTTTTTAATGCTCAGATTTCAGATGTAGACTTTTCACTTATTCATCAGTGTTAACCAATCAAGCTCACCCACATACATTGTGTGTGTTTTTCTATCTCTATAATTCTCATTTATTTTGAAAAGATAGATGTATCTCGCTCTGTTTGTAACCAGTGGAGATTGACTCATGCTCTTTGCTGCCCCCCTGTGATTCCTACATCTGGGCTGAGTTACTCATTTCAAAGCAGGGCACGTTTTCTCACTGGTGCTCTCTGAATAGACACTAGCTGGATAGCTAACCAAGGGCTGAGATAACAGCACTGGTGGCACCCCTGAATTTGTAACTCACATTAAACGCTTCAGCATTATAATCATGCAGCCAGGTGACCATCTCTATCCTGTGGCTACCGGCAGACATGTTGTCCCTTGAAGAGGACCTGTTTAAATCTCACTTCACGTTCGCACAAGCCCAGGAGATAATGTTAGAGAAATGACTGAGCCCTCTGTAATTGTTCCACCTGAACTTATTTTAACTTTTCACTGATTCTGCATGTAGCTAGAGATTTGTTTTTGGGGTTATATTCCAGTCCTGCTAGGCTCCCGAGAGGCGCAGCAGTCTAAGGCACTGCATCTCTGTGCAAGAGGCGTCACTACAGTCCCTGGTTCAAATCCGGGCTGTATCACATCCGTCCGTGATTGGGAGTCCCATAGGGTGGCGCACAATTGGCCCAGCGTCGTCCGGGTTTGGCCGGGTTAGGCCGTCATTGTAAATAAGAATTTGTTCTTAACTGACTTGCTTAGTTAAATAAAGGGTAAATAAAAAATTATAAATAAATAAAAACATGTTATTACCTATTTCTACAATTTGTTTTGTTTTTTAATAGATTGGGGTGTATGACTTTTCAATAGTATTCCAGCAGCAGAAGAGAAATCTGTCTGATTGTTTTTAACATGTCAAACCAAGCCCATTTTCAGTAGCATCAGTCAGGAAAAAGGAATGCATGCATTTTGTTTTTTGTGTGTAAAAAGCTGATGTCTCAGTGACATCCATCCAGTAGATTTGATAAATTTAAGTTTGTCTGACTTGGGGGCGAGGAGAGGAGAAGAGAGGCCCACGTAAACAGTTCCTCTAACACTGATCTGGAGACAGCAGACACGCACGTGCGCGCCGCCCCGGGCCCTGCTCCTCTCTTCAGACAGACAGGCCTGACAAGCACCCAGCCATGTGACCTGGTCACGCTACTGCTCTCTGTCTGTCTGCTGTGAAGGAGAGGGCTTTGGACATCCCCGACCCAGCCTGACTAGACTAGAACACAGCCCAGGGAGACAGGCATGCAGGCAGACACAGCCCCATGGCAGACCAGTCCTGTGGCAGCCATAGAGACCCATGGGACTGCCAGGTTTCATCAGTAGTGATGAGGCTGTCAGTCAGTAGTGTTTACCAATCCAGGATGTATTACGAAGGTCCTCAGAATATTAGGCTACTACTGTTACCCATTGACAGCCCTGCTATCTCAGCTATTGTACTGCTAAAATGTTAGACAAAACACTAGGAAGTATCTTCGTAGAGAGTTCCAATACATTAACGTTTTGGATTGGAGATTCTACTCAATACATTTAGTTTTCCACTGATCAGTACTCATGTCACAGTGGTCTGGCATGCTGGTTTTTCTTGCTGATGGATGTACTCTAATTGTGAAAGGGATAAAGCCCGCAAATTAAAGGAGACAAATTTGATCATAAAACATGCAGACAGGGAGAGAGGATGTTCTTGAAAAGACATTGCACCTTGATCTCATCTCATGTAAATACATTATCAAAATTCAATAAAAAAAACCACCAGGGATTCAAGTGTCTGCCATTCAGTGCTAGCACAGAGCTCTACATTATTGTGCCATTTTCAACATGTTGCTTTACGGTAAGTAAAACCAATCAGTGGTCTTGTTACAGGCGCAGAGGCTCAGGAGTGGCTCTCTCTGTGAGAATAGGATTCATTACAGCACAGTGGCCTTCCTTTGATTGCACTAGGACTCACTCCTCCTGTCTTCTATCCTAATGCAGTGCCTGGCCCCGTTCCCAGCCAGTCCATGAAAGCCACACCGTTTGAGGATCGGATCTTCCTCTACTGGAAGGAACCACTGGAGCCCAATGGGATCATCACCCAGTATGAGGTAATGAAGCATTATGGTCAGAAGGAGGAGAGGAGAGGAGAGGAGAGGTAGGGGTATGGAGAGAGGTGGGGAAGGGAGGGACGGGGTGAGGTGGGGAAGGGAGAGAGGGAGGGAGGTGGGGGAGGGGGAGGGGAGAGGTGGGGGAGGAGAGGGGAGGGAGAGAGGTGGGGGTGGGGAAGGGAGGTACGGGGTGAGGTGGGGAAGGGAGAGAGAGAGGGAGGGAGGGAGGGAGGGAGGGAGGGAGGGAGGGAGGAGAGGGTGGGGGAGGAGAGGGGAGGGAGAGGTGGGTTATGGAGAGAGGTGGGGAAGTGAGGGAGAGATTGGGGGGGGGGGGGGGGGGTGTTGGGGTGGGGGTGTGAGGGTAGACAGGTCTGTCCAGGATCCACATGTGGTTTGTATATCTAAACTATGTTTCACAGGTTTTATGAACCTTTACCGTCCCTCTGGAAACATCCTGCTCCTTTTTCATACAGGACTATGGTGCAAATACTGTAACTCAATCAGTGGACTATGGGTTCGAAGGGGAACTCATTATATGTTACTGTTGAAAAATACCTTTTTGAGTACTGCTTAGATACAGTATGAAAAGAAGGTGTTCTGATCCATAATTATCTGTATTGTATTCTTTAAGGTAAAAACAACAACCTACAGTGATTCATAGCTTGTGTGCAATAGGGTGTATGGAAGAAACATTTCCTCATTCTCAAATGTCATCACGCTGTGAGATTATGAGAACACTGGCCCACATAATCCATGGGAATGTAACATGACACTTACTACATAATGACATGGGAAGCCACATGACACTTACTACATAATGACATGGGAAGCCACATGACACTTACTACATAATGACATGGGAAGCCACATGACACTTACTACATAATGACATGGGAATGTAACATGACACTACATAATGACATGGGAAGTCACATGACACTTACTACATAATGACATGGGAAGTCACATGACACTTACTACATAATGACATGGGAATGTAACATGACACTACATAATGACATGGGAAGTCACATGACACTTACTACATAATGACATGGGAAGTCACATGCTCAAATTCTTTATCACACATTTTAGTTCAGGTTTATGAGATTGTCTCCGTATGTGTTCATATGCACCACAAGTCTTAGTATGCATGTTGTAAACACAATTCATTTTTTAAAACTTTGCTCTGTACTTTGCTATGTATATGCATTCCAGTTACATTCCAGTAAGACGGATAAAAAAGTTTCCATCACAGCAAAATGTAATAGAAAACTCATTACCATTTGCTTGAACACTTCTTGACAGCTCATTAGGTAAATATTGTATTTCCCTCACCTCTCCCTCCCCTGACAGATCAGCTACAGTGGTATTCGGTCCTTTGACCCCTCGGTGCCGTTACTGCGGCCTCCTCTGATCGTGTCTCTGCCCTGGAACACTTCTCACCACGTCTTCAACCAGCTCCACCCTGGCACCACCTACCAGTTCATCATACGAGCCAGCACCGTCAAGGGCTTCGGGCCCCCAACCACACTCAACATCACCACCAACATCTCTGGTACAATTATTCCCCCCTGCCCTTTTTCCCTCGGAACAGCCTCAATTCGTCGGGGTCATGGACTCTGCAAGGTGTCGAATGCGTTCCACAGGGATGCTGGCCCATGTTGACTCCAATGCTTCCCACAGTTGTGTCAAGTTGGCTCCACAGTTGTGTCAAGTTGACTGGATGTCCTTTCGGTGGTGGACCATTCTTGATACACACAGTTACAGTTACAGAAACAATTAAGCATGAAAAACCAGCAGCGTTGCTGTTCTTGGCACAAACTGGTGAGCCTGGCACCTACTACCATACCCTGTTCAATGGCACTTAAATCTTTTGTCTTGCCCATTCGCCCTCTGTCTCAATTATCTCAAGGCTTAAAAATCCTTCTTTAACATGTCTTCCCCCCTTCATCTACACTGATTTGAAGTGGTGACATCAATAAGGTGTCATAGCTTTCACCTGGATTCACCTGGTCAGTCTATGTCATGGTTCTTAATGTTTTGTACACTCAGTATATATTTCCACACTGAGGTTGGAATAATACTGTGAAATTTAGAAAATGATGATAATGCCCATTTAGTGTAAGAACTGTTTGAAAATACCCCCTGAAATGTCTGCCTGTTTTGGTAGGATGGAGTTTTGGCCTGCCTGGTGGCCTGGTGGTAAACGAGTTAATAGACTAATAAGAGAGTTCCAAACCTCTCTGCCAATAACTGCTAGTTTTCAGTTCTCCCCTCCCCACTCAGACAGTCCTAGCAAAATTCTTGCTTGACAAATTGTTCTTTGCTAAGAAGCTATTTTTGTCTGTTTTCAATCCAAATGGTCAAAAATAATCACAGTAAGGTTCACTTAATTGTTACCCAAAAATGATTTCATATTGAGACCGCTGCATTGGACCTTTAACCTTTATTTATCCAGGAAGTCCCATTGAGGTCAGAAGACCTCTTTTACAAGGGAAACCTGGCCAAGAGGATCCTCCCTAGTATGGTAGATTACATATGCAATGGCAGGGGTGTTGCAGCTGCTAGACTACAAGGAGTGGTACCAGAGGAAATATTGTTTATTGTATATAATAAGTAGCTATCATAGTTGTGTTAAATTGGTGCATAATGTAATTGTTATCGTAAGACACTCCTGCCTGTTGTTGTTACGTTAAAAAGGGTCTGGTAGCACTTCTGCTGCAAGTAGCATCTAGGAAGCAAAGTAACCAAAATGGGGTGAACATCGTGCATTTTAATGCATAATGTGGTTGGGTTATGGGTTTTGATTTTCAGAGCAATTTCTCCCATAATACTAAGCACAGCGCTGAGATATCTGTCAGTAATGGTTACTGTATCAGCCTCGGTTGCGTAATGGAGTATATGGATTCTCCATACCTGTTGTCATTCTCCATACCTGAGTCATTTTCTTCAGCACACTATTTTCCCAACTCTAATCTTGGCAGCACTCAACGTGCACTAGACAGGGATGTATTTGAAATCTGTTGAAGTGACAGCCTAGGACCTCATTAGATAATAATGCGAACCACAGCCAGCATTTAAAGCAATCAAATTAAGCAGGTGAATGGAAGCTAAAAGCTTCTTGATATATTGGCAAATAAGGCCAGTAGCCTTTCTTAAATAAGAGAGGCCTTGTGCTTTTTGCACTAAACACCTAGTTCAATCTTTAAGAGATGTAATGTACACAATTTAGTTGTAATCACACAGGAAACATCATTTCCTGCTTTTTGGCTAAACTGTTAGGGTTGCAATTCTCAGAAATGCATTAGAAAACATGTTCCAAGCAGGAGAGGGGCTGTTTACAATGCACATTGCAGTACTATAATAAAGTTCAGCCAAGTTCAAAATGAAACATAATGTGTCTTGATGGAGCATGCTTTTCCCAAGACTTCAACATAGTACACCCCATTGACGTCAATTACCCCCACTCTTTGCATTTTTCCTCCCATCTGTGATTTTGCATTTCATTCTTGTCTTCCCCCCCCCCCCCCATAGCCCCAACTCTGGAGGAGTATGATGGATCCGAGGCATTTCTGAATGAGACGGCCACCACCATCACGGTCCTACTGAAGCCAGCTCAGGCCAAAGGTGCCCCTATCAGGTAGGAGAACTAATGCCTGGCTTTGTTCTAGTCCAAAGGTTCCATCCAATCCTTTTAATGAAGCTCCTCCATCCGTTTGCCTGACCTCTCTGTCAGGACGTTTTGTGTCGTGTTGTTCCCTGTCCCTCCCTGTCCCTTAAATGCAGCACAGCCCACAAATAGAGAGAGCAGTGCTGGGTAACGTTTGCAGAGACTCTGCAGGGAATTTAGATATTCAGGTCCATGGCCCTGCCCGATCTCTATTTGATTTGGCCATTGTTGGCCTGTGCCTTTTCATTTCCCCTCCCCTATCACAATCGGCAGGGATATGGAGTTTGAAGGTACTTGTCATAAAGGGAATTTGAAGATAACTCTTTGCTCTTAGATTCAGTAAATCAGCTATTATGCGGCCAGGCCTGGGCTTCGATTGTGAAATTGGAGGGGCCGCAGATGGGGAGGGGAAGGACAACAGCCCTGAATACAAAACCAGCTGACCACATTTCTTCCTCACAGGCACTCACTCAGTAGATGTGGCAGTTGTTGCTAATATGTCACACCCCCTCTAAATGTGGCTGTTTTTTTTGTCTGGGATACAGATGTTGTGTTGAGTATTGTTACAAATATCATAAAGATTAATCGCATAATCACATACCAAATATGCAATGGAGGGTGGGTATTAGGATTGGGAAATACACTGCCACTAGGATTATGTTCTGTTTTTACCATCTTAAAGGTCCAATGCAGCCGTTTTTATCTCAATATCAAATCATTTCTGTGTAACAATTAAAGATACATTCCAGGATCTTAAGCGGAACAAATTCGTAACATATTGTACGAAACGGATTCGTAACATATCATACGAAAAGCCAAAAAAATGATATAAAACATAGCATTTTTCAGGACGTAACATGTCACACGAAACGGATGACGTAGTAAAGGCATGGGCCTTTAAAGGATTTAGGAGTACCAACGAAACAAAGACGTGTGTTTTTAAAATGGACAGTGGTTCGGAATTGGACAGATTGTGGCCTGAGTGCATTATCAAAAGGATAGTTTAATTTGACCAGTTTTGGATGTGCACCGTAAAACTGGCCAAGCTCTGATGAAAGCTGATTGGCTAATCACGCAGCAACTCTGTGCAGCAGTAATTTAGAGAGGGTTGGTTAAGGTGTGTATTAGGGATTGAGCTATAATGAGCCTCAGGCCATCTGCTCAGGTAATTTGTAACAGTTTGACAAGCAATACAAGGAAGAGGAAACGAGCCAGAGCACTCACTCTATTTCGGTGGAAAGGGGCAGATTTTGTGTCCATCTGCGCCCGGCATTATGGAGTGTCACTTGCATTTTAGATCTGCGGCGCTTTGAGCTAAAATAGGAGCTATGGAAGGTCAGGGAGGTGGCGAAGGCTGTCATGCCGCTGGGCGCTAATGGTGAGGGAAGGGCGGATGGGGGGAGAGAGAGACGCACCCTCGGGCAGTCATTACCAAGGGTGGAAGGAAGGAGGTTCTGCTAGGTTTACAGCTCCATGGGTGTGTGAGGGGGCTCCTCCTCTCCTCGCTCTGCGCTGTGTTTATACGTTGCCCTGGCACTGTGGTTAGTGCGTGTCTTGCCACGTTAAGACCCTTAGGGGGAGAGACGAAGCACAGCGGTGTGACTTTGAAATACTAATGAGAGACACGACCTGTTTACTCCCACTGGAGTTTCATGAACCCTTTCTCTTTAGTCTACAGCCTCCCAGTCTGAGAGAATGGATTGTTATTAGCTAAAGGCTATGTGCAGATAAATGGACTCAGGTAGAGATATCATGGCCTGCGGCCTACGATGTTACCAAGCCAGGGCTAATTCCAGGAGTTCAACTCATTTGGCATGCCCTCTCTGTGCTCTGTGAAGTGAGAGATTGCTTTAAGATTAGCCTGCTTTTGTTTGGCTAGCTGACTTTGTTTGCCTGTGTTGTTTTGTGGGGACTGATTGCCTGTGATGTCCTGTTCCTCTCCGCAGTGCTTATCAGATCGTAGTGGAGGAGCTGAATCCTCATCGCACACGCAGGGAGGCCAGCTCCGTGGACTGCTACCAGGTCCCAGTCTCCTTCCACGCCTCCAGTGGCGGTTCGCCGTATTACTTTGCGGCAGAACTCCCGCCTGGGAACCTTCCGGAGCCTTCTCCGTTCACGGTGGGCGACAACAAGACATACCACGGCTTCTGGAACCCTCCGCTCGCGCCCAGGAAGAACTATAACATCTACTTCCAGGCCGTCAGCAGTGTGGAGAAGGTGAATATACACCACGCTCTATCAGCCAATAGGATTCTCTAATGTTACCTCATTGGGTTATTGGGGTTTTAAGTCTGTCTTAAAACTGAGTTTTACGTCGAGGAGCATTGTTTGCCACCCCACCCTTTTGAATGAATTAAAATCCTTATGTTGTATTGTATTTTATTTGTTTTGTTTGTTTATTTCCCACAGGAAACCAAAACACAATGTCTGAGACTTGCAACAAAAGGTAAGACTTCCATTTTTCTTATTTGTACAACAACAAAAGTCCTTCTTGCCCAATATTAATGCATTGACTGTACAGTACAGTTGGATTTCACTTTTCCCAGTAGCCAATGAATGCCCTCTCTCGTGCTCTGACAAAGAACTGTTACGTGATAATGCGCGTGCCACTTTATTTTCTGTCGCTCTTCCAAGAGAATTGTCGTGCAGCGAGGATCTGGATTGAGGCAGAATTAAGGAAAGCTTATTTATTTGTAACATTCGCGCTTATAAAGCACCTTCTCTGGTGAACAGCTTGTTTCTGTGGGAACAGGGGGCTAGCAGTGCCAACCCTTGGGATTTCACAGATAGAGCGAAAGCTCACTGGTTTTTACCATAAAGCCATGCTGTTGGTTTTTGGTGATTAAGAGGGAGGGGTCATTAAATTGTTACAATTCATACAGTGCCAGCTCATCCGTGATGTAAATCGAATGGAAATAGTTTGCCGATTTATGGACTCTGTCCTCTGGCTTTGCACTATTGAAATGACCTGCATTATAGATTATGGACAACATTTATGCTGAATATGCATTGGAATTAACTGGCCAGGTATTTCAAGTACTTATGACTATGTCTCTTACTACAATTAAAGGGCCAGTCAGTTTAGCTTCAGCATCGCATTCAAAAGGCACTAGGCTAGGCGACATAGAAGCAATAGTCCCATCAAGTCGACAGGTAATTGAGTTCCACCCTACTTCTCTCTCTCTCCCACTACTTTCTCCTCTTCTATCCTATCATCTCTCCCTTCTGCTAAATCCGTTTCCCTCCTGTCTCCTGATTCTGCCTCTTCGACCCTACTCTCCTCCCTTTCTGCATCCTATGACTCGCACTGTCCCCTTTCCTCCCGGCCGGCTTGGCCCTCCCCTCCTGCTCCATGGCGGAGTGACTCATTGCGAGCTTACAGAACAGGGCTGCGGGCAGCTGAGCAAAAAAAAGGAGGAAAACGAAACTTCCGGAGGACTTATCATCCTTTCCCTCCTCTCTACCTTCTCTTCCTCTGTATCCACTGCTAAAGCCACTTTCTACCACTCTAAATTTCAAGCTTCTGCCTCTAACCCTAGGAAACAATTTTCCACCGTCTCCTGCCTCCATAATCCTCCATCCCCCCTCACTCCTCCCTCTCTGCGGACGACTTTGTCAACCACTTTGAAAAAAAGGGTGACGACATCCGCTACTCATTCACTCAGCCTATTGACTGGTCTCAATCACACAGAAGTACCCTACGCCTTGACCTCTTTTTCCCCTCTCTCTCCAGATGACATTCTGTGACTAGGGAGGTCTGGCCGCACGACAACCTGCCCGCTCAACCCCATCCCCTCCCACCTTCTCCAGACCATCTCTGGAGACCTTCTCCCATTCCTCACTTCCCTCATCAACTCATCCCTGAACACTGGCTGTGTCTGCTCTGACTTCAAAATGGCCCGAGTTGCTCCCCTCCTCAAGAAACCAGCACTCGACTCATCTGACGTCAAAAACTATAGACCTGTATCCCTTCTTGCTGTTCTTTCCAAACCACTTGAGCGTGCTGTCGCTGATCATCTTTCTCGTTATCTCTCAGAACAATCTTCTTGACCCTAACCAGTGAGGCATCAAGACGGGTCACTCAACCAAGACTGCTCTTCACTGTTTCACGGAGGCTCTCCGCACCGCCAAAGCTGACTCTCTCTCCTCTGTTCTCATCCTCCTAGATCTATCCGCTGCCTTCGACACCATGAACCATCAGATCCTCCTCTCCACCCTCTCAGGGCTGGGCGTTTCAGGCTATTCACACTCTTGGATTGCATCCTACCTGGCAGGCCGCTCCTACCAGGGACGTGGAGAAGATCTGTGTCTGCACCACATACTCTCACTACTGGTGTCCCCCAGGGCTCAATTCTAGGCCATCTGCTCTTCTCTCTATATACCAAGTCCCTCGGCTCTGCCATATCCTCATGTGGTCTCTTCTATCATTGCTATGCGGATGACACTCAACTACTTTTCTCCTTCCCCCTTCATCTCTGTGTGCCTGGCAGATATCTCAACTTGGATGTCGGCCCACCACCTCAAGCTCAACCTCGACAAGACGGAACTGCTCTTTCTGCCCGCTCAAAGACCTCTCCATCACGGTTGACAACTCCACAGTGTTGCCCTCCCAGAGTGCAAAGAATCTTGGCGTGACCCTGGACAACAACCTGTCGTTCTCTGCAAACATCAAAGCATCCGTAGAGTATGACACTACCTCACAGAGGAAGCTGTGCAGGTCCTAATCAGGCACTTGTCCTCTCCCATCTGGACTACTGCAACTCGCTGTTGGCTGGGCTCCCCGCTTGTGCCATCAAACCCCTGCAACTTATCCAGCAGCCCGCCTGGTTTTCAACCTTCCCAAGTTCTCTCATTTCATCCCGCTCCTCCGCACACTCCACTGGCTTCCAGTCGAAGCTCGCATCCACTACAAGACCATGGTACTTGCATGCGGAGCACCTAGCTATCTTAACATGAATGCACTAACTGTAAGTCGCTCTGGATAAGAGCATCTGCTAAATGACTAAAGTGTAAAAAAGATGAATGTACCCCAGCAGCAACTTGAATTCCACTAGGAGGTATGAAAACTAGGAGGTATGAAACTAGCAAAACCCTAATGTTCTTCAGTAGAGAGCTATATGATGATATTGCTACTGGCAAAACATCTCCTGATCAAAACATCTGATCTCGGATATCAGCCTAAGGTGGCAGGTAATGCTAATCAGTATAGCTACATCAGCTTTCAGCGAAGGTTGACATCACTGACGCTGTTCTTGCTAGGAATGACACGCTTGCTTGCCTTACATTACGTCACTGATAGAATAGGACAAGTTCCAACGTGGAAACTCATCATCAGTGATTGTGTTGTCACCCACAATGGTGTATTATTAACGTAGATTAATTTAGCTTTATCTCTATGCTTATCAATTGGACTCATATTTATGTGTTTGTGTGTTTTTCACATTGATTCGGACAAGTATCCCTGTAATACAGTTCTTACTAATCAGTTAAGATGTAGATTTATATAGTAAGTGCTGTGTATTTATAAGGCCAAGCTTAGAAATCAGCCCACAAATGCTATTAGATTATCAGACGTGGAAATCGCTGTATCTATAATCCGTAAACAGCTGTCTATGCATTGACACAACAGGGGTTGGACTTGTTGTTCATTTCAAAGATCGGACAGGAAAAAATAGTGTAGTATCTTTCATCATGGCTTTGGTAGAGAGAATCCATTGGCCACATCAACACACTCTTATGAAGTGACTGAACTGTGGATGATTTTTATTAGTGTCACAATTATGTGTGCCCGTGTTGTCAGTGTCACTTCAATTAGGGGTGGGGTGGTTTCATGACTGGAAAAGGAGAATACCAAACGTAGCTTGTTGATTTATGAATCCGGTAATAATAACGAAATAAGCCTATATGAGAGTAAGGCACAACAGATGTAAGTGTTACATCCTCCCTTAACAATGTTGTTTAGTCTGAACAATAAACGGTCCATTTCCCAGAACTGTGTCCTGCTCAGAATTTCAAGTAGCTATGTGTGTGTCCATGCAGTATCCACTTGGAGTATGTGTAGGCTTTGGCCACTTGTGCCTGTCACACTCAATCACTCACGCTTTCCATTTGTGATAGATTAAATGCTAGAAGTGCTCTCATTCTCTGAATTGAGAACCACCTTAATTGCCCTAACTTAATTGGATATGAAAGCTTTGTTTTTAAATTTTTTATATTTTTTAACGGTTGTCATTAATTGTTTTCCGCGTACAAATGTCTCCGAAGCGCATTGGCCTGAAGGTTGTCAAACTAATCCAGACAGAATTTGAGGGCTCTGCCGTGTAGCCCACCGTCAGGAATGAAAATAGATGTTCATTTTAAGCCGGGAATTTTATCTACAAAATAGTTGTAATCCAATTCCATTTGAATTTCCTCCTGTATTTTTTTCATGAATGTATCTCATAAGCTCTAACAGAAACATAAGTATTCTTGAGGCAAGATGGGGATTATGTCTCAAGCAATACCTTAAAACATTTGATACCGGGCTTCAGACCTGATAAAATAACCTTTTTAACTGGTGTCAACATCTATTGTGAAACCTCCTCTGCTAGTAAATCTATTGGTTTTCTTGTTGTGCTCCATATTACATTTGTTATAGTGCTCTTGATGGCATAGTCCGGTTGTTGCATGTAAAGCATTGAGTGGATTAGTGTTATGTATGCCTATGAGATTATTTAATGCCGCTGTTTTACCATGTGGAAGAAGAAAACAACTGGGGAAAAGGTGACATTTTTTCTGTGACTGACTCTTTCATTCCTTTGTTCCATAATATTTGCCGCAATGAATGATAAGCAACCTTTGACAGAACGACTCATTGTTCTATCCTAGTAATGTCCAGCCTTGTTTATCACCGTATGGCTACGTTTAGGAATACTCTCAGCAGATCCAAACTATTCTGCTTCAGTTAATTTAGCAGATTATTTTTTTTCTAAATGCGTTTGAACCGGACTTAAATACCAGAAAATTGTTTCTGTACAGTAATTTTCCTGGGTACGATAGCATGGCTAAAGTGAGGGTGAAAGAGCTGTCAAACAGAGAGAGAGGAGCTGTAGGAGTGTTGAAGTGTTAAAGCCGGCGGCATGGTTAGTGGGTGACAACGTGAGAGACAAGGACAGTTTGTCCTGCTCCTCTGGGACACTTTCTGTAGACGTTCCGTCTCCCTCCAACCTGATAGCAAGAGGGAGAGATTTGCAGAGGCACATGGAGAGGGGTGTGTGAGGTAGGGGGCTCACTGTCAAGTACAACAGGCAGTCCCAAAGGGTATGCCCCTAAAGCCCCCCCCCCCTACACTGACAGAGATTAGTTTTAGCCCCAGAGACCACTTCCTTCCTGCTACATACATCCAGCTTTCGGTTCCTAGATGTGTTTTAGTGGCTGTTGGACATGTTCTCTAGGGTAGTTTCATCCATCCACAACTTGTTAGCGATCTCTCTGATCACAGATTATGTTCTACGCACAATTTTCAGTGGAAATATCTAGCTGTGAGACCACAGTCTTTCCAACTGAAATAGTCCGTTTGCTCTGTTTGTTAAGATTATGGCAACCTGCTCTCTGAAAAACACTGACCATTGATTTTCCCTTTCTTGATATAAAAAAGGATTTGAGGGTCATAGAAATCAGCACTTATTTAAAACCTGCTGTGCTCTTGAAAGCTTTTTAAAAGGGGTGGGGGGGGTGTAGTCTGTTTTTGGAAGATTTTAGTTGTCCTCTTGCCTCAGGGTGGTGAGTTAGTGAAATACACAAGAGTGGCCCCTCTAGTGACACAGATGCCAGCTTGTTGGTATTCTCTCCCATGGTAGGAACTAGGCCATTGAATTGATCCTGAGGAATAATGGCTTGAGTGCTGGTTGAAGATGGGCTTTGCTCATGTTTTCAAGTCTGTGCCAGGCAGCCCATTGTATCAGTCTCCGTAAACACCTTCCGTTTGATCTGAGGATGGGTAAGATGGGAGTTGTCATATTTGTCATTCCTTTCGCTGATAGGAAACGGTTGGTTATTATTCAGCTGTTGACATAAAAGGGCTATGCTATTGTATGAATGAATGTACTAGGTTCATTGTTGTATAGGGATATAAATATCCTTTGTACATCATATTCACCCTGAAGGTTATAGGAGATATAGGACTTAGGTCAAGAGAATAATTATGTTGTTGAAATTGTACAATAGTATTACAGTGTACCACTACTGTAGGAAACACATTTTACTAAGTGCTGGGAGACCAGAGAGTAGAGGGAAGTATTAGGCTTAGTTTTTTTTGGTGTGTTTTGCATTAGAAAGAGGATTATTGCGTTTGAATTTATCAATAGCAAAATATTACAATATATCAAAGAGGGAACAATATCAGTGTAGATATTTAGATTGTTTTCACTTTTATTATTTGGTACATCGTTTTTTTTTTAGCTGTTCACATTCGACAGTATTTGCGTATGTCCCTATTTGTAGTTAGTTTAGCAAATAACCCGTTGGGTACTAAGATATCATAGTTGATTCTTTGTTTTATAATGAAGATCCACACCCAATGCTTTACAGAAGTTAATGGCTTTGAACATTTAGAAAATATTGAAAGACCGCAGATGAATTTATGCGTGGAAAGTCTCGTGGGACCATGGGGGGTATGGAATATAATTAGAAATTCAATTCTGAAGGCATTTAGTAGAAAACCCAACCTAATCATGATATTAGTGTGTGTAGAACCAGTGCACAAAGATATTATACGGTAATGGGAATATCGGTGTATTGAAATACGAGTAGCTATGTCTTTAGATGTCTTTCTGAATGTGTTTGTGCTCAAATCATTGCTGTGACATGGCTCAATCTGGAAGACGTCCACAGTAAATCTAGGAGTGTATGTTTTCATGTGTGATGGAACAGAATGCATGTGGCGTTGGAGTGGACCACCATCTGGTCAACTAAAGTGATCATTATGGTTGAAGAAAGCATGGTTCCGCTGGGAGAGACTCACTTTTGCACCATGCCCTTTCAAGTCATGTGTTTCCTGGTCAAAACTACAACAATCTCCCTTTTTTTTTGTTGGTTCATTTCTCTTTGTTTCTAATCTGTTGCCTAGGAGCTACAGAGGAACCAGAGGTGATCCCGGACCCGGCTAAGCAGACAGACAGGGTGGTGAAGATCGCTGGCATCAGTGCTGGGGTGCTGGTGTTCATCCTGCTTGTGCTGGTAACCATTCTCCTGGTCAAGAAGAGGTGAGTGGAGCACCGTCGTCAAACAGGAAACGCTGGGTTACTGGCTCTATGCGACACCATGAGCGCATCCTCTACCCCATCCCATGCCATCAGCATAACCATGACTTCTGTGAAGGCTGGGTCATGACTATCAGTCAGCCTACAGTACACTAGGAGGAGGAGGAAGGAGGGATGAGAGGAGGGGAGACACTTACAGTACTGTATGTCTAATACTGTTTTACCAGGGTTTGGTAGGGAGTTGGATTGAGTTTCAAGGGGAAGCAGGCAGAGTACTGTACGTGCAGCTGATTTAGACGAGGACCCATAAGGCCCGTCTCTCAGAGCAGCACAGTGAATTTATGAGCATATAGATTTCCCCAGGTTCTCTTAACATCTTCTGAGATTTTATATCTGAAGTGGCTGGTCTGAAAAGCCACGAGTTTTGAAGTGGATGTGTACTCACACAAGTGCATACCAGTGGAGTACAATGCGAACAGACAACACCCCCAAGCTTTGCTGCAAAGTGGAATATTTATTTGAGGCCTGTCTTCTAATGAATAGGTAGTATTCAGATGTGATTTACTGTGGGTCGTTAGCACTTGTTCAAGGGTTTCTGCTTTTATGCTGTCATTTACAAGAAGGTGGCCAGCTTTTTGTTGAGCGTTGCATTCAGGATACCTACTGTAACAGCGATATTGAGCTGTGCGCAGTTTCTACTAGCTTCAAGGTCAATCATTTTGTCACCTGCTTTACCTCCTCATCCCACTCAGTAATTCTGGCACTGCTTCATTCAACTAATTCAGAACACTGTTTATTGCATGGTTATTCCACTAGATTTCTTTACATTTCCCGGCCTTTATTCTGTGGTGTTTGACTGTGTTGACCATCTAACTGTGTTAAAGTCATTAATTGGCAAACTAACAGCCCCCAGTCATCACCAATAGACAGCCACTGATGCAGAGAGTGGGTTGAGCCTATATGAACTCCTGTGCTATCTAGTATTGACTGTTAGTGGAATTGATTAAGTCCAAACTCAACATGCTTTTACTATACTTTTGTGTTAGTATTTTCCTACTTAGACAAGTTATGGAGGAATAGACCGTATTTTGAAAGGTTATGGGCTGATATACAATCCCAAACTTCTGTTGTTGTCTAAATGCTACTTCTCTTTTTAGTCATGGAGGCTTTACTACGAAGAATTGGTCAGTCAGGTGTGTGTTTTTATTTGTTGATACAAATATGTACACACACACACACACACACACACACACACACACACACACACACACACACACACACACACACACACACACACACACACACACACTTGGGGTCACGTTGGAGGAGGCAGGGTGCAGAGATCAGGAAGGATCTGGGGCCTTGAGAGAGTAAATTATGTCGTGCTGTAATTACTTTGTGAACCTCCTATTGATTTCGTTCAGTTTTTCAGAAAAGGTTTTGTAATGAACACTGGCAAACTGAACTGTCCCCAGCACCTGTGATGAATGCTTTGGAAAGCCCACGTGTTCTATTATTCTCCAAAGAAATTGAGATTGTTTTAAAGGGAAAATATCGATTACACGCGCCTATCCCCAGTCGGAGCACATCTCTACATGCTGAACAGGTTTAGCAGGAATGATATGCGTAGAGGAGCCATTACCCTGCACTCTCTCTCTCTCTCTCTCTCTCTCTCTCTCTCTCTCTCTCTCTCTCTCTCTCTCTCTCTTTCCATGACATATGGCACCATCGTGTGGACATTTAACAGAATGACAGTTTTTCACTCTCATCTTAGAAGTCAATTACCATGTAAGAATATACATATTGATATCTCACATAATTAACACAGATGATAACACCAATATAGTTCATGGGTCGTTGATGAAGGATTTTTCAATTCATTTTTTTTTTTCAGGTTGACCTACACAGTATCTAATCATCCAGCTTAAACAAACACATGAACATCACAATGAACTGGAATGACATTAGTGCCAATAATCCGGAGGGTACTGGAGAAGCAAATGAGGTTGATGAATGAGAGGTGTTCCTCTCATTCATACACTGAGTGTACAAAACATTAAGAACATGTTTTGCCCCCCGATTTGCCCTCAGAACAGCCTCAATTCGTTGGGGCATGGACTCTACAAAGTGTCGAAAGCGTTCCACAGGGATGCTGGTCCATGTTGACTCCAATGCTTCCCACAGTTGTGTCAAGTTGACTGGATGTTCTTTGAGTGGTGGACCATTCTTGATATACACAGAAACTGTTGAGCGTGAAAAACCCAGCAGCTTTGCAGTTCTGGACACAAACCGGTGCACCTGGCACCTACTACCATACCCCATTCAAAGGCACTTAAATCTTATGTCTCGCCCATTCACCCTCTGAATGGCACACATACACAATCCATGTCTTAATTGTCTCAAGGCTTAAAAATCCTTATTTAACCTGTCTCCTCCCCTTCAGCTACACTGATTTGAAGTGGATTTAACAGGTGACATCAATAAGGCATCATAGCTTTCACCTGGATTCACCTGGTCAGTCTGTCATGGAACAAGCAGGTGTTCATAATGTTTTGTACACTGAGTGTACAGTGTATCTTTGTTTAAAGTGTTGGACAGTCAAGCAGTGCCTGTGACTACTGATGAGTGAGCCTTCCAAATGAATCGTAATTGGCAGAGCAGCCTCTGCGTCTCTCTAGATGTTCTGCCAATTAGGGCCTCGTTCCTAACGACCTATGCTCATTTTCAGCTGTCTCCCTCCTAATTTCCCCTGCCACCCCCCTCTATAACCTTTCAACTTCAGAGAAATCTCATTCTGCCACACCCTCCTGCACCACAGGTCATTTCTTTAGCTTCCTTATTTATTCCGCCTTTCCCTTCCTTCTCTCCTCACTCTTTTTCTTCTCCATTTTCTTCACTGGGTGTTTAAGATTTAGTGAGGCCGGTCCAGGCTTGCTTCGTGGAGATAAGAGGAGAAGGTCACGACCAGAGTCTTTTTTTTTCCCTGGTCGTGAGTGACAGACGTGGGTTGAGTGACAATAGCAACGTTTCCTTTTCTCTGATATTAAAAGAAAGGGACTTTGTCATTGCTCCTTTGGGTCAAGAGTGACTTTTGTATTATGCTACAGTAAGTCTGGCATATACAAACGTCTTTGTTCAGTATTACAAACAATTGGTTTGTGTTGGTTTAGTGTTGGTGTACTATTGTCGTGGTTGCATAGTAGTTCAATGTTTTGTAATAGATCTAGCTAATCTATTCCCTGTGGTTTAGAATCTTTTTCAGAGAGATGGGAAGGGGTTCATTTCATTGGATAGTTTTCATATAAGTCATTGGCATTAATTGCAGCGCCTGCTTTTCAGTTTTTGGATGGCTTCCTGGTTTGTAATTTCAGCCTTAAAAAGGACTGGTGTTTAGAGCAATGGGGGTACATTGAGTGCTAATGAGCCATAAGCTCCGAATCCCATTGGAATGGATTAAAAGTACTGATGGTAATTGAATTCTGAAGTATGACTAATGTCCCTTTGTCCCCAAAGTAAAGAGAACGCCTGTGAAAATCAATATAAAGAGAGAAATGCATTTGTTTTGGAACTAGTTAGCTTAACCTATTGTGGATATCTTGAATGTACACTGAACAAAAATAAAAATGCAACATGTAAAGTGTTCGTTTCATGAGATGAATTCCAGAAAGTTTTCATACACACAAAAAGCTTATTTCTCTCAAATGTTGTGCACAAATTTATTTACATCCCTGTTAGTGAGCTTTTCTCCTTTGCCAAGATAATCCATCCACCTGACAGGTGCGGCATATCAAGAAGCTGATTAAACAGCCTGATATTACACAGGTGCACCTTGTGCTGGGGGACAATAAAAGGCCACTAATAAAATGTGCAGTTTTGTCACACAACATTATTCCACAGATGTCTCAAGTATTGAGGGAGCGTGCAATTGGCATACTGACTACAGGAATGTCCACCAGAGCTGTTGCCAGAAGCCGCCTCCAACATTGTTTTAGAGAATTTGTCAGTACGCCCAAGCGGCCTCACAGTTGCAGACCACGTGTATGGCGTCATGTGGGCAAACCGTTTGCTAATGTCAACGTTGTGAACATAGTGCCTTCAGCATGTCGTGAGGATCTGTACACAATTCCTGGAAGTTGAAAATGTCAGTTTTTCCATGGCCTGCATACTCACCAGATATGTCACCCATCGAGCATGTTTGGGATGCTCCGAATCGACGTGTGCGACAGCGTGTCCCAGTTCCTGACAATATCCAGTGACTTCGAACAGCGATTGAAGAGGAGTGGGGCAACATTCCACAGGCCACAATCAACAGCATGATCAACTCTATACGAAGGAGATGTCACGCTGCATGAGGCAAATGGTGGTCACCAGATACTGACTGGTTTTCTGATCCACCCCCCTACTTAAAAAAATAATGTTTAAGGTATCTGTGGCTAACAGAAATCCATAGATTAGGGCCAAATTCATTTCAATCAATTGGCTGATTTCCTTTCATGAACTGTAACTCAGTCAAATATTTGAAATTGTTGCATGATTCGTTTATATTTTTGTTCAGTGTAGTTGATGGTTGCTGTTGGTGCTATAGTCAACCAGGTTTAGTTGTCAGCTAGACATCCTCTCAGTCCGTCAAATATAATAAGAAAGGTGTCTTTTTCTCACACCCAGTGAGCCTGTGTGTCTGAATCTCTCTTCCTCTTGTTAGTTGCAATGACTTGATTTTCTTCCAAAATCAGGTGACCAGTAGAGTAGAACTCAAAGCAATAGAAGTTAATGAAGTGGATATTGTAATCTCGTAATTGCTTTGCACAGAAACAATCAAGGTTGAAGCCAAAACGTAAATGCTGTGGCAAGATTTGTATACTTCTTTTGTTTACATGTTGTTTTTCTTGAATGGTCATGCCATGTGTGAAGGGAAGTTGTGAATTGATATTTGATGATTACATTACAAACACTAGTTGCTGGGAAGATCGACACTTATGGGCAAGACACAATTCATTGATCTAATACAAATAATGAATATGTGGTTCCCTTATTGAAATAAACTTAAAGAAGATACTGCATCTTTAAAATGGTGGTCCATGACATTGCTTGTTTTCCAGGTAGCAAGCAGCTTGTTCTTTAGTTTGCTGCAATTTGTTTTGCAGCTCTGTATATCCATTATGCTGATCAAGACATTACTTTTCATATGTAAACACTGTAGCCTAAATCTAATGATGAGTCCACAACACCAACAGTCAGTCTTAAGATGGTCTGACTGTCCAAGTGAATGAGACAGTATTTAATGCATGACATTAATGATTACACCCGAAATTCCAAAATTCAACCAGAACAAAAATATGAACTATTAACATGTTTGTAATGAAAATCATTTTCTTGCACACTATCTTCAATTACACTGGAACATAAAACTGCATGAAGCTCAATTTGAAGGAATGCATGTAAAAAAAAAAAAATGAAATTCAACATTAAGGAAGTTAATTCATAGAGATAAAATGTTGTTGTTTTGTACTTTTTTTTCTGCTTTTGTTGATCCGACTGATTCCCACTTTGCATTCACCAATATTTCTTTATCCTGCTGTCTCTGATTTGCGTACCAGGAGGAGCTACTATTCTTACTCATATTACCTGTAAGTAAACAGACAAACAACAACAACAAAACAGAAACAAACAAACCCAAAAATACAATGAGTGCACTTGTCCTTGGTTAGTTATGTAGTGTTTTAAAGATGCAGTATCCTTTTTTCAAGTGAAAACGCATATCGCTCAGATCCAATTCCCATTGCCATTGACCAGCTCGAACATGCTTTCGAAACGCTCTCCAAACCAAAGTCGTCATGACCCAAAAGCGGTGTTATTTGAAAAAAGAATGCTGCACTTTGTGTCCTGTGTTCAATCTGAGTGCATGTGGTTGTATGTCAATAACTCATGTATTTCATTCATCTTCTTCATCTCCTGGACCTCCTTTGTCCATTGAAAGGATATATGGGGTAATCTGTGTGCCTCTACACATGCACACTGCTTGTGTTGTATGTCTTCTATATCTCATAAGCCCTTTCCAATTGGTTGATTTGATTGTTGGTGGCAGAGGGTTTCCTCTTTGGGTTGGTGTTGGTTCTTCTCCTGCTGTACAGTAGACAGTAGACAGCCATCTCCACACTGCGGTGCTTTCCACAAGGGCTGCAACGAGAGAGAGAGATACTCCCCGATCTGTTGTCCTGACAAGACGGCATCAGTCTGCCGATGCGCTCACATGATCTACCATTCGACATGCTTGCCATTTTACCCTCACCTCTGTGAGAGTGTGTTTAAGCTACACGGGCCTTGCATTTACCTTCCAACTCCTCTCATTTTTGTATTTCTCACAATCATTTTTCATTTCACGCCAAGAAGTGACACCCAACCTCAAGTGAATTCAGGTGAATGAGCCTTTTCAGCATTTCAGAGATGATTCCCCCCGACACAGGATACATTTGTTTCAGTTTTTATTAATGATTTTTTTTCTCTCCATGAAAATGAAAGATACTGTATCAGTTTCACAGTGAACATCTTATGCTGGCTTCGGATAGTTCCTTCAAGCGATTTTAGGACACCAAATTTGTTAGCGCTGGGGGACATTTTGACAATTATATCCTGTTAAGTTTGGAATAATTGAAAAACAGAAAGTTACCAATAATTACCTCAAATGTTAAATCAGTTTTTCCCGACGGGAAAGTGAGGTATCCTACAGTTTGCCTCTATCAAAGGCAATTAAAAGGCTCAAAATGGAAGCTGGATAATTTTCTCATGACTCTTGATATAATTGACCCCATGCTGTGCTTGCCTATTTTCGATCCACTTCCAATTTATGATGGGCAGAAATTAGTATATTCTGTCTGTAATTGTCATTTTACTAGAACAGTATGAAATTATAGTATTTGGTCTCTTTCTCCTGCTGTCCCATCTGTCTCTTCTCTAGCACAGAGAGTCCTCCCTTCAATTTCACTAGAGTGGCTCCTTAAAACCCCATCTCAGTGCTTTCATCTAACTGCAATCTGAAAACTCCAATCAGAGGACAATTTATACTGCAACACCTTTCTTCAGGGTGCTCACAAAGTGGAATAAGGAACTAGGAATAGAACAGAGTGGGTCTGTGTTTTCATCGCAGTGCTCCTTTTTACAATTCAAATGTAGTGAAACTCGTAATTGCCCTTGAAATGGAAACCTCCCAGTCTTGTAGGCGTTCAATCGGCTTTTCTCAGTCAGGGGCCAATGAGTAAGTCCGTACACAATCGATTTGGCATATCAACCGATTTGGCATATTAACCTTGCTAATATACTGTATTAACCCAATCAACTCCTGTCCAGGTGAAATGATCAATAGATCATCAACCAATCAGGGAGTCCCCATTTCTCAGAATGTGTATGTCAGAGCCCAGACTGGGGATGACATGCAGCAACCTCTCACCTTAGCATGAAGCATCTACCTGTCCCCCTCGAAGCAGAAGTTACTCCTGCATGATTTTGATTCCTTTTGGATTTCCCCCTATATGTTTCCTACAGTGTACTGAATGATACTTGACCCTAATAATAGAGTATTTGTGAGGTTTTCACCTATTATTGGATGAAAAATACTTTTTTTTAAGGCCGTATGTGAAAGCCAAACCAATGGTCTGTTGTCATGGAGATGAGCTTTTCTCTTTCATCTCTTTCCCTTTAGTTTTTCCTGTTGTGTATGAATAATCGATGGCAATGTGTTTTTGTGGTATTTTAACCTGCTCGTCCGATCCTTCAGGAAACTGGCCAAGAAGCGCAAAGACGCCATCGGGAACACTCGGCAGGAAATGACCCATATGGTGAACGCCATGGACCGCAGTTATGCTGATCAGAGCACGCTCCACGCTGAGGATCCCATGGCCGTCACCTTTATGGACTCCCACAACTTCAGCAACAGATGTAAGCATAATGGTCCTAAGACAGTTCCCTGGGGAACACCACCCTCCACAAAAACATGATACATGTGAGAAAGGCTCCTGACAGTTAGATAATCTAATGCCTTACATTGGGAAAGACCCTAACACCAAGAAGGGTCCATGAGACAGGCTCTGAAGAGAGGTGTTAAGTTGCCCTTTAACCTTACATATTTTTACTTTAAAATACATAATAGGAAAATCCCAAGATATGAATGAATGCCTTTAATGATTTGAACTGTTGGCACAGGATATTTTGGTAGAATTTCTTCTAATCTTATGCTCTGTTCATCTTGCCCCTGGAATTGTATAATTCAGTTGTGTGATGCAGCTTATTCAAGCCTTCCGGAATGTATTTCATACACTTTTTTCCCTACAGTGCCTAATGATCCACTTGTGCCAACGGCAGTGTTAGGTGAGGCCCTGGTGCTATATCATCTGCCTTGCCATGGCTTGTTGTGTTCCTCATGCATGTCGTTGTCACAGTCCTGTAGCCGTACATTGTAAACCTGTAGCCGTCCATTGTAAACCTGTAGCCGTCCATTGTAAACCCGTCCATTGATTGTCTCTGTGTTGAGTCTGGTTAGTCACGTACAACTCACTCTAGCCCTGACAATATACACTACCACAGTCAGAATGACTAGCCTCCACATTCACTTATCCAGTAAGGGGAATAAAATAGGAATTGTTTCCAGATTTTGGATTTCCCCTGGCTGCCAGTGTAAAACAGACTTGGCCTTCAGCCATGGTAGAGTGGAGACATGGCAGTCTTCCAGTGAACCGATGAACAATCCTTCAGCGTTTAGGACCCACCTATGAGCCGTTAGAGTGGAGCTAAAGGTCCAAACCACATTCAGAGACTCACACTCATTCCCGTATGCATTACAACTGTCTGCATGCTCCAAATCCTGCTCAGGGCGTTGGTTTGGAGATGAGGAGGGAAAACCGATTCAAACCCAAGTGAAGATACACGATGGCTACATTCACCTGAGTCCTTACCCGAAAATCAACGTCCTGCATGACATGACACTTTTATAGAATGAAACCAGTCATCCTGTCACTGTGTGTAAGTCTTACAGGCTTTGTGAGCGGGTGCCATTTTAAATCACCCTCAGCCCCTCTGGGACTTGTCTCTGTCTGTGCAGAGTAAAAAAAAAACACATCTGACTGTTTCTATGTAATGGAGTTCAGCGTTCACTCGTGACATCAGGATGGAGAGTGTTAGACACTCGACACGAGCAGTGTAGTCCACACTGACAGAACAAGCAAGCCACCGCGGAGGGTCTTTACGGCTCACTGAAAACCTACGTTTGATGGGGAATTAAAATGCCCCCTCAGGCCACAGTATTTGCTGTGAAAATGTGTTATTTTAGCTCTGTGTTCTCGCTGGGCTTGGTAATAGGAAGTGAAGGGTGCAGTTCAATCCATGACTCAGTCTAGTATGTTACGGCCAAATTAAGTAGTACAAATTTGCAAATGAGTAGAAATGTCAGCTTAGATAGTGTCTACACTAGAGTGCAGCAGTTCTCTCGCCAGCTTAGTGTCACTTCTCTTAGATCCCGCCCACTGCATTAGTGTGTCTGTCAGTCTCCCCATAGCTTTCTAGAAAGCTGTGTGCAGATGTGTAAGAAAGTCAGTGTTGTGTACGTGTGGTAAAATAGGTCCTTGGGTCATTTGTCAGTCAACTATGAATCCCTCGTCATTGTTAGGTGATCGCCTCCATCACCCTCATCTTCCAGTATTGTGCTTGAAGTCATGTCACTTCATCATATATATGTATTATGTATGTACTACAACCCCTGTGTGCTTACTGTTGATCTAGCTAAAAGCTCATGTTGTTTTCTTTTCTTGCTGCCCTAATTGTAAAGTGCCAATTACCGGTAAGTGTGTGTGGAAATTCTAAAGTGTCCCAAAGTGGTTAATGAAAAGAAATTGATTACCAGATCGCAAATATTAGATCTCAGTGCTGTTGTGTCGTTGATTGAGCCATTAAATGTGTGTGCAGAGTGTGGGTGTCAGTAACAGTAGCCGACTTCCCCTCCACTGACAGTAAATTGTGCGGGGTTCTTAAAACTGTAACTTAACATTCCCCTTAACCTGATATAGAGGCTGGCAGTAGCTCAGGGGCTAGCCAAGCAGAAAAGATATAGAGCTCACGGCTCAGTAGGTAATGTGATTGCCAGCAGGTCAGTCTGGGCTTTAGTGGGGTGAAAATCCTGACTGCAGATAACCTAGGACCCCCCCCCCCCCCACACACACACACACAGGGTTCTTAAAACATACACACAACCACACTCACACACGCCGACACACATCTCCACAGGCGAAATGGCTATGTTTCTCAGTGGTTGACATGGCTCAGGTAAGACATTAAAGGGTGCATATGGTGCCTGTCAGTCCTGTGAGCCCAGTGTCTCTCCCCTGAGAGGCTCCTGCCCTCACACTGTCGTAACTGAGAGGCCCCTGCGTTTGCCTGTCTGTCTGCTGGGAAAGACAGGCACCACTCCTCAGCTTTATCAAGGCCTGTCTTGCCCACTCACCAAGCTGACGCAACATGTCAGTTACTGCCAGGTGCCTTGTGACTTGCTCCTCCTCAGAGCTTAGCTGCTTTGTGAAGGCAGGAGCCATGTTCTTTTTTTTTGCAAGAAAAACGTAGTTTTGTAAACGTAATTCTGCGAGAGAAGAACACTCAGTCTGGTTATAATAGGGTATTTTTTAATAATTTTTTTAACGACGGATTTCAGCGCCCCAAAAATAGCACGCAATTACATGAGACAATGTGCCATTGATGTGAAGTGCACTGAGGAGTTTAGTTTAACTTGTGAGTGATGGTGATGATGATCCTTCACAAGCCTGTGTAATCCTCACCAGCATGTGATTTCCTTGGACAGATGAGAACCACACTGCGGCTGCTGCTGCAGAGTCCAGTCGGCTGCTGGACGTGCCTCGGTACCACTGTGAGGGGACAGAGTCGCCCTACCAGACCGGTCAGCTGCACCCAGCCATCAGGGTGGCTGACCTGCTCCAACACATCAACCTGATGAAGACCTCCGACAGCTACGGCTTCAAGGAGGAATATGAGGTCAGACCCCAAAGACTCTGGTCTACAGTACATCCGTAACACAGGCCCACAGACTCTAATCAACAGTACACTCATAACAATAAAAACAAAAGAAGCTTTATTTAAACCAGGTAGGCTAGTTGAGAACAAGTACTCATTTAAAATTGCGACCTGGCCAAGATAAAGCAAAGCAGTTCTACACATACAACAACGCAGAGTTACACATGGAATAAACAAACATACAGTCAATAATACAGTAGAAAAAGTCTATATACAGTGTGTGCAAATGAGGTAAGATAAGGGAGGTGAGGGAATAAATAGGCCATGGTGGCATAACTCAGATAACACAGGCCTAAGTCTCTGGTCTATATGTTTAACATAGCATATTTACGATGGCCCTAAAGAGGCAAGTAGCTTTTAAAATGAAGCGACAGCTCACACGCATATTAGCTAAGTGTATGAGGTCGTCAGCCCTCAAGACCGTCTTACTGATAGTCTCACTATTCAAACAGTCAACCCACCTTCAAGTTCATTCAAATACAATCTGCTTCAAATCAAGCATTTAACTCAATTTTTTGGGAGGTTCTTCAAAGAGAAAATATCCCAACAGGGGAGAACAAGCAAAATACCCACTAAATGTCACATCCTGTTGAGGTTCTGTGTTGCTCACTGTGTTGACTTGATGGGCAACCACAGCCCTGCAGAGAAAGAGTTTCCTGTCAGCGAGGAGTTTGCCAGTCAGGGAGAGGTTTGCACTGCTACAGGGGTTTAGAGGCAAAGTAAAGTTGTCTTGTGTGAGTATGGCTCTGTTCCGATAGTCATCTCCCCATAGATTATTTCACAATTATGCTGTTGTTCATTCGACTGAATTTATGTATATGCAACTCTAGGAAGTTTAAATGTGATGCCCAGTTCCTGTTGTAATATTGTAATAATGATCTCTGTGGTGAAGACCAAACTTTTAAGTTTTAAGCATCAAACCACATGCTGCAATGCCTCTTCAATGGACAGTTGAAGTAATTTCATTTTTTAAATTGGCCACATCAGGAAATGTGGTTACCTTGTATCTCTATTGTTCTCTGAGATGCACCAGGCCAGACATTGAAGCTTTGAAGTGATGGTCCTTGACATACAGTACAATCGAAAAGTCCATAGAAAACTGCCCTTTGATTATATTGCAGTGCCTTAACCACAGTCTAGTCTAGACAGTAGTGTTGTACACTCTTGCGAAATGTGTTTTCTTATCAGCCTCACTCACTCGGTTTCATTCTGTTTCGTATGCAGAGTTTCTTTGAAGGCCAGTCCGCTTCCTGGGACGTGGCAAAGAAAGACACTAACAGAACCAAGAACCGCTATGGAAACATCATTGCATGTAAGTCTTGTATTTAACTTCTAATAAAGTTGCTAGATGTTGATGCCTCCTTTTGCCTAGCGTGTTTTTAGGAATGAGCTCATTCAAATATGGCCAACCGCAACATCGGTTATCATGTACCTAGCTGTCTTTTAATCCCAAGAAATATAGAAGAATCCTTTTGATTTGACTTCCTGTTAATGAAATGCAACTAGTCAGCCTACTAACCCATGTTGTATGGCAGACGATCATTCTAGAGTGATCCTGCAACCAATGGAAGACGATCCTTCCTCTGACTACATCAACGCCAACTACATTGACGTAAGTGGCGCAGCCTCCTCCATTGGCGAACGTGTGCGACACAACCGTCCTTCTCTCGTATGTGAGGCCTTCTATGCATGTCTTTGTCAACAATATGAATACAGCTTTTATTTCCCTCCTTCAGTCAAAGTGCTTGTACTCACTGACATTGTTGTGCTTTCTTTCACTCTTGCCTATGATTTGGGCTGTAGATATGGCTGTACAGGGATGTAAGTATCACTGTAGGGGACCTCACCACACCTCATGTTTCCCACTCTCCCTCCTCCCTTGTTCACCTCTGGTTACCTCTAATAACATCTGCATGGCAGCTGTACGAGATGTTAGACCTCCTTTCGTCTTCCCCCTTTTTGATTTGATCCTACCATGCTGTTGTTCATCCGCTTCTCTCATTTCACATGTCCTCATGCCCGACGTGTACATCCCTGATCCGTGTGCTACTGTTCTCGATAGGAATATTTACAAGATGGTGGCCACCATTTGTTTTCCTTTGTTGCCTCCCCGCCTGTGCCTGTACCCAGCCAGATCCAATCTGATGGGGATCATTTAGGGTGTTAAACCCGCTGACTCTATGAAGCAACTTGCTAATAAGTAGCCAACTACAATAATGTATTATTCCTATGAAGTAATCGCTAATGTGAAATTCTTGGCAATAAAACACACCAGAGTTGAGCTTTACAGAGAATAAACGTCCGTTTAATTGACAGATACTCAAAGCACAAGTAGGAAACGTGCTCTTATTGAAAGTGTATTTCAGTAAATGAATTAATGCACGAGAAGAGCTCTGTGCATATTAGTGACTCTCCATTGACTCTCATGAAGATATATCACATGCACACCAAGCTGGGGTCGAGGCACGGTATGCTGTGTAGTAGTCTGCTGTTGTTGCAACACCAAAATAAAAGTCTTAACCGAATGATCTTAACATATTGTGTTTGTTGCACTTTTCAGGGGTACCAGAGGCCAAGTCACTACATTGCAACCCAAGGTAAGACAAAGTTCTGCCTTAACCTCTAAAGAAGGTTTGATGATCATATTGTATTTTCAGCATTGAGCAATTGATCTCATAAAGAGTTATCAGATTGTATTGTATGTAGTTCAGAGATTGATTGATAGATTGATATGTGTTGTCCTCTCCAGGGCCTGTCCATGAGACAGTCTATGATTTCTGGAGGATGGTCTGGCAAGAGCAATCTGCCTGTATCGTCATGGTCACCAACCTAGTGGAAGTTGGACGGGTAGGTCATAATATCATATTGCTGTCAGACCCCAAACCACAGGAGGCCAATGTAGGCGTCGGATCAGTCTTCAGATATTGATCTGGCATACTGTATATCTGGGCACCTATTGTGTTCATGTATGTGTAGCATTTAAAGACGTCTTTTGTTTCAAATGAATGAAACGCTTATGTTCTTGTAGGTGAAGTGTTACAAGTACTGGCCCGATGATGCTGAGGTCTATGGTGATTTCAAAGTGACATTTGTGGAGGTGGAGCCCCTTGCTGAATATGTGGTCAGAACGTTCACCTTGGAGAGGGTGAGTCAGTCCTTTATCCACCCCTCACTTTCATATTCAACAGTTTGGTCAGTAACAGCTAAAGGGGCAATCTGGGATTCACCGCTTTGTTATTGCTTGAATCTAAGATTGCCCCTTAAAATCAACACACGTTGCAAATGTGGAAGTCAGACTGAACCCAGACCAGTTGTCACCTAATAACCCGTATGTTCTCTGTCATCAGAGAGGCTTTAACGAGCTGCGGGAGGTGAAACAGTTTCATTTCACCGGCTGGCCTGACCACGGAGTGCCCTACCACGCCACAGGCCTCCTCTCCTTCATCCGCCGAGTCAAAATGTCCAACCCCCCCAGCGCTGGGCCCATTGTGGTGCACTGCAGGTAAGCCCCTAACGCGACACTTTCTCTATGCCAGACCGCCTGAAAAACAGGTGCATCCGATTTACTTTTCTTTGATCTCTCATGCGACACTGTCATATGACTACGAAATGAGTGCACCTGAACTAACTAGCACGCTTCAATGTCAGCCACTGCTAAGCTAGCTAAGATATCGCAGTGGCCCCTTGGCAGGATGTGGTTGTTGTGGATTTTGATGCACACACTTGTAAATGTAATCTTGTGCACAAGATATCACATTGTTGTGTGTACTGCACAACGGCTGGATATGTAGGCCGTTGTAGAGCGGTGCTTCGCAGCCCCGTGCTCACCTCCCTGTCCTCTCGCTGCCCTCTCACCTTGGTCAGCGCCGGAGCCGGACGCACAGGCTGCTACATCGTCATCGACATCATGCTGGACATGGCGGAGAGGGAGGGCGTGGTGGACATCTACAACTGCGTGAAGGCCCTGCGCTCCAGACGCATCAACATGGTACAGACTGAGGTGACTACTAGATCCACCCCCACCGCCACACACCTCACCAATTAACATTAACACCATTCGCCATTGCTGTCCGTCTGTTCATTTCATGCTACTGTATGCATGGACTGTCTGGAGACGCAGTGCCTTCCCTTTGCTGAGTGTGTGTCTGTGGTCCGGCCACAGGAGCAGTACATCTTCATCCATGACGCCATCCTAGAGGCCTGTCTGTGTGGCGAGACGGCCATCCCCGCCTGCGAGTACAAAGCAGCTCACTACGACATGATCAGGATAGACTCACAGAGCAACTCCTCACACCTCAAAGACGAATTCCAGGTACTGGAAGCCTTTCTGGAGCCCTTTCATATTTATGGTGGCACGATCCGTGTTTCAATCCTCAGTCTGTTATAGCCTGACGTTAGCCATGTGTCGTACAACACTAAAAGACAACAATAAAAATGTGGAAATGGATCATGGGTGCATCTCAAATTCCCTTCGAGTGCACTACTTGGGATAGGGTGTCGTTTGAGATGCGTCCAATGTCTTCTAACAAACGATGGTCCCTGTCATTTTTGGGGTTTCATGTTATTTGTGTTGTTTGCAGACCCTGAACTCGGTGACCCCTCAGCCGCAGCCAGAGGACTGCAGCATCGCCCTGCTGCCCAGGAACCACGAGAAGAACCGCTTCATGGACATGCTGCCTCCAGACCGCTGTCTGCCCTTCCTGATCACCATCGACGGGGAGAGCAGCAACTACATCAACGCTGCCCTCATGGATGTAAGTGTCCTCTCCCCTCGTGCACACGTAAACACACACACACAGTATACACATGCACGTACGCACGCAAACACATATGCAAGCACGCACAAATACACAGACACGCACACATACACACTCCCTCGGGCTTTACTAAGTGCACTGGACGTTATCTGAATGTGTAGTAGAGACAGAAAGCTAGAGACAAATCCAGGTGTATACTTCTGTTTTGTGTACTCTTTTGGAAAATGTAGAAGGACTGATATTCATTGTATTTTTAACGTGTGCTCAACAGTTTCTGTTCTTTTTGGGCAATCCTTCAATTATTTTCTCATAGTGCAAGTAGTGATGTCGATGAAAATACCAACTAAAAATTTGCTCAAATTAATTGCATTTTTTTGGAGAACGTTTTGGTCATCTATCTTTTCAACAATGTAATTTGTTGACATTATTCTTCAAGATGGCTATTGATGTGGTCCTAAATTACACTTGAGCTTTTAATCATTTTGGGTTTTCAAATAAAACAAAAGTCCCCCCAAAAAGTTTGACCCGTTTGATAAAAGGGCGAGGTAAGTGAAACAAGTTCAGTGTATAACCACATGTTTATTTTATTATTAGTTCTAACAATAATCCAGCTGGTAACTTCTACTACAGTATCCACATAATACAACAGAATGCCTCACTATTTGACCTCTTGGATCAGAATTCTCTAAGTTTGATATCAGGATCTGTGCCAGAAAGTGAATCCATCTCCTGGGAGTCATCTTGTCATAGCTGTGTAATTGAGAAAAGGGCCAGAAGCCAACACCTAGCTATAACCTTGTTTTTGCAATATATTGCATATAGCAAAGAGAATGTGGTTGGTGACCATACTAAACATGACCCTGCTCTTTTTCTTCTGTATTGTACAGTGTATTTTATAGAAAGAGGTTGAATTCAAATCCTCTTCTCAGTCCTTGCTAGAATTCCAATGGACCCTGAAACTGAAATCTCAAAAGAGACTCTTGCTAATTACATGTATATCTGAATGAGACAAACCGGGATGAATAAATAATAAACTATGTATTGACATAGATCCTGGGAGATGGTATTTCATGTGCACAGAGAAGCAGAACTTTGCCAGATTATGATATTTTTTATTTGGAGGGTAATGTTAAATCACTTCCTCGTACGCTTCACAAACTTTTGGACTTTTTCTAACCAAGCCGTCAGAAGAATACCAGGTAATTTCTGAACTTTTCACTTCTGAATAATTAAATGCTTCTAACTATACTGGATTTGTTTCATGGCTTAACTAAGGTGTATGTCAGCAGAACTTCATTTAATGTATATACTATTGCTAGAAGCATGCCCACCACATGGATTGCCCTGGTTTAAAAAAACACTTGTCATTCAAACATCAGAAATGTCTCCACATTCCTTGCATGTTCATATATGCACACATTGTTCATTCTGAGAGGGATCATATCTTCAGTATGTGTTCTCTGTAAATGTCTGCAGACTCAGTGCTATGAGATGTTACATGGTTCCTTGTTGACTTCCTCCACCGCAGAGCTACAGACAGCCAGCAGCCTTCATCGTGACCCAGCACCCTCTGCCCAACACGGTCAAAGACTTCTGGAGGCTGGTGTACGACTACGGCTGCACGTCCCTGGTCATGCTCAATGAGATTGACCTAGCGCAGGTAATACCTGACCACTTCCCCCTCCTGCATTCGCTGCTGTGGACCCTGATTCCAAATCGCATTATTGTGCATTGAGCGAAGGTAGGCTACACGTCATTGCTAAGGTTGTTGTTGTTGTCAATCAGGGCTGTCCTCAGTATTGGCCTGAAGAGGGGATGCTTCGCTATGGTCCTGTCCAAGTTGAATGTATGTCCTGCTCCATGGATTGTGACGTCATCAGCCGTCTCTTCAGAATATGTAACCTCACCAGAGTAAGTGCTCCACTTGTCTTGTTGTTTTTAGTCGCTGCCATCGAGGTTGATGGTTTGATTGTTATGATGTTATGACGTTCAGAGTCGGAGCCAAAATGGCTGCCGTTGATTATGTATTTTTCTGTGTTCCGCACAGCCTCAGGAGGGCTACCTGATGGTGAGGCAGTTCCAGTACCTGGGCTGGGCCGCCCACAGAGAAGTGCCAGCGTCCAAGCGCTCCTTCCTTAAGCTCATACTGCAAGTGGACAAGTGGCAGGAGGAGTGTGAGGAGGGAGAGGGACGCACCATCATCCACTGCCTGTGAGTGTACACACAAACACACACACCGTCCACCACCACTACCGCCATTACCACCCACACACAAACACCTCCTACATGTATACAAATACAAATCCCATCATCTCTCTCCTATCTGCACCCACCTCTTGTATTTGCCAAGTTTGGCAGTTGTGTAGAATAGCATTAGTCACCCAACCAACCTCCCGTTACCACCCTTGTGTTCCTGTGCTGTAGGAACGGAGGCGGGCGCAGTGGCATGTTCTGTGCTATCAGCATCGTGTGTGAGATGATCAAGAGGCAGAATGTGGTGGACGTGTTCCACGCCGTCAAGAGCCTGAGGAACAGCAAGCCCAACATGGTGGACAGCCCGGTAAGACAGGCCAGCAGCTGACTCCAGTTCAGTCAAACTGAGTTTCCCCAACAGACGCATCTCTGACTCATATAGTGCCAGTATATTAGCATAGGCCTACGCCACCTCTCATTTCTGGTGGTATTCACTTCTGATGTTTTCTGGAGAAATTTGGAACCAAGCCACCAATAATATGAAGGTATTAGAGAACAGATAGGAGCACCTCATGTTAGGTTTGTTTTGCAGATGGTTTGGGAACAAATTATAACCAGGTGATATTGACAAAAATATAGAACAATAATAATGTTATGGACCAGGGACAAATGAACAAAAGAGTCTGTCGAGACTATGAAATTAACTGTTGTGGGTAAACACGATTCACACCTCGCCACATCCTTTACAGGAAGATGTAAAGGATGCCTATGCGTATGTCTGCAGCCCTGTGTCAAAGTTACCTGTTAGCTCCTCAATTCACTGCCAGAGAATAGTTAGAAATATCGTATTTTTATGTTAAGCATTGAATATGCCATTCAGTAGTGATTAATCTTGTTATCACCATGTTATTAGTGTATTGTTCATCGTATACGGTTGTACTGTTATCACCATGTTATTAGTGTATTGTTCATCGTATACGGTTGTACTGTTATCACCATGTTATTAGTGTATTGTTCATCGTATACGGTTGTACTGTTATCACCATGTTATTAGTGTATTGTTCATCGTATACGGTTGTACTGTTATCACCATGTTATTAGTGTATTGTTCATCGTATACGGTTGTACTGTTATCACCATGTTATTAGTGTATTGTTCATCGTATACGGTTGTACTGTTATCACCATGTTATTAGTGTATTGTTCATCGTATACGGTTGTACTGTTATCACCATGTTATTAGTGTATTGTTCATCGTATACAGTTGTACTGTTATCACCATGTTATTAGTGTATTGTTCATCGTATACAGTTGTACTGTAGCATTGTGTTTATCGTGTTTTAGCACCACAATGGTTCACACGTGATGTGTTTTCATCTGAACAGGAGCAGTACCGTTTCTGCTACGACCTTGCTCTGGAGTTCATCGAGACATCTTAGCCAAGAAGACGGGACGAAACAGAACTCCGGAACTTGGTAACCATTCCAACACTACAGATTCTTTGGAGGTGGGCATCGTTGACTAAGCCTATACAGACTGCTATAGATGGTTTTGGGATTTTTTTTTGAAAACTCTTTAATGTTTCTAATTGTACTGGGAGTATGATGTGAGTGGTTTGTAAATGTCTCCATTGTACTTCGCCGTGTTCAGTGCCAGAGAGACAAGTGTCGGCCACTAGGCCACATTTGCTTCAATGTCTTTCGCATATTTAGTTATTTTTTACGTGCAGCCATTGTAAAAAAAAAAAAAAAAAAAAAAAAAGGGTAACACTAATGCCAAGGTGTTGCATGCAAAAAAAATATATTTTTTATTTTTTATGTTAGCAGCATTATTGTCAACGAACAATATATATCTATATATAGAAGTCAATCACAAATGTGAAAGAAAAAAATACAGCGCTCTATAAGTGCTGACATGTGACATTGGCTTGGTAATGTTTGTACCGTGGACTGATGGCTGACTCATTTTGTTTTTATTTTGTAGCAAATCTTAATCATAAGCCAAAGACTTATGTAAATATGTCTATATGGATAAAGCACATTGTTTGTATCTATTGTTTACTTGCATTCCTTTTTGAAGGCTAAAAACAATCATCTTCATTCCATGTTTACCTATGCCTTTAAACTGTAAACATTTAATGTCGTTTTTTTGAAAGTATTAAGGTAAATTTCAGTAGTGGTATCTTATTTTCAATGTTTTCTTATCTTCTGTGTGATGTTACAGTGGTTCATTTGTGTAAAACATGCTTGTGAATTCTACCCATGCAGATAGAATATCAGAAGGGCAACCATGAAAGAGTTCTATTTTTTCTTTCTGATGATCTCCTAACCTGTATTGGTATTTTGGAAAAACAAAAGGAACATGGTAGAGAAATAAAATGAATTATAATCAGTATTAGATACAGCTTATTAAGATGTAAGCCAACACAGCAGAGGCATGTGTTGGGGCAGCCATACTGATTTGGGACATGAGTGGACCTCCTGGAGAAAAGGAAACAAGTCATTATCGTGTGGAGTTCTGTCATGTTTCATATATTATTTTTTTTGTCTGTAATTGTTGGCTTATTGGCTGTAATAAAAAATTTAAATATTTGAATAAAATGTAATTGTGTAAGACATCATTAGTATCATCACAGGGGAGTATGTTTGGTTTAGTCGTATGTATCATACATTGGCCCATAACTGTTCAGAAACTATGCACCTAATGATTATTTTAATCTGGTCACTAGATATTAGACAAAAACAGATATTTTTGTCTGGAGACGTGCTGTTTTTTCGTTTTTTTTTGGTCAGTTCCCCTTTAATCCAGTGCTTGCAGAAGTGCAAGTCACTAAAGACGTACAAGTGGAATTTTTCAGATTTTATGTTAATCATTGTTATTGTGACTAACATATTGTTGTTCTGTGGCATTAGTCTCAGGCTGGGTTCCCACTGATACAACCTAGCTACTTAGTGAGTTGTGGTTAGTTAGCTGTCTCTGGTTTCCGGAGGCAGAGTGAGGGCTCCTGTAACCTCTGCTGTTGCACTAGTGACTCATACGTGGATGCTTTTTCTTTCTGTGTCACTGATTCGCGTTGTTCACTGTGCCTGACTATGCTATAGAAAGAGAGCCTTATTACCAAAGGATGAGCCCTGGCACACAGGTTACTTGGCGTTAACGCACCTCTGGTCAACCTTTTGCTGAGCCATGGAGAAGGTGGCATCTCCTCTGTAGGTTTCCTTCGGTATACTCGTCCGGGTCACCCAGAGATCAAATGAAAAGGATGGCTATGACACTGGATACATTCACCCGCTCGGTGGAAGCCAAGTCTCTCCCTAGAGTGCTGCAGATGCAATCTGGATATTATTTCCAAGGTAAGACTGAAGACATCATTAGCCCTAACTTTACTCACTGGACTGGCATTTTGGACTAAAAAATGATGGAATGTGAATGCAAATGAAGATTAACGGCTCACAGCGTATGAAGTATTTTAACATACAAATGGTATAAACCAAAGGTGTTTCACGTTACAAAATTCAACATAAAACTGTTGACGAGATTATTATTGGGGCAAATTGTGTGGTAACACTTTGTGCTAACTTTCATGAATAAGCCTTTAGAAATGCTTATAAATGTGTATACATGAATTATTCATGCTTATTCATGATTGTTATTAAATGTTACTGGCCTTTACTTATTTTCTGACTTTCTTGGATCCATTACTCCACAAGGAGAATAGACTATCGACTGTTCTTAGATCCATTCAGTGCCACTACACTTGATACATTGAAATGACTTTCTACCAGGTTCTGTGTATGAGCTGTATGGAAGAGAGGGGAGTTTCTCCTGCGGAGAGCTCCTGAAGGTCATTGGGATCAGTGTCACCAGACTCATGGTGGAGCTTCAGTCTGAGGGATCCAAATCCATAACAGTCAATCTATCGCTTGACTACCCAGGTGGGCCCGAAACATCCAAACTGTACCTTGAATGTGAAATCAATTTTTTTTATGGTCAAATGTGTACCTTTATGAAGCATTGTAATGTAGATTGATATATTCTGATTTTAATTTCTTAATAAATGGCTTAATTATTGGCCTTTACCATGTATTGCAGTTTACAGTATACATGTCAATGTCCAAACCTCTCTCTCGGGTTAGAAAGGGACCTTATCAACATGTGGTTTTGTGCATTGTACCAATAAATATAATTTCATATATTGCTTTGCCTGCCTGTACTGTCAGGCCTTTTCAGGATCGTGGCCGACAAGAGGCCATACACCAGTATACAGGAGATTGTTGACTCAGTGCGTATCAGCCCTGAGTGCCTGGGCCAACCAGAGTTCTACTGCCCTAAGAAGCTACAGCTTCCTGAGGGGACCATTCAGGCAGAGGAGAGCTTCAGACTCACTGCTCTTAGGACAGAGCACGGAGACAGCCATGTTGACTGTGAGGTCACGCGGAAAGACTCCAAGCACATCTTCACTGTGAAGCTCTCGCACACTGGGGAGTTCTATGAGTGTGCCGACGACCAGTTCTACACCCTCGGGGAGCTGGTGGAATGGAAAATACCCAAAGGAAGGAAAAGGACAGTGACTTGGGCCAAGTCTTTGCCGTCAAAGGAGAAGTGCGTGTCTGAGTTGCCAGAGGACTACAGTGGAGAGTTGGTTCTCACACCTGTCTACGAGCTTCAGACGGTATCCAAGTGTGAGTCTCAAATGGACCATTAATATTTTCACTTTACATCAAAGTTATGTGGAATGAAAAAGGCTTTAATTGCCTGATTTAAAAAAAGTCACAAAATGTATTTCATGTTTTAATTGCATTTTTCTCATCTCAATGTTAGTTTTCAAGTTAAAGGGAACACACTGCAATATTATAATAACTAATGTTCATGAAAGCTACACTGGTCTTAGGTTGTTTCAGAAGCACAGACACAAAAGTAGTCAATGTTTTGATGTATAGTCATCATGATGTTCAGGCAATCACGATGCATTGCTACTTTTTAGAAAAAGCACAAAAGAAAACTTTATTCAAAGCTGCAGTTAAACGGATTTACTAATGTCAAACCTTTGGCGAGCAATTCAATGACTCACAAAATATGTATATATACTGCATTATGTATATATTTTTGGAAAAACATTTGAATCAGGATTCTTGTTGAAACATTTCTTACAGAAAAGTAGCCTATCATAGCTTATGCTTGCATACCAAACAAAAATAATACATTTTTTGTTCACAGTTGGGAAGAATGTTGTTTTCATCCCATCCACCCTGGATGTTGAGGTTTTGGACGTTACAGAGGAGTGTGACAGTGCCTGTTTCATGCAGCCTTTGTCCTTCCGTGATGTCTTTGCCAAGCCCAGCGAGTTCTTCCCCTTCAAAGCAGAAGTCATCAAGCCACCATCACAAGTTCAGGAGGAATTGGGTTTCCTGAAATCCTCTAAGCAGGTCATTGTCCACAGTGCCTACCAGGCGAAGAGAATCCTAGCATCTGAGATTCGCAGTGAGGCCCAGAGACGCTTCCTCATCCCAGTGTCTTACAATGGCAGATTCAAGCGCAGGCCCCGGACATTTCCCACATCGTATGACCTGGAGGTGGCCAAGAGTAACATGGAGCAGCTGCACGTAGTGGCCACCAGGGCCTTTGAGACCCACTACGAGGGGCTGTCCTCGGTGCTGGTGGGAGACCAGTACCTGGTCCACAAGATGGAGACCAGCGAGGTGATCTACGGAGACAAGAGGAAGACGGTGGAGGCCCTGGCCTGTGAGAAGATGGTGGGGAAGAAGTACGAGGCCGTGTTGATCCCCATGTGTCTGGACGGGGGTTTTGTGGAGGTGGTCCACGACAAGAAGCAGTACATGCTCTCAGACATCTGCCACAGGTTCGCCCTGCCCTTCAACGTCAAGGTGTCCATGAGGGACCTCTCAGTGAAGGAGGACCTCTTGGCTGGGGCCACAGGGCTGCAGCTGGAGGAGGAGATCACTGACCCCTACCTTATTGTTTCCACCCCGGACCTAGCCCAGTGTTGGGAGGTGCCTGTCAACCGCACCAACATGGCCCTGCAGCTTCTGGAGCGGTGGAATGGCCCAAAGCTGACCCAGGGCGAGGCCGTCCGCTCAGCTGTAGAGGAGATAGGAGAGAACTGCTACTTCACCCTGAGGAGGTATGCCAATGCCAGCATGCTGCCTCCCCCTCGACCACCCAAGAGACCCCAAAAGCACTCAGAAGATACAGTGAAACTGCCGCCTCCCAGGCCAAAGAAGTCAGAGGTGAGTCGGTCATGTATTGTATTTTATACCTTAATAAACAATAACAACAACAATAGCTATCAGATGTATTTTAACGAAAAGTTATATTCAATCGATTACAGTACTAATTCTTTGTTTGGTCTGTGTTATTATATTGAAGAGCCCACATACAGCCAATACAGCCAAACCCGCAGTGCCTACCTCTAGAGCATCTAGCTGTGCAGAACAGAACCCCACTCCACCAAGAAATGAAACTTCCAACACAAGTCTGGTCACAGTGCCTGATTCAGGCCCACAAAAAGGTTTGTCTATGTTTCTATATTCTATCAGAATAGTTTTGTTGAATATTCAACATGCTTGAAGGATAGTGGTAAGCAAAATTGCAGCAGACTCATTTTGCTACTTAACTTAATTATCAGCTGTCAATATAAATACTTTCTAGATTTTGGAAAGCAACCTATAACTAATATTATAAACTGGGTGGTTCAAGCCCTGAATACGGATTGGCTAACATCCATGGCATATCAGACTGTAAACTGTACCATGGGTATGACCCAAAAATATTTTTTACTGCTCTAATTACATTGGTAACCAGTTTATAATAGCAATAAGGCACGTCGTGCCTAAGAACAGCCCTTAGCCATGGTATATAAGCATTATACCACACCTCCTCTGGCCTTATTGCTTAATCAATCTCTATGTCAAAAGCTTGACTTTGATTCTCATGCCTTGTTGTGTTTGTGTTCTCTCCTCAGCCACCGGTGAAGAAAACAGTCCTCAGCACAAGACAATTAAACAGGATGATGATGGCACTAATGATTATGAATACATTGATGAGGATGAACTTGCCAGCATCAGGAGAAAATTTAATGACCAAAGTATTCACGGCAAGAGAAAAACAATAAGCACATTTACCATGCAGACTGCGAAACAGGTTTAGGAAATAAGAGAATCAATGGATATCTTTAGGATGGAATAGAATCAATGGATATGATGAATATCTGATACATATCCAAGCTTAACGTTTGAGTGTGAAGATCAATGAACATTTTGGCATGTGATATATAATGTTCAAATTTCAAGCAACATTTATTTATCTTTGTTATTATGCACTTTATACTGAGCCACTCTTCCATGTAAATGTGTTATTATAGTCCTACAATAAATACATTGTTTGTACATTAATCAACAAGGACTTTTGTCTATTGTGGAAAAGGAATAATGGCAAACACAGGAAGTGTAAATAGCACTGTGTGAGTTTTATTCATTGGACTTATGTGCTCAAGCCTGTGCAGCTGCTGGCCATCTCTGTCAGAACGGAGACGAAGGTGGAAACAGCGAATTTAGGGTCCAGGATCAGATTCTGTAGGAGCTCCCGGCCCTTCTCCCGAGCCTTGTCAGAGCACATGGCTGAGCGCCACATCTTAACCGGAGCGCCCACTGTCACAAGGTGAACAACAACTGGTTAAGAAAATGTGATCAAGTAACCTGATGCAACTGAATTGGTACTGTAGATCTCTCAATTTCAATACATTTCATACATGTCACCACTAGAGGGAGACTATAGACTTTATTTTATCACTGACTGGTGTCTATCGTCTCAATTTCACTCTGAAATGTTCCTCTACTTTTCATTCAAAGTAAATAATAAAATATATTTTTTAACATCCGTCTCGGGGAACTAAAAGTAAAAGTACTCACAAAGAATCGTGTTCATCCTGGCCATCCAGCCAAAGACATAGAGGGTGTGGTTCTCCTCTGTGCTTAGGTCAGCTATGTTAGGAGCACTATCCCCCTCCTGAAGCACCCTGCTGGGCAGAGGCCTCATGAAAAGCACAGAGTTATTCAGGCTGGACTGGAAGTACGCAGCTGCCACGTAATCTGCAGCGTTCAGCCAGCTTTTGGCGAATGCAACCTCTGGGCTGGAATAGTAGCTCATCCTGTAACAAAGATCAAAGGTGTGATTACAAGGACTAAATTGGGACTCAAAAGATTGAATCAATAATCTTTTTAATGAATAATAATCAATAATTAAGTTAAAAGCTGATTGAAGGACAGAGTCCTATATTTAATTGAAACTCAACGTTGTGTCAGAGTACCAGAGTACCAAAAATGAAGACAAATGGTGATGACCTGTATCACTTAATGTTTCTACTCACTTTGCCTTGCAGCTAGATGAGGCAGTACTCAAAGAGAGCGTTTCACCTGCCCAAAAGGCACCTAGAATCTGGTCCCTTTTCTCAAAGTCCGAAATCTCAGATGCGCTAACATCTTTCAGGGTCTAGAATGGAAAGGTAGCATATTATAAACCAAGAACAACAAATAATTATATGCATTCACCAATGGGTCACATATGAACAGTGACTTAACGTCTTACATCTAGACGTTCCGCTAGCGGAACACCTGCTCCAATATCCAATGATGGGCGTGGCGCGAAATACAAACTCCTCTAAAATACAAAAACTTCATTTTTTCAAACATATGACTATTTCACAGCATTTTAAAGATAAGACTCTCCTTTATCTAACCACACTGTCCGATTTCAAAAAGGCTTTACAACGAAAGCAAAACATTAGTTTATGTCAGCAGAGTACCAAGCCAGAAATAATCAGACACCCATTTTTCAAGCTAGCATATAATGTCACAAAAACCCAGAAGACAGCTAAATGCAACACTAACCTTTGATGATGTCCATCAGATGACAACCCTAGGACATTATGTTATACAATACATGCATGTTTTGTTCAATCAAGTTCATATTTATATCAAAAACCAGCTTTTTACATTAGCATGTGACGTTCAGAACTAACATACCCCCCGCAAACTTCCGGGGAATTCGCTAACATTTTACTAAATTACTCACGATAAATGTTCACAAAAAGCATATATGCCTCCTATATGCACTCGATATGTCCGATTTTAAAATAGCTTTTTGGTGAAAGCACATTTTGCAATATTCTAAGTACATAGCCCAGGCATCACGGGCTAGCTATTTAGACACCCGGCAAGTTTAGCACTCACCAATATCAGCTTTACTATTATAAAAGTTTCATTACCTTTTGTTGTCTTCGTCAGAATGCACTCCCAGGACTGCTACTTCAATAACAAATGTTGGTTTGGTCCAAAATAATCCATCGTTATATCCGAATAGCGGCGTTTTGTTTGTGCATCCCAGACACTATCTGAAATGGTAAATCAGGGTCGTGCGCATGGCGCAATTCGTGACAAAAAAAATCGAAATATTCCATTACCGTACTTCGAAGCATGTCAACCGCTGTTTAAAATCCATTTTTATGCCATTTTTCTCGTAAAAAAGCGATAATATTCCGACCGGGAATCTCCTTTTAGCTAAACAGAGGAAAGTAAACAGAGCTTTCGGTCGACGCGGGCACGAGCCTGAGTCTCAGAGTACTGTAACCAGCCACTACCCAAACGCGCTACTTTGTTTCAGCCAGAGCCTGCAAAGCCACGATTCAGCTTTTTACCGCCTTCTGAGACCCTATGGCAGCCGTAGGAAGTGTCACGGGACAGCTAAGATCCTCACTCTTCAATAAACAGAGACAAGAAGAACGACACCTTGTCAGACAGGCCACTTCCTGCCTGAAACCTTGTCAGGTTTTTGCCTGCCAAATGAGTTCTGTTATACTCACAGACACCATTCAAACAGTTTTAGAAACTTTAGGGTGTTTTCTATCCATATGTAATAAGTATATGCATATTCTAGTTACTGGGTAGGAGTGGTAACCAGATTAAATCGGGTACGTTTTTTATCCAGCCGTGAAAATACTGCCCCCTAGCCATAACAGGTTAAGGGCTCGATTCAATCAGATCCGCATAGCGGTTGTTTTGGCGGTATCGGAGGTGGAACTGCGGTGCAGCTGTCAGATCCACAAGTTGCTCCGTGTTATACTTAAAGCGGACATTGCTATTTACAAGTTGGAACACTGGAATGTGAGACCTAATCTACACCTCGATTAGGGTGATAGAAGTCATTATTTTGTTGAATGATTGTTCAATTTAAGCGTAATTCTTTCCATACGGCCTACACCTTTGCGTTCTGAAAGCGAGTTGGACGGGTGTGGCTTCATGATCACAAGAGCAGCTGCTCACCGATCTGACGGCTCCAACATAGTTCCACTTCTGACAACTGCCAAAACATCCACTACACGGGTGTCTGCTATCGACGATTGATCTGATTGAGTCTAGGCCTCACTCAACTAAATTAACAAACCGGTTTTATCTCCTAGGGCAAGAAGGAAAATGCTTCCCATGGGGAAGAAGGAGGTTCATTGAATAGCTTACCTGGAAGAATTCTTCCCATTTGGCCATGAGGTCTGGGTACTTAGCAGAGCAGTCTGTGTAAGAGGTGCAGTAGTCTTCAGCTGCCTCAGCTGGTGCCTGTACCTGGACCTGAATGAGACCATCTCCAATCAGGCCTTTCTGCACAGCAGCCAGGAACGGGATCACTGAGAGGTAGTAGTTCACACCTGGGGAGGGAGAGAAGGAGCGAGAGAGAGTTTACTAATGGTCTGTTATTGAAGTGTAGGGCTACACACATGGCCTGCATGGTTGAATATGTGTCACAGTGCTTACATGCCCACCAGCTATTAGCGGAAATGCACATGGGATCTCCTTCCTGTCCACATGTTGTAGCGCCAGTGGGGTCAACAAACCGCCCTACAGGAACAGAAGCGCATTCAGTCACATCACTTTCCCCATGAAATCCTTTGATAAACCATCTGATTGAGACAACTGAGAAACGTAGTCAACATTATTGTGTACTACAGTTATCACAAAACAATGTGCACATATTCGACTCCCCTAAGCTACCTAATGAAGGCCCGACATACCTGATCTGAGTTTCCAGGACAGCTGCAGAGGCAGGCCCCACAACGGGCTGGCACTGTCATTGGTTCCCATGGAGGCCATAAACTTGTCAGTGGAGCCCACCAGTATCCTATACAGACTCATCCTCTGCAGGGGGTTCCAGGGGTTGATTGTGACCACGTTGTCCGCCTGAGGCAGGTCCGACAGCTGGCTGGGTGCCTGGTCCCAGAGGATGGGGAGGCCATTTTCAGTGAGCACTGCTGCGTTGGCCCACAGGGCAATTAGCTGAAGCAGGGAGAGGGTCCAGATACACTGCATGCTGGCTACACCTGGATAAGTAACAGTTCCCCCTTTTTGTACTGGAGTGGTCAGTGTACTTTGGCCTCACAACATCGCATGATAGAGAAGGGGTATCGGGGGTAAACCCACTGTGAACAGTACTTATCATGCCATTTTTTGTCCACTCAGCACTTTTGAAGAGCTATTGGACAAAGGTCAGACAAACAACCAAAACAGTTATGTCAGCCCTCAGCAAACATGATCTATAGGGAAGGCAAAGGCAAAGGCATTGATCAGTGATTTCATAATTCGAAAAGAGCATGTCTATTCTCCCCTGTGATTCCTGTTTGTTGATGCTTATCTACAATGTTTTCCTGAGTCAAACTCTGTCCTGCATGTGGGCTTGGGGTTCCCAGAGTTTGCTGCTGTTATATGTGTGTGCAGCATAAACTTACAATAAACTCATAAAGAGGGTCCAGATACACTGCATGCTGTGTACTTTACTAACTGCACACCTGGATAAGTAACAGTTCCCCCTTTTTGTACGGGAGTGGCCAGTGCACTTTGGCCTCACAATGTCACGCGATAGAGAAGGGGTATCAGGAGGCTGGTAAATCCACTGTAAACATTACTTCTTATAATGCATTTTTTTTGTCCATTCAACACTTTTGAAGAGCCATTGGACAGAATTCAGAGAAATAACCAATACTCATAGACGGACAGTTACATCAGCCATCAGCATACATGGTCTATAGAGATGGCTTCAGGCATTGATCAGTGATTTTGTAACGTCCGTCGTTAGGAATGGACCAAGGCGCAGCGGGATTGTGGACACTCATGTTTATTTAAATAAAAAACATGTAAAGCATCCACTTGAAAAAACAATAAACAGAACTTATGACAGCAACAGACTTGCAGGCTCCTACAACGCAGTGCAAGGACAACCACCCACAACCCCAAAGAAAAACACACACACCTATATAGGACTTCCAATCAAAGGCAACTCAACACACCTGCCTTCAATTGGAAGTCCCAATCACCAACACAAACATTCACACACACAAAACTGCCACGTCCTGACCCCAAAACTAATACAATAGCTCCATCTGCTGGTCAGGACGTGACAGTACCCCCCCACCCTCAAGGTGCAGACCCCGGAATGCACCTACCAACAGAAAACACACACAAAAAAAAATACCCAACAAAAACCCATTAAACAATAACCCCTAAACAATAAGGGAGGGAAGGGAGGGTGGCTGCCGTCAACGACGGCCACTGTGCTACACCCTCCCTCCCCAACCCACCTATCCTGGAGGTGGCTCAGGTGCAGGACGTGGACCTCGCTTCACCTTCGGCATCGCCGACTTCGGTGGCGCCGCTAGCTGCGCCGGGCAGACGGGCCACTTGGGCTGACCCTGGCAGACGGACCACTCGGGCTGGGCCGGAGGACAGGAGGGCCACTCGGGCTGGGCCGGAGGACAGGAGGGCCACTCGGGCTGGGCCGGAGGACAGGAGGGCCACTCGGGCTGGGCCGGGAGGACCCAGGAGGGGCCACTCGGGCTGGGCCGGAGGCCAGGAGGGCCACTCGGGCTGGGCCGGAGGACAGGAGGGCCACTCGGGCTGGGCCGGAGGACAGGAGGGCCACTCGGGCTGGGCCGGAGGGCAGGAGGGCCACTCGGGCTGGGCCGGAGGGCAGGAGGGCCACTCGGGCTGGGCCGGAGGATAGGAGGGCCACTCGGGCTGGGCCGGAGGACAGGAGGGCCACTCGGGCTGGGTCGGAGGACAGGCGGGCCACTCGGGCTGGGCCGGAGGACAGGCGGGCCACTCGGGCTGGGCCGGAGGACAGGCGGGCCACTCGGGCTGGGCCGGAGGACAGGCGGGCCACTCGGGCTGGGCCGGAGGACAGGCAGGGCACCTCTGGCAGATCCGGGCAGGCGGGCACCTCTGGCAGATCCGGGCAGGCGGGCCACTCTGGCAGACCCGGGCAGTCGGGCCACTCTGGCAGACCCGGGCAGTCGGGCCACTCTGGCAGACCCGGGCAGTCGGGCCACTCTGGCAGACCCGGGCAGTCGGGCCACTCTGGCATCTCCGGGCAGTCGGGCCACTCTGGCATCTCCGGGCAGTCGGGCCACTCTGGCATCTCCGGGCAGTCGGGCCACTCTGGCATCTCCTGACTGGCAGGCAGCTCTGGCGACTCCTGACTGGCAGGCAGCTCTGGCGACTCCTGACTGGCAGGCAGCTCTGGCGACTCCTGACTGGCGAGGCTGGGCTGACACACTAGACACCTGATGCGTGGGGCTGGTACTGGACGTGCCAGCCTGGAGACACGCACCTCCATGCTAGTGCGTATGGCGAGAAACACCGGACCGTAGAGGCGCACTGGCTCGATGCCTACTTCGCCCTGGTACATGCAGGGCGCTGGTACTGTGCCTACCGGCCTGAAAATCCCAGGCCTCACCACAGCCCCAACCCCAAAGCACGGGACCTGTCCAGTCTGCCCTACAAGGGTACGGGGAGCTGGCCTGGGGCTCCAATCTCGCCCCGCCAAACAGCCCTTGTGCCCCCCCCAAAAAAATTATTGGGGCTGCCTCTCGGGTTCCCTTAGCTCCCTTAACTTGTCCTCCCAGAATCGTCTTTCGTCCTGCCATGTCCATTCATCCACCCTGTTCTCCTGTGGCTTCCTCCTCTTCCGCTGCTTGGTCCTTTGGTGGTGGGTGGTTCTGTAACGTCCGTCGTTAGGAATGGACCAAGGCGCAGCGGGATTGTGGACACTCATGTTTATTTAAATAAAAAACACGTAAAGCAAGAAAAAAAACAATAAACAGAACTTACGACAGCAACAGACTTGCAGGCTCCTACAATGCAGTGCAAGGACAACCACCCACAACCCCAAAGAAAAACACACACACCTATATAGGACTTCCAATCAAAGGCAACTCAACACACCTGCCTTCAATTGGAAGTCCCAATCACCAACAAAAACATTCACACACACAAAACTGCCACGTCCTGACCCCAAAACTAATACAATAGCTCCATCTGCTGGTCAGGACGTGACAGATTTCATCATTCTAAAATAGCATGTCTATACTCCCCTGTGATTCCCGTTTGTTAACCTGTTGAGGACAGACGTTCCGCTAGCGGAACCCCGTTCCGCCTGCGGAACCCCTAGCCAACAGCCAATGGCATCGCACGGCGCGAAATACAAAACCAACTAAAATACCACAATTCAATTTTCTCAAACAATGAACTATTTTAAAGATAAGACTCTCGTTACTCTAACCACATTGTCAGATTTCAAAAAGGCTTTACAGCAAAAGCAAAACATTAGATTATGTTAGGAGAGTACATAGACACAAATAATCACACAGCCATTTTCCAAGCAAGCATATATGTCACATAAACCAAAACCACAGCTAAATGCAGCACTAACCTTTGATGATCTTCATCAGATGACACTCCTAGGACATTATGTTTTACAATACATGCATGTTTTGTTCAATCAAGTTCATATTTATATCAAAAACAGCTTTTTACATTAGCATATGATGTTCAGAACTAGCATACCCACCGAAAACTTCTGGTGAATTTACTAAATTACTCATGATAAACGTTGACAAAATACATAACAATTATTTTAAGAATTATAGATACAGAACTCCTTTATGCAATCGCTATGTCCGATTGGTTCCAACTAATCCATAGTTATATCTAAATACCCCCTGTTTTGTTCGTGCGTTCAGGTCACTATCTGAAGGGTAACGCGCGAGCGCATTTCGTGACAAAAAAATTCTAAATATTCCATTACCGTACTTAGAAGCATGTCAAACGCTGTTTAAAATCAATTTTTATGCAATTTTTCTCGTAAAATAGCGATAATATTCCAACCGGGCGACGTTGTATTCATTGAAAGACTGAAAGAAAAACATGGCGAGTTCTCGTGACCGCGCATCTCCAGTCTCACTGTCCCCAGGCTGACCACTTACAAACTCTGCTGCTGTACTTTCCCCAGAGACGTGTTTTTTATCCGGCTGTGAAAATACTGCCCCCTATCCCAAAGAACTTAATAAGTGGAGTAGCATCAACTAGACTAGCTGTGACTGCATGAGCTATTTCAGCAGGTGGAGGGATTGTTAGTGTGTCGCACAGCTCAATATTATCACTTGGGTCAAACAGTGGTGTTACATTATGAGTCTGTATAACAGCATCAACATTATCTTTCAAAACCAACAATTCAACCATACCGGCATCCTCTGACTTAAGTAATGACTTACTGTACATAAAGGCGCTGATATAATCAAGCAACCTTCATGATCACCCTCTTCGAGCTCTGACTGGTCTTTGTCTTGAACTTGACCCACGGTATTGTCAATATGAAAAAGTTCCTTTGCTGGCAGGCTGAGCAGGCTTTTCCTGATGTCCCATACCAGGCTCTTCCTTCCACTGTCCGACATTGAAACTTCTTCCTTTTCTTCACGAACAGTCAGCACAGTCCAGAATCAAGAATCAGTCTCTGCTCACATCAGTCTGTCCGCGACATGGATTTCAGCCGCAGATTCGTCTTGGTCCCAGATGTTATCTATCACTGGATCAGCTCCCGACCAACAGGTGGCGCCGATCCCAGACGAGCCAGCAAAAATCTGTTACAAGTCCCAGTTTTGGGACTTGTGCAGCAGATAATAGTTCCTGTAACACAGGATAAATGATAAAACAGGAGAGCATGGCTTCTCTTTCAAAGTGTCTGAATACATATGTAAATGTAATATTTCAGTTTTAGCAAAAATGTCTAAAAAAACAGTTTTTGCTTTGTCGTTGTGGGGTGTTGTGTGCAGATTGATGAGGCAACGTAACGTAACAAAAAATAAAAAAAGTCAAGGGGTCTGAATACTTTCCAAATGCACTGTATAAGCCTGGGATATCAACCATTATAAGTTGGCCTTAGTGGGAGTGACCATAGAATGATATAATATTTGTCATCGTCACTAGTTAACACAGTCAAAAAGTCATAATTATGACTAAACCCTGCCCATTTCCACAATGTATCTTCTTAAAATGTGATTTTAAACCTAACCCTAACTAGTGAATGAGAAGTTTGATGCGTTGGTCCAGCAGACCTTCTGCGCATGTGGGCTGAAGTGTCTGGGAACGCGATTAGGTGTAATGTGACTAAAATGACTTCACGTTAGAGCGAGTGCCATCCTTCAGCACAACTTGTCACCCTTTATAAAGCACATGATTATATTCAACCTAGTGGGTTATGTCAGTCACATTTGACATTGGTGATTATGTCACACAGTTAAGGCACATTTATGAACCCTTTATAAAGCATGACATACGGTTAACGCTGCTTTGTAACACATTTATGTAGTGATTATGACAGATTTATGAACCCTTTATAAGTTTAACCTCCGTTAAATCAGGAACACATTTTGGCTACAGAGGTATTTGGTATGTTATGAATTTTGACTTAGGAATTATCCAAGTCGGTTTTCTGTGGGGGGGTATGTTAGTGAATCTCAGTGACCCTGTAAGTCACAATTATATATGTCACAGTTGCATCATTGTACATACTGTACACCAGTACCTGCCAAAGGCATTGAACACAACACTTTCAGTGATTGATATGTACAGTATACGTATACTCCTTCATGTGAGATTTTGAAATAAACATGTTATGTATTCTTTCTTGTCTATCAACGTAGTCTTAATATGTCTTTGTTATTCAGAGACTAATGTCTGATGCAGAAGAAAGTGTCAAATTAGAGAGACTGTAACTTGAGCCCACTCATTATGACAGCTTTTCCTGTCAGTCCCTGTGTGCTGTTCCTCCAATGGTAAACTCTACCTCTGGCCCTTGCCAGTCATGCTGTTCACACCTTCCCAACCAGGGGACTCATTAGCTCCTAACACAGCCTGATGTCTACCTGGCTGTTTTGACAACCTGGTGCATTAGCCACGTTTTATACAACACAATTACATGCGCTCTGTGTACTACGGAAGCTTAATGAACAAACATCTAGTCTCGCTCCTGAGGCTGATGCTTCCCACAGGCTTTTTGAAAGTTGTTTGTACAACTTTATGTTTGTTGCATCACTGAATAAATAAAGTTGTATGTGTTCTATGGTTAATCAAAAACTTTATCTACCTTCGATTTGTCTTATACAACATTGATTTTCCCTGTTAAGTAAGTGTTCTATGCCTATGTCCAAGGGTCAGGCAACACATCATGCACGGTTACATAGACTGTAAGTTTATGCTGCACACACATATAACAGCAGAACCGTCAGTAAACTCCGGGAACCCCAAGCCCACATGCAGGACAGAGTTTGATTCAGGAAAACATTGTAAAGTAAACATAGATATCAAATCAAATTGTATTTGTCACATGCGCCGAAAGAACAGGTGAAATATAAAGAGCAGCAGTAAATGACAATAGCAGGGCTATATACAGGGGGTACCGGTACAGAGTCAGGGGGCACCGGTGTTGAAGTAATTGAGGTAATTATGTACATGTTGGTAGAGTTATTAAAGTGGCTTTGTATAGATAATAACAGAGAGTAGCAGCAGCGTGGAGGATGCAAATAGTCTGGGTAGCCATTTGATTAGCTGTTCAGGAGTCCTATGGCTTGGGGGTAGAAGCTGTTTAGAAGCCTCTTGGACCTAGACTTGGCGCTCCGGTGCCGCTTGCCGTGCGGTAGCAGAGAGAACAGTCTATGACTAGGGTGGCTGGAGTCTTTGACAATTTTTAGGGCCTTCCTCTGACACCGCCTGATATAGAGGTCCTGGATGGCATGAAGCTTGGCCCAGGTGATGTACTGGGCCGTACGCACTACCCTCTGTAGTGCCTTGCGGTCAGAGGCCGAGCAGTTGCCATACCAGGCAGTGATGCAACCCGTCAGAATGCTCTCGATGGTGCAGCTGTAAAACGCTAGCAAAATTCAAACTACAGTATTATAAATATTTAACTTTCATAAAATCACAAGTGTAATATATTAAAATAAAGCTTAACTTCTTGTTAATCCAGCCAATGTGTCAGATTTCAAAAAGGCTTTACGGCGAAAGCACACCATGCGATTATCTGAGGACAGCGCCCCGCATACAAATACATGAAAAACACATTTCAACCAGGCAGGTGTGACACGAAAGTCAGAAATAGCAATATAATAAATGCCTTACCTTTGATCTTTTTCTGTTGGCACTCCAAAAGGTCCCAGTTACATCACAAATGGTCCTTTTGTTTGATAATGTCCTTCTTTATATCCATAAAAACTCAGTTTAGCTGGCGCGCTTCAGTCAATAATCCACCCAGTTTCCCTCCATCAAAATGCATACAAAATGAATCCCAAACATTACTAATAAACTTTTCCAAACAAGTCAAACAACATTTATAATCAAACCTTAGGTACCCTAATACGTAAATAAACTATCAAATTTAAGACGGAGAATCGTTATTGTCTTTACAGGAGAAAAATAACAAAGAACGCGTTCTCATTCACGCGCTTGGAAACACTTCAGCCAAAATGGGAGCCACCTAGAAAAACTACAATTTCTGGCTCATTCTTCCAAAAACCAGCCTGAAACTCTTTCTAAAGACTGTTGACATCTAGTGGAAGCCCTAGGAACTGCAATCTGGGAGGACTTCGCCTTATTATAAAAGTGATAGCTATTGAAAATAGTGGTAGGCTGAAATCTTTTTTTGGGGGGGATGGTTTGTCCTCGGGGTTTCGCCTGCCATATCAGTTCTGTTATACTCACAGACATAATGACGTAGTGTAAATTGATGAGGAATAAAAATTATTGAATCAATTTCAGAATAAGGCTGCAACCTAACAAAATGTAGAAAAGTTAAGGGGTCTGAATACTTTCCGAAGGCACTGTATAACAGCAGCACAGTCAGTAAACTCTGGGAACATTGTAAAGTAAACATAGGTAAGCATTAACATAGCTCATACAGTCAGCGCTAGCACAGTCAAAACGACACCAAATACTGATTTACATAGAGTGCTCACAAGCTACGAGGAGCTTAGCAAGAGACTTCTATGACATGTTACCGTACCTACCTCACAGCCGGTATCCACACTGCCCTCTACAACACAATACAGTGACACGCCATGCAGAAGCCTGTAGTCTGGGCTGACGACACACCCAAAATACGAGAAGGTGATCTCCTTAAGAGACCTCTCCTCCCTCCTACCATCGTAGAGAATTCATAATACAGGGGGGTCAAATTGGTGACTACACATCAGACATCACCTACAACAATGTGTGTAAGCAGATAGAAGGAGGAAGGAGTCAAAGAAGACTTCAATGATTCGGAAATGGTCAGAGACGTGCTCAGAATAATAAAACCAGGACATTTCAAAGACATTTTGATGAATAAAGAGGAAATGACAGGAGCGGAGCTCAAGGAGTTCCTACAGGCCCACTTAAGAGAAAAGAACAGTACTGAACTATTCGAGGAGCTAATGTGCGCTAGACAAGATGAGCAAGAGACACCACAACAGTTCCTCTACAGTGTGATAGCTCTAAAACAACGAGTCCTGTTCTCATCTAAATGACCTGACGCAGGCATAAAATACAGTGCCACTGTTCAAGATGTTTTCCTACACACAGTGCGCCAGGGGCTTGGGCATAAATACACTGACATTCGCCGAGAACTAAAACCCCTACTCTCAGGTAACGATGTCAGTGACGAGACAATATTGACACGTGATGAGAATAATGAGTGAGGAAAGTAAGAGACAATGAAGGCTAGACCCCATGACTTGACAACACACGTCATATGCGCGCAGTTAGGAGTTGTAGCAGACTCCAGTGCCAATCCAGAGGCAACTGGGCGTAAAACCAAGATTGACACCATACAACATCTTTCAGCCAAAATAGATGCACTCACCAGCATAATCGATTAAATGAAACAGTCAATACCGCAACGGCAATCAGATCATATGTGCCGATGTCCCACGAGTAACACAACGCAGCCTAGATGAGAGAAACCTTATGGCTGTTCAAAATGTGTCGAACAGGGTCTATCTAATTGTAGTCATTGCTTCTTCTGCAGTGAGGAAGGTCACAGGGCCATGGGCTGTCTAAAGAAACCCAAAGTGCCAGGGAAACTGGAGCCAGTCACTGTGGGGTCCTCGACAACCATCCCAGGCTAACAGTGTCCAAAGAACTGAACTTAATACAGAGCCATGTAGTAATACCAATACTCCTCCCTATCACGCCAGAAGAAGTCAGCATGCAACAAAGACAGAGAAAGACCTCCACTTTACCCTCACCAGACCCACCAGCTGCTAAAAATGAACACGTTCCAAGACTCATAGGGAGAAGAGCCCTGACCCAGTGTAACTTGAATGGCTTAGCAGTGAGTGCTTTGCTTGACAAAGGAGCTCAAGTCAGCATGATAGATCATATTTGGAAAGACAAATACCTACCTGATCTGGATATCAGACCGCTCATTGAAACGAGTTGGGGTTGTATGCAGTAAATGGAGACCTCATCCCTTTCGACGATTGGGTTTGCCATAACAGTAAACTTACCTGAGAATGAGGACCCCAGCCTGTTAACTTCTATGGGCTACGTGGGACGCTACCGTCCCACCTGCGGGACACACTATTCAACAGCCAGTGAAATAGCATGGCGCGAAATACAAAGCATCAAAAATCTCATAATTTCATTTTCTCAAACATACGACTATTTTACACCATTTTAAAGATACACTTGTCTTTAATGTAACCACATTGTAACCACCGATTTCAAAAAGGCTTTACAGCGAAAGAAAAACATTAGATTATGTTAGGAGAGTACATAGACAAAAATAATCACACAGCCATTTTCCAAGCAAGGACATGTGTCAATAAAACCCAAAACACAGCTAAATGAAGCACTAACCTTTGACGATCTTCATCAGATGACACTCCTAGGACATTATATTACACAATACATGTATGTTTTGTTCGATAAAGTTCATATTTATATCCAAAAACAGCATTTTACATTGGCGCGTGATGTTCAGAAAACATTTTCCCACCAAAACGTCCGGTGAATGTGCACATCAATTTACAAAAATACTCATCATAAACGTTGACAAAATACATAACAATTATTTTAAGAATTATAGATAGACTACTCCTTTATGCAACCGCTGTGTCAGATTTTAAAATAGCTTTACGGAGAAAGCACATTTTTCAATATTCTGAGTACATAGCTCAGCCATCACAGCGAGCTATTCAGACACCCGCCAAGTTCGGGGCAACCTAAACTCAGAATTAGTATTATAAATATTGTATTACCTTTGCTGATCTTTGTCAGAATGCACTCCCAGGACTGCTACTTCCACAAGAAATGTTGTTTTTGTTCGAAATAATCAATTTTTATGTCCAAATACCTCTGTTTTGTTCGTGCGTTCAGAGCACTATCCAAAGTCATAACGCGCGAGCGCGGTATGGGAGACGAAAAGTCAAAATGTTCCATTACCGTACTTAGAAGCATGTTAAAATCAATCTTTATGGTATTTTTTACGTAAAATTGCGATAATATTCCAACCGGACAATAGCGTATTCATTCAAGGACGAAAAGAAGGAACAGCGTGCTCGTGTGACCGCGCATATCCAGTCCCTTTGTTGCCAGGCAGTCCACTCAGAAACTGAGCTCCTATTATCTGCCCAGTGACAGGAGAATGCTCAAACCACTTTCTGAAGGCTTTAGACAGCCAATGAAAGCCTTAGAAAGTGCAACGTAACCCCACAGATACTGTAGTTTCGAAAGGGACTATAAAGAAGAACTACATTTCTCAGATCCTACACTTCCTGGTTGACTTTTTCTCAGGTTTTTGCCTGCCATGTCAGTTCTGTTATACTCATAGACACCATTCAAACAGTTTTAGAAACTTCAGAGTGTTTTCTATCCAAACCTACTAATACTATGCATATTCTAGTTTTTGGGCCAGAGTAGTAACCTGTTTAAATTGGGTACGTTTTTCATCTGGCCGTGAAAATACTGCCCCCTATACCCCAACAGGTTAATCAACGTCACTTTCCTAGTGTGTAGTCTACGACTGGAGAGGCCATTGCTTGGGTTCAACGTACTTGAAGAACTGGTCCAAGGAAAACCAGAGACTCATACCTACCCTCATTACCCTACTCTGTGGGGCCATCTCTGTCCTGATTGTCAAAGCAAAGACCATTGTGAGCTGTATGCAGACCATAACAGCCAATGTGCAGCAAGGACGCCTGAGAGTTGGCCATCAGGACATAATCATTACCGCTGGCCAGATATCTTGGGTTAAGTGTAGAGTTCCTCTCACTATGGACCAATCCGATGCCCTGGTGTTGTTTGAAAAAGGATGGTACGTTGCACCTCTGTATTGACTACCGTCTGTTAAACCAAAAGACGGTACCTGACAGGCACCCATTACCCAGAATCCAAGACCTGACAGACACCCTTGGTGGCTACTCCTGGTTCAGCATCTTAGACCAGGGAAAAGCCTATCATCAAGGTTTCATAGCAGAGGGTTCTCGAGATCTCACCACCTTCATCACCCCCTGGGGACTCTATGGATGGGTGAGAATTCCATTTGGACTCTCCAATGCACAAGCAACATTCCAGAGGAGCATGGAGGAGATGCTGAGCTCCCTCAGGGACAAATGTTGTATACCATACTTGGACTATGTCCTTTGCTATGCAAAGTCCTTTGACGAGCATGTGGACGGAATCCGGAAAGTCCTCAAGGCTCTCCAACGCCATGGAGTGAATCTCCGGCCAGAGAAGTGCGAACTCTTCCACCGGGAGGTCCAGTACGTGGGGTGCCTCGTGTCGGCCGAAGGGGTGAGGATTGACCCTAAGCACCTGGAAGCTTGACCCTAAGACACCACAGACTATGGGCGACGTCAGGAGGTATGTTGGTACCGAAAGAGTACTCAACCTTGCTAGAGAGAGGTTCTACTAGCCATATGTGAAGAAGGAAATCGAGAACTATGTCATAAGGAAATGTCCGTGCATAAAGCAGAAGAAACCTGCCATGCATGTGCGAGCACCTATGTGTAGCATCACGTCTAGCTCACCCATCGAGCACATCTGTGTTAATTACTTACATCTGGAGACCATCCGAGGAGATTATGAGTATGTTCTGGTGGTGGTTGATCATTTTTCAAGATTTGCTCAAGCTTACCCGACAAAGAGTTTGAGAATGAGCTATTCCGTACACTCCAGCAGTTGTCGGGGGTTGGCCATTCCCGAACATCACCATACCATGCCCAAGGTAACCCAGCTGAGAGATTTAACTGCACCTTGCCACATATGTTGCGAATGATGGTAGACAAAGAGAAGGAGAGATGGAAGGACCATCTTCCGCAAATTGTACACGCATACAACTGCACCCGACATGAGTCCACTGGTTACTCACCCTGCTATTTGCTCTACGGTCATCATCCACGCCTTCCAGTGGACTTGTTGTTTGGCTTGTTGAGAGAGGGAGGCCCAGACGCACACAAGAGATATGCAAAAGAGTGGGCAGGAAGAATGACTGAAGCATATCGGATTGCAAACGAGAACAGCAAGCAGTCAAATGCAAGAGGCAAATCCTACTATGACCAGAAGATGAAAGGGGTAGTTCTACAACCTGGAGACTGAGTTCTGGTTAGGAGCCTCAGTGAGCGGGATGGGCCCAGGAAGCTAAGATCATACTGGGAGAAAGTGATCTAAGTAGTGAAGGAACAGTTTGCAGACAATCCGGTATACATAGTTCATCCCGAGGTTGGAGACAGGCATAAAACCAGAACACTGCACAGAAACTTGTTACTACTTGTGAATGATTTAAAGGTTGAACCTCCACCACCTTGTCCAACTAAACCAGCACCAGAGAAGCGATCTATGCAGAGAAACAGACAGTCAAGAGTCAGTGATGTGGAACAACACAGTCACAACGGGGACACATCTGACTCGAATGAGGAATGGACAGGAGGCTATTGATTAAGGAGACCAGTGACTAGGACAGAACAAAGAGCTCCATTCCAAGTACTTGCAAGACCTCCCATGATACAAAGAGATGCAGTCCGAGTACCTGTAAGGGAAGAGGAAAGACAACCTGCAAATGAGTACCTACCTGATACAGTTCCAGTACCTGTAATGGAAGAACAAAGACAACCTGAGAACGAACACTTACTGATCGAAACAAACCAGAGCCAGATAATGAGCACGAGGAGCATCTCGAATATGAGCAGGAAGAGAGACCCAGGAACCCTCCTGCAGTTGATGCACACACTGAGTGTAGGCGGTCCACTAGAGATAGAAGGCCAAAGCATATGTTCACATCTGAGACACTCGGTCAACCTTCAATGCAACCACACCCTACAGTGAACACACTCGGTGTAACACACAGTGCGCCTTCCTTACCAGTATGGGAAACACCTTACTACATTCCTCAACCCTACTCACTTGCACCTTACATGCGGCCCACTTACATGCTATTGATGAAAAGGGAGTTTTACGATTTTGAGTTTTAGATTTTGAGTTTTGGGAATGTCAGGAGACAGTTTATTCTTGTCAGGGAGTGTGTGACGCACACAAAATGTATGTTCACATTTGTGTTTATATATTGTTTCTTGGTATTGGGGTAGAATGATTTTACTGAAATGTCAGTCCTCCAAGGTCTCGCCATTGCGATGCGTTTATACTACTGTTGGCCAGTAGGGGGCAGTGAGACATGCTCGCTTCGCACTGGGACTATATGCAATCCTGCACATGTGTGTTCTCATAATTGAGAGAACCTTTTAAAGAGAAGCCACGTTCTCCTGTTTCATCATTTATCCTGTGTTACAGGTCAGTAAAGTGCAAAAATACACTGAATACCACAATATTGTTTTGTAACTTGCCTGTTGAGGTGAATGTAATGGTTTTGAACAACATAGTAATTGCATAACTTCGTACTAGACGGAAAACGCATGTTGAGTGTAAAATGAAATGATGGCGATGCATTCCTTTGGTCTATAAAAAAAAACATTTTTATTTTTGAAAAAGACACTCCTGACAATATCTTAAGGATTAAGAGAATTGAATGTTGTAACTGTGATGTTTAAGAACTTTGTAATTGTTGTACTGTAAATGTCAGAAAAGCGGTTAGCTTTTGGCTAGCTCAGGTTAGCTGTTTGCTAGCTCCGGTCAGTTGGTTGCTAGCTTTGGTTAGCAATATGCTAGCTTGTTCAGTCATTTCCCAAAAATTAGCATTAATGTCATTTGCAATAGTCTTGTCTTTCTATTAGCCCTTCTTACACTGGCTGTATGTATTTTGAGCATGTGTATAAAATAAATTCAAATGATTAAACCGGTCTTTAAAGGCTTTGATGTTTTAGAGTCTCCTATGGGGCTATAGAGGGCAACAGTCAACTACATAATTATAACCTAAACAGGTGAATTAAAGTTAAGAGTAAATTGGATTGGAATTTAATGGTTTTGATGTGTAAATTGAAGTATGTTTGATATGTGTATGAACTAATATGTCAGGGATTTATGAGACAGATGATTAAATACACTTTAAAGAAAACATTGAAATACAATGAAAAGACAGAAGAAGACGATTTGGACTTGAGAGAATGTTGAATAAAATAATTGAGAGAACCTTTGAAAGAGAAGCCACGTTCTCCTGTTTCATCATTTATCCTGTGTTACAGGAACTATTATCTGCTGCACCAGTCCCAAAACTGGGACCTGTAACAGTAGCTATGTGATCTATCTCAACACTTGACAACTACAAATTAATCTAAATTACAATAAATAAACATTAACTTAATAGCTTTTCGCTGTCCAGTGGCACCACAAGTGGGCATTTGATTTGCAAACTCATCACATGTGCGCTTACTGTACTATAGAAATACTGCTAACCAAACAACAGTGCAGGGCATGCGCACTGAATAAAAGGGAAAATAAAAAACGAGAAAACGGAATTTGGGGGAAAAAATGATTTAGGCAAAAAATATTAACTGATTTTAAAAGGCCCTACCAACGTTTTTTGCTTTCATGACTGCAGTTTAAAGCATGTGTCATCCTGCAGCACAGCCTTTTTGGGGAAAGTTGAGGTCAGGTCCATGATTGACTATGCACCCAAGATGGAAAGAGGTTGGGCCATCTTAGAAATGTTTTAGAGGAATATAATAGAATATCTAACATTTTGCATTTATCCAAAGCGACCTACAGTCAGCTCGGGAATTCAAACCAGCGACCTTTCAGTTACTGGCCTAATGCTCTTATCCAGTAGGCTACCTGGCTGGCAGTGGAGCACACAGCCCAGCTGTTGTCGCACCTGCTCACTCTAGCTTCAGGATAAATTGTTCCAAAAACTCGTTCTTGCTGACCCAACAGAACATATGTTTGGGTTGCCTCTGGGTCTGTCAAGTAGCCCTCAACGTGGAAAGAGTGACGGCTTTTTGCCACTGCCTCTCAGTGTTTCACCCGGCAACATCAATCACGTAGTGGATGTGTCTGAGGCTTCTTGGGCTCATGGTCTCCATGATAGGGGTAGTTCCGCTTGGCCTTCTCCTCATAAGAGACTTCCAGCGTTGGGTGACCTCCCTCCGCTTGGGCCCGTCCCTCCACTGGCACAGACGTGTGCTTCTGTTGTTGAAGTGTCTATCAGCACTTCAATGCTGGAGAGACCCATCCCTCTTGTCACAGGGCTTCCCAAATGAGAGAGTCATCACGTGCAAAGCAGTGACGACGGATGCGTCACTACAGGGATGGTGAGCAGTTCACAAAGGGCATACAGTGAATGGTACTCTCTGAGTACAGCCCATATGAAATTTCTCGAGCTCTACACTGTGTTACTAGTCCTCAGGCACTTCCGTCCGTTGTTACAAGGCCAACATGTCCTGGTCAGGTCGGACAATACATCTACGGCAGTGAGGTTTAAAGCCGGGTAAGCAATTTCTATTGAGCCCCTTATATATACTGTGCTTACACAATAGACGTGATGTAATAATAGTAGACGTCACTACTGTATATAAATACTTGCACTTACTTGTACAAAGTCCATCCGTCGATCTTTATGGCTAAAGACATCACCGACTGTAATGTTAAAGTCCTTCCTGTTGGCTCTTTTTTTAAATGTATCTAGGTCTTGATGCGATGGAGAAGATGGCAAGGGATGAGAGTCTTCCTTGATCAGTCCCGTTTCGACTGTATGTCTTTATCCGTTTCAACGCAGAAAATGACCTCTCAACGGTTGCTGTTCTGGCTGGTATAGAGAGAACAAGCTGCAGGAACTTTGTCGCCTCGGGGACAGTCTGTGTCAGGTCATGCTGGAACAAAAAGCTGAGGAGCTGTTGAGGTGATTTGTCTCGTACCATTTGTGAACTGTACAATCCGACAAGATCAGCCTTAAGTCTAACGAAATTGAAGTACTTGGCATATTTTGACAACCTCTCATTTGCTGGTGTTGAACTTTTGTGACATTGTTTCAAATTGTTTGCAGTCCACTAAGCCAAGAAAATTAAGTTCACCACAACGGTCAAAGCTGGCTCTCATCTGAACATTGATATTGTCCGGTATGTTGTAGTAGATTCGCCCACTCTCTACTCTGATCAGCTGTTTAAAACGAGTTTCGCTTTCTGCCAGGCCCAGTTCATTGCATTTCTGCTCCAATCGCTCAAAGAAACTTGTCGCTGCCATTCCAGTGCTTTCATTGTGTTGCTGATACAGATATGGCAGAAACCCATATCCATCACTTTGTTCAGCAGAACACAAAAAAGCGTGTCAGTTTCATTGAAATTTCAGTCATTGGCCATGAGCAAAAAGCAAACACGGCGACAGTCTCTAAATGGGTTGCTAACTGTTCATTTATGTTAGCAAAGGCATGTAATAGTTCCACATATTTGCCCCTGGGACTTTGATGAGCTGGCACTCTCATCATTGCCACGAAATGCCAACTCCTGTTTACCTAGGTAGCATGATGTAGCATTAATTAGCTAGGCCTTTCAAAATCTCACGGTTCTCTTTACCTTGGCATTGTACATGCTGATGTTCAATCTCAGTAGCGAACTCTGTCTATCACTCTGCCTATCCCAGTACTTTGAATGGGACAAATGAATGGGACATATTGAAAGATGAAAGGCAACGGTTCTCTCTGCCTTCCTTTAGCTGGCAGTATAAGGTAGAAACACGCATGAGCAAGTCATGTCAATGCTTTGCTTTGAGTTTGAATGGCAGGAGAAAGGCACACATCAAGGCTGCCTTTCCTCTGGGCTCCTTGCGCATTTTGTACCAGATTACCGCACATTTAGGAAGTAAGTACTAGTTTGGAAATTGATTTTATCATGCAGAAAAAACATGAAGATGACAAAATTATTATTGATGAAATGTACAGTGGTGATTTTAGCATGTAAATCTTGGTGCGTCAATTTTTTTTTACAATATTCGATGATTACATTTCTCTAAAACATGTATAGGCAGCACCAAGTCAGAACAGTAGGCAAAATTAAGAGGGGAAATTAGACCAAATTATTAGGGTGAAGCACATGGGCTACTAACAGCTTACTACACAACATACACTTAATATTACTTTCTTAGCTACAGCATAGTTTTTGGACTCACCTTGTTGTGCTGTGCTCACTTGAACAGTAAGGTGGCGCGGCGGACCTTCATGGACAAGTGAATGAAAACTGTGAATGAAAACTGAAAACTGAAAACTAACATTGTTTATCACATTTTTTATGTGGCAAAATTTGTGGCAAAATTTGAAATTATGTTTTTTACATTGGATAAAAGTGGAGACTCAGAGCTAGACAATGGTACATCATACACTGCAGTTGAGGAACAATGGAAAAGTAATTTTACTTTGAAAGTTGATAAACTTGTAACCCCACTTTTGAGAAAATGGACCTTGAATATTTTGGTACACCTACTGGAGAGCTCATCTTTGTCTACACCCATTCAGCATCGTTCACACCCTCTTTAAGCCGATGTATAACACTTGTATTTTTTATGAATGTTTATTATGACTATTTCTGTATTTTGAATTTGGTGCTCTGCAATATCACCGGATGTTGTCGAGGTGGGTTGCTAGCGCAACGCCTGCGCCAGAAAGGTTAAGCCTTTAGCCCCACCCATCTCTTTAAGGATTCACTTGTGAGGCCAAGAAACAACTTTATTTTATAAAGTCGTTTCTTGCATCATACAACACAACACAACGCAATTTACGGTCACCTATTTGGCCCATCGTGTTACAGACCAAGTAAAAAGTAATTAATTAATGTCAAGCCCTTCATAATGTAAAAACTTTTTTTAAAGTCTCATGCAATGTAGGCCTGCACTGAACACCACATATAGGCTACTGTAGGCTATCTTATACAAATCTAATGCTATTTCCATGTGAAAATGTTATGGGATTTGCTCCATTGGTTTTGATGGTAGGGCTACATTATGTTCAAATAGCAACAATAGACTATTGGCTACTGTCTAAAACTGTAAGGGTACATCCTCAGTGGTAACAGTAAATGAGTGCCGGAAGTTGCACAAAATTCTCACAATGTTCAAGTTTCCGCTCACGAGACCTAAAATTTTCACAGTGCCCTATAAAATTAGAAGAACATTGATCCCAACCCATACTAGCATGCACCATGCATGAATCTGCAGGTAGCTAAAGCTAACCAACTAGGTTCAATGTTAGCTAGCTAGCTAACATTAGGCTATAACTAGCAATACAAATTACTTTCTGAGATACAAATAATATTACTGACGGGGCACACTTTCTAGTAGGCTTAAATTGAAGATATGGCAAAGAGGAGTGGCAATATCATCCGCTTTTATCCTCAGTCATGTTTTCACCTCTTCCACGCTCACTTTTCGGAATTCAAAACTACAATGCTTGTCTATCAGAATTCGATCAGTTATACTTGGATGTGTAGCATCAGCATTTGTTGCTGGCATGTCATTCCTAACTTTGCTAATCTTGCCATGAAAAAAATCCTTAAAGTAATTGGCAATATCAATGTGTTTTGTGATGAGTGAGGCATCTGATTCAATGAATGATGAAGCTGAGTTTGCCTTTTTGCCCAAATTTTTATTTAAGGTGCTCCAAATCTTTTCACTATCATTTTTTATATAATTTATCTTTGTTTCATAGTATAGTTTCTTGTTCTTTTTATTCCATTTAGTCAATTGATTTCTTAATTTTCAGTAAGTTTGCCAATCGGTTGTGCAGCCGGACTTATTTTCCATTCCTTTTGCCTAATCCCTCTCAACCATACAATGTTTTATTCACATGTAAAAGTACTGGTGACAAATCATGCATTCCGATTCTTCCATAGATTGTAATGGTCACATAAATATTTTTGGAATGGTTGTACTGAAAAAAATGTAATCACAAAACTATAATAGCCTTGCTTTGAACCCCTGGAGAAGGTGGAGCTTAAGATTCGGTCATATAAGACAGCCTTGTTGCCAAGGCCAACTGCATTGGTGACCTTTATGCACTTTCAGTTCATCCTTCATGTACTCAGTTTGCCCCCAACTACTCCAAGGTTATGATATGTCCTAACCCAACGTTAGTTCCTAAAGTCATTCCTAAGACTTATAGTGGTCTAGCCACTGACCTCTTCCCTTTCCACCCTCTGCCGTTCTCTTCCCCAGAGAAGCTGCGCCTGAACACGCTGTGACTAGTATGCGCCCTGCACATCTACATGGATAGGACTAGGCCTTTCCGGGGGTGTGACCAACTGTTTGTTTGCTTTGCCAACCCTGCTCGGGGTAGGGATTTGTCAAGGCATACAGTTTTAGGGGGTTGCAGTCTCCCCTGGGTGTCCGGACTCTTCCACTAGAGGAATTGCTACGTCATGGTCACTGTTCAGGGCCATCTCCATCTTGGAGATTTGTGCGGCGGCTAGTTCGGTTTCCCCTCACACCTTTGTGAGGTTCTATCGTCTGGGTGTCACTTTGCCTTCTGTGGCGCACACAGTCCTCGGCGCTAGAGCTGTGTATGTATTACCATGTACCACAACAGACTTCTCCAGAAACAGGCTATTGGCAATCGGGGTGTGCCATAGTGAGATGTCGAACTGGGTCGACGAAAAGAGAACTTTGGTTAACGGTATGTAAACCCGGTTCTCTGAAGGAGAGGAGGGAGACATCTCATCAGATTGCCCCTCTTGCAAGACTTGTGTAAGAGGTATTTCTTAGAAAGAGATCAGAGCATTGCCTAGTTCTATATAGACACGTGGGGTGTACACCCACAAAGCTCTGATTGGCCTGTTAGCCATGACTGAATAAGGCTTCAACTTATGACATGCTAGAGAGGGCATGTCCCATCTGCTACAGAGAACCGGGGTTACATACCTCAACCAAAGTTACTTGTCCATGGGACCGACTGATATTCGCTCACCCATTCACACTCTTTCCTTCACTCACTCCCTCATTCACTCACTCCCTTACTCACAAACTACCTCTTTCACTCACTCACCACGGGTGGAAAGAGTATTGAAATATCCTACTCAAGTCGAAATACTGTTACTTTAAAACACTTTTACTCAAGTAAGAGAAAAATGACTGACTTTTAAAAATACAAAAAAAAGTACATGTACTCGGAAAACCTACTCAATTACAGTAAAGAGACGAGTTGTAATTTCACTTAACAAAAATATAAATGTAAAATGAAACAATTTCAAATATTTTTTATTGCGTAACAGCTCACATAAGGAAATTACTGGAAATTCAGATATGCATCGGTTGGTCACAAATACCTTAAAGAAAGAGGTAGGGGCGTGGATCAGAAAACCAGTCAGTATCTGGTGTGACCACCATATTGCCTCATGCAGCGAGACACATCTCCTTTGCATAAAGTTGATCAGGCTGTTGATTGTGGCCTGTGGAATTTTTTCCTACTCCTCTTCAATGGCTGTGCAAGTTGGAACACTCTGTCGTACACGTCAATCTAGAGCACCCCAAACATGATCCAATAGGTGACATGTCCGGTGAGTATGCAGGCAATGACAGAACTGGGACATTTTAAACGTACAGGATTTGTGTACAGATCATTGCGACGGATCCTTGCATTATCATGTTGAAACATGAGGTGATGGCGGTGGATTAATGGCACGACAATGGGTCTCGTCACGATATCTCTGTGCATTAAAATTGCCATTGATAAAATGCGATTGTGTTCGTTGTCCGTAGCTTGTCTGCCCATACCATAACCCCACCGCCACCATGGGGCACTCTGTTCACAACGTTGATATAATCAAACCACTCACCCACACGATGCCATGCACACTGTCTGCCATCTACCCAGGTACAGTTGAAATTGGGATTCATCGGTGAAGAGCACACTTCTCCAGCGTGCCAGTGGCCATCAAAGGTGAGCATTTGCCCACTGAAGTTGGTTACGACGCCGAACTGTTGTCAGGTCAAGACCCTGGTGAGGAGCACAAAGATGAGCTTCCATGAGACGGTTTTCTGCTGAAATTCTTTGCCTGTGAAAACCTACGGTTTTATCAGCTGTCTGGTTGGCTGGTCTCAGACAATCCTGCAGGTGAAGAAGCCAGATGTGGAGGTCTTGGGCTGGCAAGGTTACACGTGGTCTGAAGTTGGACATACTGCCAAAATCTTTCAAACGGCATTGGAGGTGGCTAATGGTAGAGAAATGAACATTACATTCTCTGGCAACAGCTCTGGTGTACATTTCTGCAGTCAGAATTCCAATTGCACACTCCCTCAAAACTTGAGACATCAATGGCATTGTGTTGTGTGACATAAATGCACATTTTAGAGTGGCCTTTTATTGTCCCCAGCACAAGGTGCACCTGTGAAATGATCATGCTGTTTAGTCTAGTCAGCTTCTTGATATGCCACACCTGTCAGGTGTATGGATTATCTTGGCAATGGAGAAATGCTCACTATCAGGGATGTTAACAAATTTGTGCACAACATTTGAGAGAAATAAGCTTTATGTGCATATGGAACATTTCTGGGATGTTTAACTTCAGTTCATGAAACATGGGACCAACACTTTACATGTTGTGTTCATATTTTAGTTCTGTATAGTTACTTTACACTTCTGTTAGCTATGCTGTTGAAATAAACTAGCTTTACATGATTTGAGTTTATTCTGCTTCTGACATCTGCCTCTTACTAACAAGTAGTAGATTTAGCCCACTCTTTGTCCCTAACAGTGAGAGACACACATGACAGATCCAACTTAGTAGCCTCCTACCCGCATTCAAGTCTCCCCACCCGGCATCGCCAGCCAGTGGCCACTACATGCAAGTCAGACGAGTGCACTCTTATGGCAGGTGAAGGGCACATTTTCTGAGATTCAGGAGCTCATGAAAATAGCTAGTTTGATGTGCAATTCGCTACATTAAAAATTAAAAGAGACAATTTATTATATTTGTATTATTCACACAATTTTAAGAAATCCACCGAGCTGCAAGGACACTTTTTCATAGGCCGGCAAAAGAGCAGCTGCTCGGGCGCTGGATGAGCCCTATCTGTGCACTTGCCTGAACATGACGAGTACCTAGTAACTCGAAAGAGCTGAGCAATGATGTCACATTAAAATGGCTCTGTGTTCTGTGTACTCTGTGTAACCTACTACCATACCAGCAAACAAATCATTCTGGATCAAGGGGCATTTGGATCACCAATATTTGGAATGAGGAGGAGGTTACTGTAGGTATTATAAACCTATCAGTAATTTCTCTTACGTGTAACCACAAGTCTGGTCTTGTGGGGTAGTACTGGATTCAAGCCTTATCTTTGAAATTCTGCGCTGTAGTGAGCTTAAATTGTAAAGGTAATTCCTGATAATGCTGTGAATAGAACATTGCCTTTAAATGTCAATTAGGCTACAATGCGGAACTTCGGCAATACGGATTGAATCGAGCCCCTTAAATCAAATTATTATAGAAAATTTGGAAAAACAGTAAAATGTGTAATGAGCTAACTGATTGGATTATCTTGTGACTGATGAAAGAGACTATCATATCCTCTAGAAGGGAGTGGTTACAACTATGACATCATTAACTTTAGTGCTCTGCTACAGATTTTTTACGTAGAATGTAGTCTGATTGGTCAATGTGATATTGTGATCATCATTATGGTAATAGACTATAGGTACAAAAGCACAAGAGTCAAATTCACATTTGCATCACATTGCAACCAGAGAAAAAGGGTTTACATGTGATACATCACCATCTGCATGGCTGAGAGGTAAGGTATGTTGAATTGAACAGAAAAATTTACTTAACCGGTATTTGTGGTAATATTTCCAACGAATACGCAAAACTAATGTACATTTTAATACATTTTATCAAGTGACTAAAATACAGCATTTGAATTTGTTTTATTAAATCATCCAACATAATGTAATACTTTCCAACTAATATTCTATAATTGATGTTTACATCTATATTAATAAAGTGACAATAATGTATCTTTTATATTTCAGATAAGATTCTTTCAACCACGACCATGGAACCAGGAATCAGTCTCAGCAAGACTGATATTGTTGAGAATATACTTCTATGTTTTGAAACAGTGAATGGGTCTTGCAAACGATCAATCTTTCCTCCAACAATACGAGTATTACTTTATCTCTTACTTGGCTCAATGTCTGTTCTGACAGTGTGTGGCAACCTTCTTGTAATCATCCCCATCATTCACTTCAAACAGCTCCACACCCCAACCAACTACCTCATCCTCTCTCTGGCTGTGTCAGACCTCCTCTTGGGGGTTTTAGTGATGCCTCCCAGAATGGTATATTCAGCGGAAAGCTGCTGGTATTTTGGGGATTTATTCTGTAAAATATACACCAGCACTGATGTCATGTTGTGCAATACATCCATTCTTAACTTGTGTTTTATTTCTATTGACCGGTATTATGCAGTGTGTCGCCCTCTCCTTTATAGAATTAAAATAACTGTTCACGTTGTTCTGATTATGATTCTGGTCACCTGGACTGTTTCTGCCGGAGTAGGGTTTTCTATGATATTTCTGGAGCTCAATATTTGGGGCATGGAGGATTTTTACTATAAAAATGTTGCCTGTGAGGGAGGATGTATTTTGTTTCAAAACAAAGTGTCGAGTATTGTGGCTTCGGTGATCTCATTCTACATCCCAGGAGTCGGGATGCTTAGCATCTACCTAAAGATTTTCCTAATAGCACAGAGACAGGCACGCTCAATTCAGGGTACAACCAATCAGAACTCTGTAGGCAAATCACAGAGGAAGGCCACCAAAACACTTGCTATCATTATGGGGGTATTTCTATCATTCTGGACACCCTTTTTTGTCATCAACTGCATTGATCCTTTTATTAGTTACTCTACCCCACCCGTTTTGTTTGAAACACTTATATGGATTGGCTATTTGAATTCAACTATTAATCCCATGGTGTATGCATTCTTTTACAGTTGGTTCAGGAAAGCGTTTAGAATCATCATTTCTGGTCAAATATTTCAACCTGACTCTTCAGAAATACAATTGTTTTCAGAATAAATACAGGGAGCTCCAAAAGTATTGAGATAGTGACACATTTTTTCTTGTTTTGGCTCTGTACTCCAGCACTTTGGATTTGAATTGATACAATGTCTATGAGGTTAAAGTGCTGACTGACAGATTTCATTTGAAGGTGTTACACCACTTTTGTACATAGTCCCCCCATTTTAAGGGACCAAAAGTATTGGAACGAATTCACTTATATGTGTATTAAATTTGTAAAAAGTTAGGTTTTTGTCCTATATTAATTGCACGCAACAGTGACTACATCCAGCTTGGGACTCTACAAACTCTATCAATAGAAATTAATGGTAAATAATGTATTGTGTAATTTTGGAGTCACTTTTACTGTAAATAAGAATAGAACAATTCAACATTAATGAGGATGCTATCATGATTATGGATAATCCTGAATGAATCGTGAAAGATTATGAATGAGAAAGTTATAGACGCACAAATATCATACACCCAACACATGCTAACCTCTCCTGTTATTGTAATGGTGCGAAGTTAGCATGTCTTGGTGGCATGATATTTGAGCGTCTGTAACTTTCTCACTCATCATTATTCATGATTCATTCAGGATTATCCATAACATTGGTAGCATCCACATTAAGGTAGGAGTGTTTAGAAACGGGCCTCCTGAGTGGAGCAGGGGGCAAAGGCACTGAATTGCAGTGCTTGAGGCGTCACTACAGACCCGGGTTTGATCCCAGGCTGTGTCACACCCAGCAGTGACAGGGATTCACATAGGGCGGCTCACAATTGGCCCGGCGTCGTCCCGGGTTAAAGGAGGGTTTGGCTAGGTGAGCTTTACTTGGCTCATCATGCTCTAGCCGCTCCTTGTGGCGGGCCGGGAGCATGCAGGCTGATTAGGTCATCAGTTGAACGGTGTTTCCTTCGACACATTGGTGCAGCAGGCTTACGGGTTAAGCAGGCGGGTGTTAAGAAGCTCGGTTTGACGTGTCATGTTTCTGAGGATGCATGACTCCACCTTTGCCTCTCCCGAGCCCGTTGGGGAGTTGCAGCGATGAAACAAGATCGTAATTGGATATTATGAAATTGGGGTGAAAAAGGGGGTAAAATACAACAACAAAAAATGTGTTTAGAAACATATTCTATCCTTATTTACAACTAAAAGTGACTCCAAAATGACAAAATACATTATTTACCATTCATTTCTACTGAGCACAAAATAATCTGAAACACAACCGAAACAAACAGCAAATACATCCAACAAATGTGTAGAGTCACAGGCTGGATGTAGTCATTGCGTGCTATGAATATGAGACCAAAAACCGAACTTTTGACTCCTTTAATACACATATAAGTGAATTTGTCCCCAATACTTTTGGAGCTCACCGTATGTCTAAAATCAGTACTGACAAAGAAGTGTGACATGTGCCTTTGTTCTGTCCTTTATTAAACCATATCAGACACAGGTGTGTAGGTTTAAAAAACAAGTAAATCCAGTTGGCCCCAAAACATGAAATCAACCACTAGTAGGAGTTAGCCTCTCCTCTCCCATATCTTACATACATACATACATACATACATACATACATACATACATACCTACCTACCTACCTACCTACCTACCTACCTACCTACCTACCTACCTACCTACCTACCTACCTACCTACCTACCTACCTACCTACCTACCTACATACATACATACATACATACATACATACATACATACATACATATATACAGTGGGGGAAAAAAGTATTTGATGCCCTGCTGATTTTGTACGTTTGCCCACTTACAAAGAAATGATCAGTCTATAATTTTAATAGTAGGTTCATTTGAACAGTGAGAGACAGAATAGACTAAACAGCATACTCTCACTGTTCAAATAAACCTACCATTAAAATTATAGACTGATCTTTTCTTTGTCATTGGGCAAACGTACAAAATCAGCAGGGGATCAAATACTTTTTTCCCCTACTGTACATACACATACATACATACATACATACATACATACATACATACATACATACATACATACATACATACATACATACATACATACATACATACATACATACATACATACACAGAGTACATGGGGTGCAGAGATGGTAACACATCATTAGTGGCCTCGAGTGGATGTAGTCATACACATTTTCATAGGATCTCTGTGAATGTAGAATCCTTTCAGTTTTTTTTATATATTGCTCTGCAAATCCAGCTGAAGAAATGATGTTGTCAAAATGACATGGTGAATATATGTTTGCACTTCGGTGATATTATTGAAATAAAGATTATTTGTGTTGATAATGTGTAAAGTTTTCTGTGATACTGAATATTTTTGCAGATCGTACTTTATACTTCACATGATATGGTATATCACTTAATTTTCCTCTAATAACACATTACCAACACTTGAGACATCTGTGGCATTGTGTTGTGTGACACAAATGCACATTTTAGAGGGGCTTTTTAGTGTCCCCAGCACAAGGTGCACCTGTGTAGTGAGTATGCTGTTTAGTCCAGTCAACTTCTTGATATGCCACACCTGTCAGGTGGATATATTATCTTGGCAATGGAGAAATGCTCACTAACAGGGATGCTAACAAATTTGTGCACAAAAGTTGAGAGAAATGTCTGGGATGTTTAATTTCAGCTCAGGAAACATGAGACCAACACTTTACATGTGTGTTTATATTTTTGTTCAGTATAGCTACTTTACACTTCTGTTAACTATGCTGTTGAAATAAACTAGTTTTACATTATTTGAGTTTGTTCTGCTTCTGACATCTGCCTCTTACTAACACGTAGTAGAATTAACCCATTTGTTGTCCCTAATGGTGAGAGACAGATATGACAGATTCAACTCAATAATAGCCTCCAACCAGCATTCAAGTCTCCCCACCCGGCATCGCCAGCCAGTGGCCACTACATGCAAAACTGACGAGTGCACTCTTATGGCAGGTGAAGGGCACATTTCCTGAGATTCAGGAGCTCATGAAAATAGCTAGTTTGATGTGCAATTCGTTACGTTAAAAATTAAAAGAGACAATTTATTACATTTGTATTATTCATACATTTTTTTTAAATCCACCAAGCTGCAAGGACACTTTTTCATAGGCCGGCAAAAGAGCAGCTGCTCGGGCGCTGGTTGAGCCCTATCTGTGCACTTGCCTGAACATGATGAGTACCTAGTAACTCGAAAGAGCTAAGCAATGATGTCACATTAAAATGGCTCTGTGTTCTGTGTACTCTGTGTAACCTACTACCATATCAGCAAACACATCATTCTGGATCAAGGTGCATTTGGATCACCAATATTTGGAATGAGGAGGTGGTTACTGTAGGTATTATAAACCTATCAGTGATTTCTCTTATGTGTAACCACAAGTCTGGTCTTGTGGGGTAGTGCTGGATTCAAGCCTTATCTCTGAAATTCTGCACTGTAGTGAGCTTATAATGTAAAGGTAATTCCTGATAATGCTGTGAATAGAACATTGCCTTTAAATGTCAATTAGGCTACAATGCGGAACTTCGGCAATACGGATTGAATCGAGCCCCTTAAATCAAATTATTATAGAAAATTTGGAAAAACAGTAAAATGTGTAATGAGCTAACTGATTGGATGGCCTTGTGACTGATGAAAGAGACTGTCATATCCTCTAGAAGGGAGTGGTTACAACTATGACATCATTAACTTTAGTGCTCTGCTACAGATTTTTTTACGTAGAATGTAGTCTGATTGGTCAATGTTATATTGTGATCATCATTATGGTAATAGACTATAGGTACAAAAGCACAAGAGTCAAGTTCACATTTGCATCACATTGCGACCAGAGAAAAAGGGTTTACATGTGATACATCACCATCTGCATGGCTGAGAGGTAAGGTATGTTGAATTGAACAGAAAAATGTACTTAACCATCTTTTGAAATGGCAAAACACTTCCCTTTCGGTATTTGTGGTAATATTTCCAACGAATAAGCAAAACTAATGTAAATTTTAATACATTTTATCAAGTGACTAAAATACAGCATTTGAATTTGTTTAATTAAATCATCCAACATAATGTAATCATTTCCAACTAATATTCTATCATTGATGTTTACATCTATAGTAATAATATGACAATAATGTTTCTTTCATATTTCAGATAAGATTCTTTCATCCATGACCATGGAACCAGGAATCAGTCTCAGCAAGGCTGATATTGTTGAGAATATACTTCTATGTTTTGAATCAGTGAATGGGTCTTGCAAACGATCAATCTTTCCTCCAACAATACGAGTATTACTTTATCTCTTACTTGGCTCAATGTCTGTTCTCACAGTGTGTGGCAACCTTCTTGTAATCATCCCCATCATTCACTTCAAACAGCTCCACACCCCAACCAACTACCTCATCCTCTCTCTGGCTGTGTCAGACCTCCTCTTGGGGGTTTTAGTGATGCCTCCCAGAATTGTATATTCACTGGAAAGCTGCTGGTATTTTGGAGATGTATTCTGTAAAATCCAAACCAGCACTGATGTCATGTTGTGCAATACATCCATTCTTAATTTGTGTTTTATTTCTATTGACCGGTATTATGCAGTGTGTCGCCCTCTCCTTTATAGAACTAAAATAACTGTTCACGTTGTTTTGATTATGATTCTGGTCACCTGGACTGTTTCTGCCGTAGTAGGGTTTTGTATGATATTTCTGGAGCTCAATATTTGGGGCATGGAGGATTTTTACTACAAAAATGTTGCCTGTGAGGGAGGATGTATTTTGTTTCAAAACAAAGTGTTGAGTATTGTGGCTTCGGTGATCTCATTCTACATCCCAGGAGTAGGGATGCTTAGCATCTACCTAAAGATTTTCCTTATAGCACAGAGACAGGCACGCTCAATTCAGGGTACAACCAATCAGAACTCTGTAGGCAAATCACAGAGGAAGGCCACCAAAACACTTGCTATCATTATGGGGGTATTTCTATCATTCTGGACACCCTTTTCTGTCGTCAACAGCATTGATCCTTTTATTAGTTACTCTACCCCACCAGTTTTGTTTGAAACACTTATATGGATTGGCTATTTGAATTCAACTATTAATCCCATGGTGTATGCATTCTTTTACAGTTGGTTCAGGAGAGCATTTAGAATTATATTTTCTAGTAAAATATTTCAACCTGACTCTTCAGAAATACAATTGTTTTCAGAATAAATTGAAACAGTGACTCATGTTTTGTTGTTTTGGCTCTGTACTCCAGCACTTTGGATTGGAAATGATACAATGACTATAATGTTAAAGTGCAGACTGAAATATTTATTTGAGGGTAGTTTGATCCATATCAGGTGAATTGTTTAGAAATTACACCACGTTTTGTACATAGTCCCCCCATTTTAGAGGACCAAAAGTATTGGGACGAAGTCACTTATGTGTGTATTAAAGTAGTAAAAAGTTTGGTTTTTGGTCCCATATTCATTGCACGCAACAATGACCACATACAGCTTGGGCCTCTACAAATTCTGTTAATAGAAATGGAGGATAAATATTGTGTAATTTTGGAGTCACTTTTACAGTAAATAGGAATAGAACACTTCTATATTCATGTGGATACTACCATGATTATGGATAATCCTGAATGAATCATGAATTATTATGAGTGAGAAATTTACAGACGCACAAGTATCATACCCCCAAGACATGCTAACCTCCCCTGTTATTGTAATGGTGAGTGGTTAGCATGTCTTGTGTGTATGATATTTGTGCGTCTGTAACTTTCTCACTCATCATTATTTACAATTCATTTAGGATTAGCCGTAATCATAGTAGCATCCAAATTAATGTAGAAGTGTTAAGAAACATATTCTATTCTTATTTACAATAAAAGTGACTCCAAAATGACAGAATGGATTATTTATCATTCATATCTATTGGGCACAAAATAATGTGAAACACAACTGAAGAAAACAGCAAATACATCCAACAAATGTGTAGTCACAAGCAATGTAGTTATTGCGTGCTATGAATATGAGACCAAAAACCTACGTTTTTTCTACTTTAATACATATATAAGTGAATTTCTCCCAATACTTTTGGTCCCCTAAAATGTGGGGACAATGTACAAAAATTGCTGTAATTTCTAAACGGTTCACCCGATATGGATGAAAATACCCTCAAGTTAAATGCATCCAATGTGCAAAGCTGTATCAAGGCAAAGGTTGGCTACATTGAAGAATCTCAAATATAAAATACATTTTGATTTGTTTAACACTTTTTTGGTTACTACATGATTCCACATGTGTTACTTCATAGTTTTGATATCTTCACTATTATTGTACAATGTAGAAAATTGTAAAAAATAAAGAAAAACCCTAGAATGAGTAGGTGTGTCCAAACATTTGACAGGTACTGTACATATTCATCTGGATCTGTGAAACTGGCCCATAATGTAGGTTGTAATGTGATAACTAAGTCATATGCTATATACATTGATTCTTTCCTTTTATGTTTACTTGGCCCTGTGTTTTCCATCTGTATCTGAGATGCGAACAGGTTATGGTACATTTAGCCTCTGAAGCCGAGGCTTCTCAGGAAGGATGGCAACGTGAAATGGTACATTTGAATGCATTTGAAATACTCCAAGCATGTACAAGGCCTTTACTGTATCTATTTGTTTTTCCATCTATAAACTTCTTCACTAGAGCACCTGTCCTTTTTGCAGAGAAATATTATCAAGATGGATAACTCATTCCAGACTGATACAGTATGTTTTATTGTATTTTTATACATTTTTTATTCAAACGCACATAAAGAACAAGTACAGAACTCTGCAGTCTGTTCGTAAGATCGTAATGAGGATCACATACCAATATGAAGGCCGATATACCCCTTACAGAAAACTGCATGCATTTCACATGAAAACCTGAAGTGTTCCAAAAACAAATGTTTGGTCCCGCTTTAAATTACATTCGGCTTCATAAAGCCTTCATAATGCTTTAAAAAGGGTTCACTAACCCTAACTGTATGACATAAACACCAATGTCAACTGTGACAGAACCCACTAAGTCGAATATGATGTAAACATGTGCTTTATAAAGGGTGACATGTTGGGCTGAAGGATGGCACGCGCTCTAAAGTGAAGTCATGTTAGTAACGTTACACCTAATCTCGTTCCTAGAGACTTCCGCCCAATCCACTTAAATACCTTTCACACCCTACAGTAACCTGTGTACGGTAAGAGAACCTTCATAAATCAGTAGAACTTTAATAACCTATTAATTGACACTTCATGTAGTATCCTGTAACACTTAATTTGAAGTGAGACACATTTGATAATTCATAACGCATCCATAAAGACTCTACATCACAGGACGCTGTACTTACTTTAAAGTCAGACCCCTTTGGTATTTTATAACACATACATAAATGCCTTTTATCATATGACTCTGTACTTACTATAAAGTCAGACACCTTTGGTCATTCATTACACATAAAGGCTTAATGATGTAAACACAAATGTATTAACACTCAGGGAGTTATAACTAATAACTAACATATGTCCTTTTATTTTTACATTTTTAAAACAATACAAATACATTCAGTTTAAAAAAGTCCAGCAATGCAATTACATTGAACATTACACAGGGATGTTATCAGTGTAGCTTGTTTCTGAGCTGGCGGACGAATGGTTCTTAACTCTCTGCCTGCTGGAGGTACTACATGTTGATTCCAACCTTAAAGTAACAAAGAAAATTAGCAGGTCTGGTAGGAAATGCCTTTGTCACACCATCTGGATAAGGGCATTTCTGTAAAGGGGAGATTGGAAACTCCATTTCAATCGTACTATTGTATTCCTCTGTCGGTGTATCTTGGGGGATTGTTATTTAGCTGAGCCTACTAGCTACATACATTTTGTTAGCTAGCTAACGTAGCAAGCAACTGCTGTGAAGTCACTGAAATTATTTGAAATAACAATTGAGGTACAGCAGCTACAGTGAGGGAAAAAAGTATTTGATCCCCTGCTGATTTTGTACGTTTGCCCACTGACAAAGAAATGATCAGTCTATAATTTTAATGGTAGGTTTATTTGAACAGTGAGAGACAGAATAACAAACAAAAACATCCAGAAAAACGCATGTCAAAAATGTTATAAATTGATTTGCATTTTAATGAGGGAAATAAGTATTTGACCCCTCTGCAAAACATGACTTAGTACTTGGTGGCAAAACCCTTGTTGGCAATGACAGAGGTCAAACATTTCTTGTAGTTGGCCACCAGGTTTGCACACATCTCAGGAGGGATTTTGTCCCACTCCTCTTTGCAGATCTTCTCCAAGTCATTATGGTTGAGACTGACGTTTGGCAACTCGAACATTCAGCTCCCTCCACAGATTTTCTATGGGATTAAGGTCTGGAGACTGGCTAGGCCACTCCAGGACCTTAATGTGCTTCTTCTTGAGCCACTCCTTTGTTGCCTTGGCCGTGTGTTTTGGGTCATTGTCATGTTGGAATACCCATCCACGACCCATTTTCAATGCCTTAGCTGAGGGAAGGAGGTTCTCACCCAAGATTTGACAGTACATGGCCCCGTCCATCGTCCCTTTGATGCGGTGAAGTTGTCCTGACCCCTTAGCAGAAAAACACCCCCAAAGCATAATGTTTCCACCTCCATGTTTGACGGTGGGGATGGTGTTCTTGGGGTCATAGGCAGCATTCCTCCTCCTCCAAACACGGCGAGTTGAGTTGATGCCAAAGAGCTCCATTTTGGTCTCATCTGACCACAACACTTTCACCAGTTCTCCTCTGAATCATTCAGATGTTCATTGGCAAACTTCAGACGGGCATGTGTATGTGCTTTCTTGAGCAGGGGGACCTTGCGGGCGCTGCAGGATTTCAGTCCTTCACGGCGTAGTGTGTTACCAATTGTTTTCTTGGTGACTATGGTCCCAGCTGCCTTGAGATCATTGACAAGATCCTCCCGTGTAGTTCTGGGCTGATTCCTCACCGTTCTCATAATCATTCCAACTCCACGAGGTGAGATCTTGCATGGAGCCCCAGGTCGAGGGAGATTGACAGTTCTTTTGTGTTTCTTCCATTTGCGAATAGTCGCACCAACTGTTGTCACCTTCTCACCAAGCTGCTTGGCGATGGTCTTGTAGCCCATTCCAGCCTTCTGTAGGTCTACAATCTTGTCCCTGACATCCTTGGAGAGTTCTTTGGTCTTGGCCATGGTGGAGAGTTTGGAATCTGATTGATTGATTGCTTCTGTGGACAGGTGTCTTTTACACAGGTAACAACTCCCTTTAAGAGTGTGCTCCAAATCTCAGCTCGTTACCTGTATAAAAGACACCTGGGAGCCAGAAATCTTTCTGATTGAGAGGGGGTCAAATACTTATTTTCCTCATTAAAATGCAAATCAATTTATAACATTTTTGACATGGGTTTCTGGATTTTTTTGTTGTTATTCTGTCTCTCACTGTTCAAATAAACCTACCATTAATATTATAGACTGATCATTTATTTGTCAGTAGGCAAATGTACAAAATCAGCAGGGGATCACATTTTTTCCTTCACTGTATGTAATTTAACTCAACACTTAACTGCTACAAACTCATTTAAATGACAGTAAATACATTTCAACTTACTCGTTTTATGTTGTCGAGTGGCACCACAGGTGGGCATTTGTTTTGGGGACTCATCACGTGTAACGGCTGTCGTAGAGAGAGGACCAAAGCGCAGCGTGTTGATTGCTCATGATGAATATTTATTTTAACTCAGAACACTAAAGAAAAAATAACAAAGAGAAAACGAAAGCACACAGTTCTGTCAGGTACATAAACTAAACAGAAGACAACTACCCACAAACACAGGTGGAAAAAAACCCTACCTAAGTATGATCTCCAATTAGAGACAACGAGGACCAGCTGCCTCTAATTGGAGATCATCCCAAAAAACAACAACATAGAAATAGAAAACTAGAACCTAAACATAGATATACAAAACATAGAAAAATACAAAACACTCCCTGTCACGCCCTGACCTACTCTACCATAGAAAATAACATCTTACCATGGTCAGGACGTGACAGTACCCCCCCCCCCCCCCAAAGGTGCAGACTCCGAATGCCAATAAAAAACTAAAGGGAGGGTAGGGTGGGTAACTCCTGTCTATGGCGGCTCTAGTGCAGTCCAAATAACCTTATCCTCCAGCGGATCCTCCAGCAGAGTAGGCAGCTCCGGTTCGGGGCGTAACCCCCGCTCCACCCGCTGATCCCTCTGCTTTAGTACCACCGGACCGTGGATCGTCATCGGAGGAACCGGACTGTAGATCATCGCTGGATGTTCCGGGCTGCTGGTCGCCGCTGGAGGTTTCCGGGCTGCAGGCCGCCGCTGGAGGTTCCGGGCTGCAGGCCGCCGCTGGAGGTTCCGGGCTGCAGGCCGCCGCTGGAGGTTCCGGGCTGCAGGCCGCCGCTGGAGGTTCCGGGCTGCAGGCCGCCGCTGGAGGTTCCGGGCTGCAGGCCGTCTCAGGAGGTTCCGTACTGGGGACCGTCGCTGGAGGCTCCGGACTGGGGACCGTTGCTGCAGGCTCCGTGCCATGGATCATCACTGGAGGCTTTGTGCCATGGATCATCACTGGAGGCTCCGGGCCATGGATTATCACTGGAGGCTTCGTGCCATGGATCATCTCTACAGGCTCCGGGCCATGGATCATCCCTACAGGCTTCTTGCCATGGATTATCCCTACAGGCTCCGGGCCATGGATTATCACTGGAGGCTTCGTGGCATGGATCATCCCTACAGGCTCCGGGCCATGGATCATCACTGAAGGCTTCGTGCCATGGATCATCACTGGAGGCTTCGGACCATAGATCATCACTGGAGGCTTCTTTCGTGGAGCTGGAACAGGTCTCACTGGACTGAGGAGACGTACTGGAGGGAGAGTGGAGGCACTGGAGGGAGAGTGTGAGGAGCAGGCACAGGACGTACTGGGCTATGGAGGCGCACTGGAGGGAGAGTGCGAGGAGCAGGCACATGCTCACCACGATAAGCACAGGGAGTTGGCTCTGTTCTCACACCTGACTCCGCCAATCTACCCGTGTGCCCTCCCCCCCAAAGAAATGTTTGGGCCTGCCTCTCGTGCTTCCCCGGCAGGCTTCTGTATCTGTCCAATACTTGCCCCCAAGTCCAGTCTATCCTCTCTCGCCACTCCTCCAGAGACCAGGAATCCATCTCCTCCCGGGCACGCTGCTTGATCCAGTTGTGGTGGGTACTTCTGTAACGGCTGTCGTAGAGAGGGGACCAAAGCGCAGCGTGTTGGTTGCTCATGATGAATATTTATTTTAACTCAGAACACTAAAGAAAAAATAACAAAGAGAAAACGAAAGGGCACAGTTCTGTCAGGTACATAAACTAAACAGAAGACAACTACCCACAAACACAGGCGGAAATAACCCTACTTAAGTATGATCTCCAATTAGAGACAACGAGGACCAGCTGCCTCTAATTGGAGATCATTCCAAAAAACAACAACATAGAAATAGAAAACTAGAACCTAAACATACATATACAAATCATAGAAAAAACACAAAACACCCCCTGTCATGCCCTGACCTACTCTACCATAGAAAATAACATATTACTATGGTCAAGACGTGACATAACATGCGCTTATTGTGCTACAGAAACACTGGTAACCAAAAAAACTGTGCAGGGCATGCCCTATGAAATAAAGGGCACCTACACTCAAAAATCTAAGTGCTTATGCCACCCTTTATAAAACATGTTTGACATATTTGACATAGTGGGTTATATCACATTTGACATTGGTGGTTATGTCACACAGTTATGCCACATTTATGAACCCTTTATAGAGCATGACATACGGTTATAGCTGAAAGAGAGAGAGAGACACACACACAGAGAGCATGGGCTCCTGAGTTCTCCTGAAAAAATATAGAATTAGAGTTGGATAAATGGAGATAAACTTGAATTTTTTCGCCAGGACTTATACAGGATACTAACCTCAACATCAAAATCTTCAATCCAAATCACAGTTCCATACCTAACACCTTGATTTTGGACATAATTGCCTGAATTGACTATTTCTACCAAGAACTAACAAGAAAAAAACTTCTAACAAACCAAAACCTGCAGAAGAAACACAGCGGAATCTGGAAATACCATCCGCAACCACACTGAGTGAGTAAAGTGCAGTCTGAACCTCCTTCTGAACGCTAAAAGTAAAAGACAATTATCTCTAGGGAATTTTGTTATATAAAGCTTAATAAATAAGGCTACAAAGTACCAAGCTGCTAGGAAAGAAACTGACCAACAACCTCAATTTTCTACTGGATCTTCGCAACTAGCTAACCGCAATCCTGGGTGACTACTCCTGGCTAGCGTTTCCATCCCGGAGCAAGCACCAATTCGCCTGAAGCTAGCTCGGCCAGGGCTCCTGTGCTACCACCGAAGCCCACTCCTGGGTTACAATATCCATACCCCTTCTACTGCCGGTACGGGGCACGGAACCCCACCGATCCTCTACGACTGGAATACCGACATTATCTGCCCGAGGATTCCAAAAGGCCCCTCAGGCGCGATGTCCGCTGAAGGCCCATTCTGCTAACCGGCCTGCTAGCTATCTAGAGCTACTTGGAACCCTACTAATTCCACGACTGGTCTATCGACATCACCGCAAGATGAGGCAAAAACAGACTCACCCCCATCGCGACGTCCCCCAAAGGCTAACTTGCTAGCCCTGATCTGCTAACTGCTAGCTTGCCTGCCCCGGTCTGCTAACTGCTTGCCCCGGTCTGCCTACTGCTTGCATGCTAACCCGGCCTACTAACTGTTAGCATCGGCCTGCTAACTGTCTGAATCGCTGTGTCCCCAGTCAGCCCAACCAATCACTGGACCCATATGTTCACTTGGCTACGCATGCCTCTCTCTAATATCAATATGCCTCGTCCATTACTGTCCTGGTTAGTGATTACTGTCTTATTTCACTGTAGAGCCTCTAGCACTGATCAATATGCCTTAACCAACCATGTTGTTCCACCTCCTACATATGCGATGACATCACCTGGTTTAAACGTCTCTAGAGACTATATCTCTCTCATCATTACTCAATGTATGGTTTATGGGTTTATCTCCAATGTACTCACATCCTACCTTACCTTTGTCTGTACAATATGCCTTGAATCGATGCTATCGTGCCCAGAAACCTGCTCCTTTTACTCTTTGTTCCAAACATGCTAGACGGCCAGTTCGTATAGCCTTTAGCTGTACCCTTATCCTACTTCTCCTCTGTTCCTCTGGTGATGTGGAGGTTAATCCAGGTCCTGCAGTGCCTAGCTCCACTCCCACTCCACAGGTGCTCTCATTTGTTGACTTCTGTAACCTTAAAAGCCTTGGTTTCATGCATGTTAACATTAGAAGCCTAATCCCTAAGTTTGTTTTACTCACTGCTTTAGCACACTCTGCCAACCCGGATGTCTTAGCCGTGTCTGAATCCTGGCTTAGGAAAACCACCAAAAACCCTGAAATCACTAACTATAACATTTTCCGCCAAGATAGAACTGCCAAAGGGGACGGTGTTGCAATCTACTGCAAAGATAGCCTGCAGAGTTCTGTATTACTATCCAAGTCTGTACCCAAACAATTCGAGCTTCTACTTCTAAAAATGCACCTTTCCAGAAACAAGTCTCTCACTGTTGCCGCTTGCTATAGACCTCCCTCTGCCCCCAGCTGTGCCCTCGATACCATATGTGAACTGATTGCCCCCCATCTGTCTTCTGAGCTCGTGCTACTAGGAGACCTAAACTGGGACATGCTTAACACCCCGGCCATCCTACAATCTAAGCTTGATGCCCTCAATCTCACACAAATGATCAATGAACCTACAAGGTACAACCCCAAATCCGTAAACATGGGCACCCTCATAGATGTCATCCTAACTAACTCGCCCTCCAAATACACTTCTGCTGTTTTCAATCAAGATCTCAGCGATCACTGCCTCATAGCCTGCATCCGTAATGGGTCTGCAACCAAACGACCACCCCTCATCACTGTCAAACGCTCCCTAAAACACTTTTGCGAGCAGGCCTTTCTAATCGACCTGGCCGGGGTATCCTGGAGTGACATTGACCTCATCCCGTCAGTAGATGATGCCTGGCTATTCTTTAAAAGTGCCTTCCTCAACATCTTAAATAAGCATGCCCCACTCAAAAAATGTAGAACTAGGAATAGATATAGTCCTTGGTTCACTCCAGACCTGTCTGCCCTTGACCAGCACAAAAACATCCTGTGGCGTTCTGCATTAGCATCGAATAGCCCCCGTGATATGCAACTTTCAGGGAAGTTAGGAACAAATATACACAGGCAGTTAGAAACGCTAAGGCTAGCTTTTTCAAACAGAAATTTGCATCCTGTTGTACTAACTCAAAAACGTTCTGGGACACTGCAAAGTCCATGGAGAATAAGAGCACCTCCTCCCAGCTGCCCACTGCTCTGAGGCTAGGAAACACTGTTACCACCGATAAATCCACTATAATTGAGAATTTCTATAAGCATTTCTCAACGGCTGGCCATGCTTTCCACCTGGCCAACCCTACCCCAGTCAACTGCTCGGCACCCTCCACAGCAACCCGCCGAAGCCCCCACCATTTCTCCTTCACCCAAATCCATTATTATTTGGGACCAAACCAACATTTGTTATTGAAGTAGAAGTCCTGGGAGTGCATTCTGACGAAGAACACCAAAGGTAATCAAACTTTTGTAATAGTAAATCGGAGTTTGGTGAAGGCTAAACTTGCTGGGTGTCTAAATAGCTAGCCCTGTGATGCCGGGCTATCTACTTAGAATATTGCAAAATGTGCTTTCACCAAAAAGCTATTTTAAAATCGGACATATCGAGTGCATAGAGGAGTTCTGTATCTATAATTCTTTAAATAATTGTTATGCTTTTTGTGAACGTTTATCGTGAGTAATTTAGTAAATTGTTAGTAAATTCGCCGGAAGTTTGCTAGTATGCTAGTATGCTAGTTCTGAACGTCACATGCTAATGTAAAAAGCTGTTTTTTGATATAAATATGAACTTGATTGAACAAAACATGATTCCAACCTTAAAGTAACAAAGAAAATTAGCAGGTCTGGTAGGAAATGCCTTTGTCACACCATCTGGATAAGGGCATTTCTGTAAAGGGGAGATTGGAAACTCCATTTCAATCGTACTATTGTATTCCTCTGTCGGTGTATCTTGGGGGATTGTTATTTAGCTGAGCCTACTAGCTACATACATTTTGTTAGCTAGCTAACGTAGCAAGCAACTGCTGTGAAGTCACTGAAATTATTTGAAATAACAATTGAGGTACAGCAGCTACAGTGAGGGAAAAAAGTATTTGATCCCCTGCTGATTTTGTACGTTTGCCCACTGACAAAGAAATGATCAGTCTATAATTTTAATGGTAGGTTTATTTGAACAGTGAGAGACAGAATAACAAACAAAAACATCCAGAAAAACGCATGTCAAAAATGTTATAAATTGATTTGCATTTTAATGAGGGAAATAAGTATTTGACCCCTCTGCAAAACATGACTTAGTACTTGGTGGCAAAACCCTTGTTGGCAATGACAGAGGTCAAACATTTCTTGTAGTTGGCCACCAGGTTTGCACACATCTCAGGAGGGATTTTGTCCCACTCCTCTTTGCAGATCTTCTCCAAGTCATTATGGTTGAGACTGACGTTTGGCAACTCGAACATTCAGCTCCCTCCACAGATTTTCTATGGGATTAAGGTCTGGAGACTGGCTAGGCCACTCCAGGACCTTAATGTGCTTCTTCTTGAGCCACTCCTTTGTTGCCTTGGCCGTGTGTTTTGGGTCATTGTCATGTTGGAATACCCATCCACGACCCATTTTCAATGCCTTAGCTGAGGGAAGGAGGTTCTCACCCAAGATTTGACAGTACATGGCCCCGTCCATCGTCCCTTTGATGCGGTGAAGTTGTCCTGACCCCTTAGCAGAAAAACACCCCCAAAGCATAATGTTTCCACCTCCATGTTTGACGGTGGGGATGGTGTTCTTGGGGTCATAGGCAGCATTCCTCCTCCTCCAAACACGGCGAGTTGAGTTGATGCCAAAGAGCTCCATTTTGGTCTCATCTGACCACAACACTTTCACCAGTTCTCCTCTGAATCATTCAGATGTTCATTGGCAAACTTCAGACGGGCATGTGTATGTGCTTTCTTGAGCAGGGGGACCTTGCGGGCGCTGCAGGATTTCAGTCCTTCACGGCGTAGTGTGTTACCAATTGTTTTCTTGGTGACTATGGTCCCAGCTGCCTTGAGATCATTGACAAGATCCTCCCGTGTAGTTCTGGGCTGATTCCTCACCGTTCTCATAATCATTCCAACTCCACGAGGTGAGATCTTGCATGGAGCCCCAGGTCGAGGGAGATTGACAGTTCTTTTGTGTTTCTTCCATTTGCGAATAGTCGCACCAACTGTTGTCACCTTCTCACCAAGCTGCTTGGCGATGGTCTTGTAGCCCATTCCAGCCTTCTGTAGGTCTACAATCTTGTCCCTGACATCCTTGGAGAGTTCTTTGGTCTTGGCCATGGTGGAGAGTTTGGAATCTGATTGATTGATTGCTTCTGTGGACAGGTGTCTTTTACACAGGTAACAACTCCCTTTAAGAGTGTGCTCCAAATCTCAGCTCGTTACCTGTATAAAAGACACCTGGGAGCCAGAAATCTTTCTGATTGAGAGGGGGTCAAATACTTATTTTCCTCATTAAAATGCAAATCAATTTATAACATTTTTGACATGGGTTTCTGGATTTTTTTGTTGTTATTCTGTCTCTCACTGTTCAAATAAACCTACCATTAATATTATAGACTGATCATTTATTTGTCAGTAGGCAAATGTACAAAATCAGCAGGGGATCACATTTTTTCCTTCACTGTATGTAATTTAACTCAACACTTAACTGCTACAAACTCATTTAAATGACAGTAAATACATTTCAACTTACTCGTTTTATGTTGTCGAGTGGCACCACAGGTGGGCATTTGTTTTGGGGACTCATCACGTGTAACGGCTGTCGTAGAGAGAGGACCAAAGCGCAGCGTGTTGATTGCTCATGATGAATATTTATTTTAACTCAGAACACTAAAGAAAAAATAACAAAGAGAAAACGAAAGCACACAGTTCTGTCAGGTACATAAACTAAACAGAAGACAACTACCCACAAACACAGGTGGAAAAAAACCCTACCTAAGTATGATCTCCAATTAGAGACAACGAGGACCAGCTGCCTCTAATTGGAGATCATCCCAAAAAACAACAACATAGAAATAGAAAACTAGAACCTAAACATAGATATACAAAACATAGAAAAATACAAAACACTCCCTGTCACGCCCTGACCTACTCTACCATAGAAAATAACATCTTACCATGGTCAGGACGTGACAGTACCCCCCCCCCCCCCCCAAAGGTGCAGACTCCGAATGCCAATAAAAAACTAAAGGGAGGGTAGGGTGGGTAACTCCTGTCTATGGCGGCTCTAGTGCAGTCCAAATAACCTTATCCTCCAGCGGATCCTCCAGCAGAGTAGGCAGCTCCGGTTCGGGGCGTAACCCCCGCTCCACCCGCTGATCCCTCTGCTTTAGTACCACCGGACCGTGGATCGTCATCGGAGGAACCGGACTGTAGATCATCGCTGGATGTTCCGGGCTGCTGGTCGCCGCTGGAGGTTTCCGGGCTGCAGGCCGCCGCTGGAGGTTCCGGGCTGCAGGCCGCCGCTGGAGGTTCCGGGCTGCAGGCCGCCGCTGGAGGTTCCGGGCTGCAGGCCGCCGCTGGAGGTTCCGGGCTGCAGGCCGCCGCTGGAGGTTCCGGGCTGCAGGCCGTCTCAGGAGGTTCCGTACTGGGGACCGTCGCTGGAGGCTCCGGACTGGGGACCGTTGCTGCAGGCTCCGTGCCATGGATCATCACTGGAGGCTTTGTGCCATGGATCATCACTGGAGGCTCCGGGCCATGGATTATCACTGGAGGCTTCGTGCCATGGATCATCTCTACAGGCTCCGGGCCATGGATCATCCCTACAGGCTTCTTGCCATGGATTATCCCTACAGGCTCCGGGCCATGGATTATCACTGGAGGCTTCGTGGCATGGATCATCCCTACAGGCTCCGGGCCATGGATCATCACTGAAGGCTTCGTGCCATGGATCATCACTGGAGGCTTCGGACCATAGATCATCACTGGAGGCTTCTTTCGTGGAGCTGGAACAGGTCTCACTGGACTGAGGAGACGTACTGGAGGGAGAGTGGAGGCACTGGAGGGAGAGTGTGAGGAGCAGGCACAGGACGTACTGGGCTATGGAGGCGCACTGGAGGGAGAGTGCGAGGAGCAGGCACATGCTCACCACGATAAGCACAGGGAGTTGGCTCTGTTCTCACACCTGACTCCGCCAATCTACCCGTGTGCCCTCCCCCCCAAAGAAATGTTTGGGCCTGCCTCTCGTGCTTCCCCGGCAGGCTTCTGTATCTGTCCAATACTTGCCCCCAAGTCCAGTCTATCCTCTCTCGCCACTCCTCCAGAGACCAGGAATCCATCTCCTCCCGGGCACGCTGCTTGATCCAGTTGTGGTGGGTACTTCTGTAACGGCTGTCGTAGAGAGGGGACCAAAGCGCAGCGTGTTGGTTGCTCATGATGAATATTTATTTTAACTCAGAACACTAAAGAAAAAATAACAAAGAGAAAACGAAAGGGCACAGTTCTGTCAGGTACATAAACTAAACAGAAGACAACTACCCACAAACACAGGCGGAAATAACCCTACTTAAGTATGATCTCCAATTAGAGACAACGAGGACCAGCTGCCTCTAATTGGAGATCATTCCAAAAAACAACAACATAGAAATAGAAAACTAGAACCTAAACATACATATACAAATCATAGAAAAAACACAAAACACCCCCTGTCATGCCCTGACCTACTCTACCATAGAAAATAACATATTACTATGGTCAAGACGTGACATAACATGCGCTTATTGTGCTACAGAAACACTGGTAACCAAAAAAACTGTGCAGGGCATGCCCTATGAAATAAAGGGCACCTACACTCAAAAATCTAAGTGCTTATGCCACCCTTTATAAAACATATTTGACATAGTGGGTTATATCACATTTGACATTGGTGGTTATGTCACACAGTTATGCCACATTTATGAACCCTTTATAGAGCATGACATACGGTTATAGCTGAAAGAGAGAGAGAGACACACACACAGAGAGCATGGGCTCCTGAGTTCTCCTGAAAAAATATAGAATTAGAGTTGGATAAATGGAGATAAACTTGAATTTTTTCGCCAGGACTTATACAGGATACTAACCTCAACATCAAAATCTTCAATCCAAATCACAGTTCCATACCTAACACCTTGATTTTGGACATAATTGCCTGAATTGACTATTTCTACCAAGAACTAACAAGAAAAAAACTTCTAACAAACCAAAACCTGCAGAAGAAACACAGCGGAATCTGGAAATACCATCCGCAACCACACTGAGTGAGTAAAGTGCAGTCTGAACCTCCTTCTGAACGCTAAAAGTAAAAGACAATTATCTCTAGGGAATTTTGTTATATAAAGCTTAATAAATAAGGCTACAAAGTACCAAGCTGCTAGGAAAGAAACTGACCAACAACCTCAATTTTCTACTGGATCTTCGCAACTAGCTAACCGCAATCCTGGGTGACTACTCCTGGCTAGCGTTTCCATCCCGGAGCAAGCACCAATTCGCCTGAAGCTAGCTCGGCCAGGGCTCCTGTGCTACCACCGAAGCCCACTCCTGGGTTACAATATCCATACCCCTTCTACTGCCGGTACGGGGCACGGAACCCCACCGATCCTCTACGACTGGAATACCGACATTATCTGCCCGAGGATTCCAAAAGGCCCCTCAGGCGCGATGTCCGCTGAAGGCCCATTCTGCTAACCGGCCTGCTAGCTATCTAGAGCTACTTGGAACCCTACTAATTCCACGACTGATCTATCGACATCACCGCAAGATGAGGCAAAAACAGACTCACCCCCATCGCGACGTCCCCCAAAGGCTAACTTGCTAGCCCTGATCTGCTAACTGCTAGCTTGCCTGCCCCGGTCTGCTAACTGCTTGCCCCGGTCTGCCTACTGCTTGCATGCTAACCCGGCCTACTAACTGTTAGCATCGGCCTGCTAACTGTCTGAATCGCTTTGTCCCCAGTCAGCCCAACCAATCACTGGACCCATATGTTCACTTGGCTACGCATGCCTCTCTCTAATATCAATATGCCTCGTCCATTACTGTCCTGGTTAGTGATTACTGTCTTATTTCACTGTAGAGCCTCTAGCACTGATCAATATGCCTTAACCAACCATGTTGTTCCACCTCCTACATATGCGATGACATCACCTGGTTTAAACGTCTCTAGAGACTATATCTCTCTCATCATTACTCAATGTATGGTTTATGGGTTTATCTCCAATGTACTCACATCCTACCTTACCTTTGTCTGTACAATATGCCTTGAATCGATGCTATCGTGCCCAGAAACCTGCTCCTTTTACTCTTTGTTCCAAACATGCTAGACGGCCAGTTCGTATAGCCTTTAGCTGTACCCTTATCCTACTTCTCCTCTGTTCCTCTGGTGATGTGGAGGTTAATCCAGGTCCTGCAGTGCCTAGCTCCACTCCCACTCCACAGGTGCTCTCATTTGTTGACTTCTGTAACCTTAAAAGCCTTGGTTTCATGCATGTTAACATTAGAAGCCTAATCCCTAAGTTTGTTTTACTCACTGCTTTAGCACACTCTGCCAACCCGGATGTCTTAGCCGTGTCTGAATCCTGGCTTAGGAAAACCACCAAAAACCCTGAAATCACTAACTATAACATTTTCCGCCAAGATAGAACTGCCAAAGGGGACGGTGTTGCAATCTACTGCAAAGATAGCCTGCAGAGTTCTGTATTACTATCCAAGTCTGTACCCAAACAATTCGAGCTTCTACTTCTAAAAATGCACCTTTCCAGAAACAAGTCTCTCACTGTTGCCGCTTGCTATAGACCTCCCTCTGCCCCCAGCTGTGCCCTCGATACCATATGTGAACTGATTGCCCCCCATCTGTCTTCTGAGCTCGTGCTACTAGGAGACCTAAACTGGGACATGCTTAACACCCCGGCCATCCTACAATCTAAGCTTGATGCCCTCAATCTCACACAAATGATCAATGAACCTACAAGGTACAACCCCAAATCCGTAAACATGGGCACCCTCATAGATGTCATCCTAACTAACTCGCCCTCCAAATACACTTCTGCTGTTTTCAATCAAGATCTCAGCGATCACTGCCTCATAGCCTGCATCCGTAATGGGTCTGCAACCAAACGACCACCCCTCATCACTGTCAAACGCTCCCTAAAACACTTTTGCGAGCAGGCCTTTCTAATCGACCTGGCCGGGGTATCCTGGAGTGACATTGACCTCATCCCGTCAGTAGATGATGCCTGGCTATTCTTTAAAAGTGCCTTCCTCAACATCTTAAATAAGCATGCCCCACTCAAAAAATGTAGAACTAGGAATAGATATAGTCCTTGGTTCACTCCAGACCTGTCTGCCCTTGACCAGCACAAAAACATCCTGTGGCATTCTGCATTAGCATCGAATAGCCCCCGTGATATGCAACTTTCAGGGAAGTTAGGAACAAATATACACAGGCAGTTAGAAACGCTAAGGCTAGCTTTTTCAAACAGAAATTTGCATCCTGTTGTACTAACTCAAAAACGTTCTGGGACACTGCAAAGTCCATGGAGAATAAGAGCACCTCCTCCCAGCTGCCCACTGCTCTGAGGCTAGGAAACACTGTTACCACCGATAAATCCACTATAATTGAGAATTTCTATAAGCATTTCTCAACGGCTGGCCATGCTTTCCACCTGGCCAACCCTACCCCAGTCAACTGCTCGGCACCCTCCACAGCAACCCGCCGAAGCCCCCACCATTTCTCCTTCACCCAAATCCATTATTATTTGGGACCAAACCAACATTTGTTATTGAAGTAGAAGTCCTGGGAGTGCATTCTGACGAAGAACACCAAAGGTAATCAAACTTTTGTAATAGTAAATCGGAGTTTGGTGAAGGCTAAACTTGCTGGGTGTCTAAATAGCTAGCCCTGTGATGCCGGGCTATCTACTTAGAATATTGCAAAATGTGCTTTCACCAAAAAGCTATTTTAAAATCGGACATATCGAGTGCATAGAGGAGTTCTGTATCTATAATTCTTTAAATAATTGTTATGCTTTTTGTGAACGTTTATCGTGAGTAATTTAGTAAATTGTTAGTAAATTCGCCGGAAGTTTGCTAGTATGCTAGTATGCTAGTTCTGAACGTCACATGCTAATGTAAAAAGCTGTTTTTTGATATAAATATGAACTTGATTGAACAAAACATGCATGTATTGTATAACATAATGTCCTAGGTGGGTCATCTGATGAAGATCATCAAAGGTTAGTGCTGCATTTAGCTGTCTTCTGGGGTTTTGTGACATTATATGCTAGCTTGAAAAATGGGTGTCTGATTATTTCTGGCTGGGTACTCTGCTTACATAATCTAATGTTTTGCTTTCGTTGTAAAGCCTTTTTGAAATCGGACAGTGTGGTTAGATTAACGAGAGTCTTGTCTTTAAAATGCTGTAAAATAGTCATATGTTTGAGAAATTGAAGTAATAGCATTTCTAAGGTATTTGAATAACGCGCCACAGGATTCCACTGGCTGTTACGTAGGTGGGACGATTTGGTGCCACCTACCCTAGAGAGGTTAGCTCTACCTACATGTACGAATTACCTCAATTACCTTGACTAACCGGTGCCACCGCACTTTAACTCTGAACCGGTACCCCCTGTATATAGCCTCGCTATTGTTATTTTACTGCTGCGGTTTAATTATTTGTTACTTTTATTTTCTATTTTTACTTAACACTTATTTTTTTCTTAAAACTTCTTAAATCATTGTTGGTTAAGGGCGTGTAAGTAAGCATTTCACTGTAAGGTCTACACCTGTTGTTTTCGGCGCATGTGAAAAATAAAATTTGATTTGATATGATTAAAAGCCTGGGTTTTCTGCACGTTAACACTAGAATCATATTACCTAAAATGATTGAAAGTCTGGGTTCACAGCTACCATCCAGATGTGTTGGTCATTATTGAGAAGTGGTTAAGGATGAGTGTTTTGAATACTGATGTTATAACCTTTCTGGTTATAACCTTTTTCGGCAAGACAGATCTTCCAAAGGTGGGGGAGTGGCAATCTTTACCAAGGACCACTTTTAGTGCTCGTTTCTCTCCACCAAATCTGTCCCCAAGGAATTTGATTTGCTGGTTTTAAGCACTAAACATTCAAATAGCTCTTCGTTGACTGTTGCTGGGTGTTATCGTCCTCCATCAGCACCGGCCTGTACCCCACCTGCCCTAAACTCTCTCCTGGCCCCTTACACTAAGTCTGAATTTGTCCTGCTAGGTGACCTAAACTGGGACATGGTTAAACCACCTGACCAAGTCAATGGGACTCCCTAAATCTTTCTCAGATTATTACCAATCCCACAAGGTATGACTCCAAACAGCCAGAAAAGGCTACTCTCCTCTATGTTATCCTCACAAATAATCCTGATAGGTATCAGTCTGGGGTTTTCTGTTATGACCTTAGCGATCATTGTTTTACAGCCTGTTTTCGTAATGGCTGCTCAGTGAAACGACCTGTCCTGATTTGTCATAGACGCTTGGTAAAAAACTTTCATGAGCAACCCTACCTTCATGAACTGGCCTCTTTAAATTGGTATAGAATCAGCTTGATCCCCTCTGTCAAAGACGCTTGGACCTTCTTTTTTATATTTTCAGTGTTATTGTTAACAAACACGCCCCCATAAAGAAAATTTGAATTAAAAACAGGTTCAGCCCCTGGTTCGACCATGATCTTGCAGAGTTACTCCACCTCAATAATTGTATTTGGCAAATCGCTCGGCACCTGCATACTCTGACTGGCTCTCGTTCAGGCAAATGAGAAATAAGTTCACTCAGGCTATCCGGAAGGTCAAAGATAGTTACTTTAAGGAGCAGTTCTTTCTCTGTAGGTCTAACCCCAAGAAGTTCTGGAAAACGGTTAAAGACCTGGAGAATAAATCCTCCTCCTCACAGCTGCCCATGTCCCTTAAAGTTGATGATGCGGTTGTTACTGACAAGAAGCACATGGCTGAGATCTTTAATCACCACTTCATTAAGTCAGGATTCCTTTTTGATTCAGCCATGCCTCTTTGCCCGTCCAACATTTTCTTATCTCCAACCACTTCTAATGTGACTAGCCTGAATGCTCCTCCCTCTTTTCCCTATGCCCCGCTACAAAGTTTCTCCCTGCAGACGGTCACTGAGTCCGAGGTGCTCAAGCAGCTCCTGAAAATGGACCCCCAAAAAAACATCTGGGTCAGATGATTTAGACCCTTTCTTCTTTAAGGTTGCTGCCCCATCATCGCCAAGCCTATCTCTGATCTTTTTAACTTGTTATGGATAGGGGGCAGTATTTTCACGGCCGGATAAAAAACGTACCCGATTTAATCTGATTATTACTCCTGCCCAGAAACTAGAATATGCATATAATTATTAGCTTTGGATAGAAAACACTCCAAAGTTTCTAAAACTGTTTGAATGTTGTCTATATAACTGTCATCAGTCTGTTTTCTAACAAAGAGCAGTTGATATTTGGCTCAGAGCCCAACAGGCTGTGTAAGGTCATTGAAGTTGGGAAACTAATTATGATTAATTATTCCTGAACTGTGATTAATAATCTTCAACTAAAATGTAATCACAGACCATAATTGTGAAATCCAAGGTTAAAGGGGAAATCTGGGATTTTGCATGTTCACGATATCCCATTTTTAGTTCTTGTTTTATAAACTAGAACTATACCTACTCCTGGATATATTTAATATGGGTCTGTGAAACTGTCCAGAATGTAGACTATAATGTGATAATTATGCTTTCTGTTTTACAAATGAGGCATATTATTTTTATTTATTTATTAATCAATTTATTTATGGTCAGTCTACCAAAACAAATGGCGGTGTCACCTCTGTTGTTTTTCGAATCCCAGATTGCCTCTTTAAAGTTGCAAAATGACTACAAACTGTCAAACATGACATCACCCCTATTGTTAATCAGCACCTTCTGAGTGGCGAGACACCTGTGGGAATGGGACCATCATTAAAGTTAGAGATAACAGAGCCCTGTGGATCCTCCATTTGTCCACCTTTAACAGAATCATTACTATGGAGACCTCTCAACATGCTCATCTGATGCCATGAATTGGTTGCCATGGGCACCTCAAAGCACAGGTCATTGAGGTCACAGACTCACTACACAAAGTGACCTACCTCTTCTGTACTAGTGTGGTTTTTAATCAATTCTCTGCAAGATAATGTAATATCTTCTAATTAGGACATACTGCAGTCATTTTACCAATGTTTATAGTACATGCTTGATCATCATTACAGTTAACAGTTACATTCTCAAAATGCACAGAGAAGTATTACAGTTTTAGATTGGTTGTGTCTGAACATTGAAAGACATTTGTCATGGTTCATGTTATTGCTTCCAGAAGTCACTAATCCAGAAGTCAGTATGTCAATCAATATCAACACATTTGTCAAAAAACTACTGTAGCAAGACATTATTATAGTTAGTGTACAAACAGATAGAGTTACAGACCATTACATCACAGGACCTGGAAAGCAGGGGTTTGTAGGAGGGCCTGAGCAAGGTGCTGCAGACTCACCGATGTACAACTCACATTTCAAAAAGCATTTTTCTACGGCTGGCCATGCTTTCCACCTGGCTACCCCTACCCCGGTCAACAGCCCCCCCACAGCAACTTGCCCAAGCCTCCCCATGTCTCCTTCACCCAAATCCGAATAGCTGATGTTCTGAAAGAGCTGCAAAATCTGGACCCATACAAATCAGCCGGGCTAGACAATCTGGACCCTCTCTTTCTGAAATTATCCGCCGAAATTGTTGAAACCCCTATTACTAGCCTGTTTAACCTCTCTTTCGTATTGTCTGAGATCCCCAAAGATCGGTCATCCCCCTCTTCAAAGAGGGAGACACTCTAGACCCAAACTGCTACAGACCTATATCTATCCTGCACTGCCTTTCTAAGGTCTTTGTAAGCCAAGTTAACCTGTTTGGGATAGGGGGCAGTATTTTCACGGCCGGATAAAAAAACGTACCTGATTAAATCTGGTTACTACTCCTTCCCAGAAACTAGAATATGCATATAATTAGTCGATTTGGATAGAAAACACTCTAAAGTCTCTAAAACTGTTTGAATGGTGTCTGTGAGTATAACAGAACTCATATGGCAGGCCAAAACCTGAGAAGATTCCATACAGGAAGTGCCCTGTCTGACAATTTGTTTTCCTTCTGTTGCATCTCTATCGAAAATACAGCATCTGTGCTGTAACGTGACATTTTCTAAGGCTTCCATTGGCTCTCAGAAGGCGCCAGAAAGTGGAATGAGGTGTCTGCAGTCTCTGGGCGAAGAACAGCAGGAGATTTTGTTACTGGTCAGCCTGAGAACAGTGACACTGGAGATGCGCGTCCACGAGACTACTCCATTTTTTTCTTTCAGCCTTTGAATTAATACAACGTTGCCCGGTTGGAAAATTAGCGCTATTTTACGAGAAAAATAGCATAAAAATTTATTTTAAACAGCGTTTGACATGCTTCGAAGTACGTTAATGGAATATTTTGAATTTTTTTGTCACGAAATGCGCTCGTGCGCCACCCTTCGGATTGTGACCTGAACGCACAACTCGAACTGACTCGACCTTTTCCTCTCCCAAGCCCATTGGGGAGTTGCAGTGATGAGACAAGATCGTAATTGGATATCATGAAATTGGGGAGAAAAAGGGGGTAAAATAAAAATAAAAAATGTTTAGAAACATTTCTATTCCTATTTACAATAAAAAGTGACTCCAAAATGACACAATACATTATTTACAATTCATTTCTATTGGGCACAAAATAATGTGAAACACAACCGGAAAAAAACAGCAAATGCATCCAACAAATGTATAGAGTCACAAGCAATGTAGTCATTGCGTGCTATGAATATGAAACCAAAAACCTAACTTTTTACTACTTTAATACACATATAAGTGAATTTGTCCCAATAGTTATGGAGCTCACTGTATGTCTAAAATCAGTACTGACAAAGTATCAGGAATTTAGATAAGACCCAGATGCAGACTGTCGAAGTAACAATGTTTATTATATCAACAGTGGCAGGTGAAATAGTCATATGTTTGAAAAATTGAAGTTTTTGTATTTTTGAGGAATTTGTAATTCGCGCCACGCCTATCATTGGATATTGGAGCAGGTGTTCCGCTAGCGGAACGTCTAGATGTAAGAGGTTTTAATAAACACCCTTGAAACCGAGCTAATCATACTCTGTCCGTGTCTGATCTGTGTAAACGTCTTGACCAAACTCCCTGGTCTGCCACAAGTGGTGGAGAATGCGGGCAATCTGAAACGTGGCATGATCAGGGTTGACGTTTACGCAGCATCAGCATGGACGAGTTGATAGCTCGGTTCGTCCGGGCCCAACAAGCACAACAGGAGGTTCAGGAACGAATGCTGGAGGAACAGCGATTACAAAACATCCGCCTCATTGAGGAAATCAGGAAGCTGCAAGGAGGAGCATCTCCTGAATCACATCCCAACCAGTTTTTACTCAAACTAACGGAAGACGATGACGTCGAAACATACCTCTGTATGTTTGAATGGACAGCTCTACGGGAAGGATGGCCAAGGCCGAAGTGGGCCAGTCTGTTGGCCCCGTTCCTCTCAGGGAATGCCCAAAAGGCTTACTGGGACCTGAACGACGAACAGACGGCTAATTACGATGGACTCAAACGGGAGATACTCAGTCGCTACGGGTACAGCCTGGCCCATCAGGCTCAACAGTTCCACGACTGGAGGTTCGTAGCCGAAGCATCCCCCGAGCACAGATGAGCGACCTACTGCGCGTTACCAGGACATGGCTCCTAACCAACGTATCCACCCTCTCCACCCTCGACAAAGTGGTCCTGGATCGCTTCTTACGGGCGCTACCCTACGACATGAAGAGGGCAGCGAGTCTATGCGCGCCCCAGTCCTTGGAGGGCCTCCTGGAAGCAGTGGAGATGCATCATAACACACAGGCCCTGCTGAGTGGGATACGGGACGAATCGGTGACCCGTCCGAGGGGACGGAAGGACAGCCCCACCGTGGTGTACCCCGAACCGACAGTCGGCAAGGCCAAAGGACCGCAAACCCATGGAGAAATAGCTGGGGTAGGGCCCATCCTTCCCCTCCTTGATTACGAGGAGGGGGTCCAACTGAGAGGACAATTCGGGACAGCCAAGTGGGAGGACCCAAACTTGAAAGCCGCCGCAGCACAAGTGATAGCGGTGGATGGACAGCTACTTCCAGGGGTGAGTGACTGGCGATATCCCCATTTCTAAAATAAAGAATAACCTTTTGTATCAGGTGTCACGCCAGCAGGGGGAACTTCGAGAGGTATTGTTGTTGCCCCGACGGTATGTGGGAACCGTTCTTCAGCTGGCCCACATCCACCTGTTGGTGTCGCACCTGGGAATGGAGAAGACAGTTCAACAGTTCCACTGGCCCGGGATGAGGAGGGCCGTGGAAGACTACTGTTGCAGCTGCCCGGAGTGTCAACTCACGGCCCCAAAAGCCCACTTCTGAAGCCCATTGGTCCCCCTACCAATCATCGGGGTGCTCTTTGAACGCATCGCCATGGACATAGTGAGACCCCTGGTAAAAACAGCACGAGGACACCGGTACATCCTGGTGATGGTAGATTATGCCAGCCGGTATCCTGAGGCCATTCCACTACGAGCGGCGGTATCCAAGGGTATCGCCCAGGAGCTGTTCCACCTCTTTAGCCGGGTGGGCATCCCAAACGAGATCTTGACAGACCAAGGTACGGAGTTTATGTCCTGCCTCATGAAAGAGTTGTGTGCCCTCCTGCAGATCAAGCAGATCCCGACCTCCATGTTTCACCCGCAGACGGATGGGCTCGCCGAGCGCTTTAATAAAACGCTCAAACAGATACTACGGAAGGTCATCGAGCAGGACGGGAAGAACTGGGACCAGCTACTAACCCACCTAATGTTCTCAATCCGATTTGGTCCTGCCCTACATACCTACACGTACGCTACGGTCACAAGACGCGGGCCTCCTAATTGTCCCTAGAATTTCTAAGCAAACAGCTGGAGGCAGGGCTTTCTCCTATAGAGCTCCATTTTTATGGAATAGTCTGCCTACCCATGTGAGAGACGCAGACTCAGTCTCAACCTTTAAGTCTTTACTGAAGACACATCTCTTCAGTAGGTCCTATGATTAAGTGTAGTCTGGCCCAGGGGTGTGAAGGTGAACGGAAAGGCTGGAGCAACGAACCGCCCTTGCTGTCTCTGCCTGGCCGGTTTCCCCTCTTTCCACTGGGATTCTCTGCCTCTACCCCTATTACGGGGGCTGAGTCACTGGCTTACTGGTGTTCTTCCATGCCGTCCCTGGGAGGGGTGCGTCACTTGAGTGGGTTGAGTCACTGACGTGGTCTTCCTGTCTGGGTTGGTGCCCCCCTTGGGCTGTGCCGTGGCGGAGATCTTTGTGGGCTATACTCGGCCTTGTCCCGGGATGGTATGTTGGTGGTTGGAGATATCCCTCCAGTGGTGTGGAGGCTGTGCATTGGCAAAGTGGGTGGGGTTATATCCTACCTGTTTGGCCCTGTCCGGGGGTTTCATCGGATGGGGCCACAGTGTCTCCTGACCCCTCCTGTCTCAGCCTTCAGTATTTATGCTGCAGTAGTTTATGTGTCGGGGGGCTAGGGTCAGTCACATCTGGAGTATTTCTCTTGTCTCCCTACTATTATTCTGACATTTCACATTCTTAAAACAAAGTGGTGATCCTAACTGACCAAAGACAGGCAATTTTTACTACCGGATTAAATATCAGGAATTGTGAAAAACTGAGTTTAAATGTATTTGACTAAGGTGTATGTAAACTTCCGACTTCAACTGCACACACACACACACACACACACACACACACACACACACACACACACACACACACACACACACACACACACACACACACACACACACACACACACACACACACACACACACACACACACCACACACTCTTAAAATGTAAAGGTAATTCCTGATAATGCCCTAAAATGGAACATTGCCTTTAAATGTCAATTGGGCTACAATGCGGAACTTCGGCAATACGGATTGAATCCAGCCCTTTAATCAAATTATTGTATCAATTTAAGCAAAAATAGTAAAATATGTGATGAACTAACTGATTGGATGGTCTTGTGGTCGATGAAAGAGACTATCATATCCTCTTGAAGGGAGTGGTTACAACTATGACATCATCAAATTCTGTGCTCTGCCACAGATTTGTTTACGTAGAGTTCTATGTAGTAATGTTTGATTGGTCAACATTATATTGTGATCATCATTATGGTAATAGACTATAGGTACAAAAGCACCACAGAGTCAAGATCACATTTGTATCACATTGTGACCAGAGAAAAAGGATTCACATGTGAAACATCACCATCTGCATGGTTGAGGAGAGGTAAGCTATGCTGAACTGAACATAACATTTTACTTAACCATCTTTTGAAATGGCAAAACACTTGTGGTATTTGTGAAAATATTTCCAATGAATAAGCAACAGTAAAGTACATTTTAATAAATTTTATTAAATGACAAAAATACAGCATTTGAATTTGTTTAATTAAATCATCCACCATAATTTCCAACTAATATTCTGTAATTGATGTTTTCATCTATAGTAATAATGTGACAATAATGTATCTTTTATATTTCAGATAAGATTCTTTCAACCACGACCATGGAACCAGGAATCAGTCTCAGCAAGGCTGATATTGTTGAGAATATACTTCTATGTTTTGAATCAGTGAATGGGTCTTGCAAAATGTCAAACTTTCCTCCAACAATACGAGTATTACTTTATCTCTTACTTGGCTCAATGTCTGTTCTCACAGTGTGTGGCAACCTTCTTGTAATCATCCCCATCATTCACTTCAAACAGCTCCACACCCCAACCAACTACCTCATCCTCTCTCTGGCTGTGTCAGACCTCCTCTTGGGGGTTTTAGTGATGCCTCCCAGAATGGTATATTCAGCGGAAAGCTGCTGGTATTTTGGAGATTTACTCTGTAAAATATACACCAGCACTGATATCATGTTGAGCAATATATCCATTCTTAATTTGTGTTTTATTTCTTTTGACCGGTATTATGCAGTGTGTCGCCCTCTCCTTTATAGAACTAAAATAACTGTTCACTTTGTTCTGATTATGATGCTGGTCATTTGGACTGGTTCTGCTATAGTAGTGTTTGGTATAGTATTTCTGGAGCTCAGTACTTGGGGCGTGGAGGATTTTTACTATAAAAATGTTGCCTGTGAGGGACAATGTATTTTGTTTCAAAACAAAGCATCGAGTACTGTGTCTTTGGTGCTCTCATTCTACATCCCAGGAGTAGGGATGCTTAGCATCTACCTAAAGATTTTCCAAATAGCACAGAGACAGGCACGCTCAATTCAGCTTACAACCAATCAGAACTCTGTAGGCAAATCACAGAGGAAGGCCACCAAAACACTTGCTATCATTATGGGGGTATTTCTATCATTCTGGACACCCTTTTTTGTCATCAACTGCATTGATCCTTTTATTAGTTACTCTACACCACCCGTTTTGTTTGAAACACTTATATGGATTGGCTATTTGAATTCAACTATTAATCCCATGGTGTATGCATTCTTTTACAGTTGGTTCAGGAGAGCGTTTAGAATTATCATTTCTGGTCAAATATTTCAACCTGACTCTTCAGAAATACAATTGTTTTCAGAATAAATATGTTTAGTTGTTTTGGCTCTGTACTCCAGCACTTTGGATTTGAAATGTGATTTAATTTGAGGATATTTTGATCTATATCGGGTGAATTGTTTAAAAATTGCAGCCCTTTTTTTACATAGTCCCCCCCCATTTTAGTAAACCAAAAGTTTTGGGACGAATTCACTTATGTGTGTTTTAAAGTAGTAAAAAGTTAGGTTTTTGGTCCCATATTCATTGCACGCAACAATGACTTCATCCAGCTTGTGACTCTATAAATTAAATAAATAGAATTTAATGGTAAATAATATATAATGTATTAATGGTAAATAATATACACACAAAGTATATTTTTATAGGATCTCTATGGATGTAGTATCCTTTCAGTTTTGTATTAATTGTTTTGTAACTCCAGCTGAATAAATTATGTTGTCTAAATGACATGGTGAAAACATGTTTGCACTTAGGTGATATTATTGAAATAAAGATTTTTTGTCTGTATTTTTTGAAGATCCTACTTTATACTTCACATGATACTGTATATCCCTTAATTTTCCTCCATCTCATAACAACTGACCAACAGTATGCACACAATATACAGTACCAGTCAAAAGTTTGGACACACCTATTCATTCAAGGGTTTTTCTTTATTTTTACTATTTTCTACATTGTAGAAAAGGGAAGACATCAAAACTAAGAAATAACACATATGGAATCCTATAGTAACCAAAAAAGTGTTAAACAAATCAAAATATATTTTATATTTGAAATTCTTCAAAGTAGCCACCCTTTGCCTGATGTGCCTATATTTTGATTTGGAACACATTTTTGGTTACTAAATTATTGCTGATGTGTTATTTCATAGTTTTGATATCTTTACTGTTATTCTACAATGTAGAAAATAGTAAAAATAAAGAAAAACCCTGGAATGTGTAGGTGTGTCCAAACTTTTGACTGGTACTATACATATTAATCTGGAACTGTGAAACTGGCACATAATGTAGGTTGTAATGTGATAACAAATAAGTCATATGCTATATACATTGATTCTTTCCTTTTATGTTTACTTGGCCCTGTGTTTTCCATCTGTATCTGAGATGCAAACAAGATATGGTACATTTAGCCTCTGAAGCCCAGGCTTCTCAGGAAGGATGGCAACGTGAAATGGTACATTCAAATGCATTTTAAATACTCCAGGCATGTACAAGGCCTTTACTGTATCTATTTGTTTTCCCACTTTCCATTTTTTTACTTCTTCAGTAGAGCACCTGTCAGTTTTGTAGAGAAAAATATTATCAAGATGGATAACTCATTCCACTATGATTTCATACAGTATGAGTTTTATTGTATTTTTATTTTAAAAAATTCAACATACATTTTTATTCAAGAGCACATAACGAACAAGTACAGAACTCTGCAGTCTGTTCGTAAGATCGTAATGAGGTTCAAATACCAATATGAAGGCTGATATACCCCTTACAGAAAACCGCATGAATTTCACGTGAACACCTGAAGTGTTTCAAAATCAAATGTTTGGTCCCGCTTTAAATTACGTTCAGGTTAGAAAGCCTTCAAAAGCACTACATAAATGAGCTACAAAGCATCTATAACCATATGTCATGCTTTTTAAAGGGTTCGTAACTGTGTGACATAAACACCAATGTCAAATGTGACATAACCCACTATGCCGAATATGATATAAACATGTGCTTTATAAAGGGTGACATGTTGGGCTGAAGGATGGCACGCGCTCTAAAGTAAAGTCATGACGTTACACGTTACTAATCTCGTTACCACCCTACAGTAACCTGTGTATGATGAGAGGACCTTCATAAATCAGTAGAACGTCAATAACCTATTCGTTGACACTTCATGTAGTGACCTGTAACACTTCATTTGAAGTGAGACACATTTGATAATTCATAACACATCCATAAACACTGTACATCACATGACGCTGCACTTACTTTAAAGTCAGACCCCTTTGGTATTTTATAACACATACATAAATGCCTTATATCATATGACTCTGTACTTACTATAAAGTCAGACACCTTTGGTCATTCATTACACATAAAGGCTTAATGATGTAAAAACAAATGTATTAACACTCAGGGAATTATAACTAATAACTAACACGTCCTTTTATTTTAACATTCTTAAAACAATACAAATACATTCAGTTTAAAAAAGTCCAGCAATGCAATTACATTGAACATTACACAGGGATGTTATCAGTGTAGCTTGTTTCTGAGCTGGCGGACGAATGGTTCTTAACTCTCTGCCTGCTGGAGGTACTACATGTTGATTCCAACCTTAAAGTAACAACAAACAAAATTAGCAGGTCTGTTAGGAAATGCCTTTGTCACACCATCTGGATAAGGGCATTTCTGTAGGGGAGATTGGAAACTCCATTTGATTCGTACAATTGTATTCCTCTGTCGGTGTATCTTGGGGGATTTTAATTTAGCTGAGCCTACTAGCTACAAACATTTTGTTAGCTAGCTTACGTAGCAAGCAATTGCTGTGAAGTCACTGAAATTATTTGAAATAACAATTGAGGTACAGCAGCTATGTAATTTAACTCAACACTTAACTGCTACAAACACATTAAATGACAATAAATACATTTGAACTTACTCGTTTTAAACTGTCCAGTGTCACCACAGGTGGGCATTTGATTTGCGAACTCATCACGTGCACTTGTTGTGCTACAAAAACACTGGTAACCAGTGCAAGGGCATGCCCTATGAAATAAAGGGCACCTAGACTCAAAAATCTAAGTTTCTTAGATTTTTCACAGACCTCAAAAGTCCTCCCCCTGATGTGGTTTAAGCATTGTTGTGAACACAATTTAATATGATTTATAAAGCCTTTATTAAGCGGTGCTTACGCCGCCCTTTATAAAACACGTTTGTCATATTTGACATAGTGGGTTATATCACATTTGACATTGGTGGTTATGTCACACAGTTATGCCACATTTATGAACCCTTTATAGAGCATGACATACGGTTATAGCTGAAAGAGAGAGAGAGACACACACACAGAGAGCATGGGCTCCTGAGTTCTCCTGAAAAAATATAGAATTAGAGTTGGATAAATGGAGATAAACTTGAATTTTTTCGCCAGGACTTATACAGGATACTAACATCAAAATCTTCAATCCAAATCACAATTCCATACCTAACACCTTGAATTTGGACATAATTGCCCGAATTGACTATTTCTACCAAGGACTAACAAGAAAAAAACTTCTAACAAACCAAAACCTGCAGAAGACACGCAGCGGAATCTGGAAATACCATCCGCAACCACACTGAGTGAGTAAAGTTCAGTCTGAACCTACTTCTGAACGCTAAAAGTAAAAGACAATAATCTCTAGGGAATTTTGTTATATAAAGCTTAATAAATAATGCTACAAAGTACCAAGCTGCTAGGAAAGAAACTGACCAACAACCTCAATTTTCAAATGGATCTTCGCAACCAGCTAACCGCAATCCCGGGTGACTACTCCTGGCTAGCGTTTCCATCCCGAAGCAAGCACCAATTAGCCTGAAGCTAGCTCAGCCAGGGCTCCTGTGCTACCACCGAAGCCCACTCCTGGGCTACAATATCCGGACCCCTTTTACTGCCGGTACGGGGCACGGAACCCCGCTGTCTGAATCGCCGTGTCCCCAGTCAGCCCAACCAATCACTGGACCCATATGTTCACTTGGCTACGCATGCCTCTCTCTAATATCAATATGCCTCGTCCATTACTGTCCTGGTTAGTGATTACTGTCTTATTTCACTGTAGAGCCTCTAGCCCTGCTCAATATGCCTTAACCAACCATGTTGTTCCACCTCCTACATATGCGATGACATCACCTGGTTTAAACGTCTCAAGAGACTATATCTCTCTCATCATTACTCACTGCCTAGGTTTACCTCCAATGTACTCACATCCTACCTTACCTTTGTCTGTACACTATGCCTTGAATCTATGCTATCGTGCCCAGAAACCTGCTCCTTTTACTCTCTGTTCCAAACATGCTAGATGGCCAGTTCGTATAGCCTTTAGCCGTACCCTTATCCTCTGTTCCTCTGGTGATGTGGAGGTTATTCCAGGTCCTGCAGTGCCTAGCTCCACTCCCACTCCCCGGGTGCTCTCATTTGTTGACTTCTGTAACCGTAAAAGCCTTGGTTTCATGCATGTTAACATTAGAAGCCTACTCCCTAAGTTTGTTTTACTCACTGCTTTAGCACACTCGTCTTAGCCGTGTCTGAATCCTGGCTTAGGAAAACCACCAAAAACCCTGAAATCTCCATCGCTAACTATAACATTTTCCGCCAAGATAGAACTGCCAAAGGGGGCGGTGTTGCAATCTACTGCAACGATAGCCTGCAGAGTTCTGTATTACTATCCAAGTCTGTACCCAAACAATTCGAGCTTCTACTTCTAAAAATTCACCTTTCCAGAAACAAGTCTCTCACTGTTGCCGCTTGCTATAGACCTCCCTCTGCCCCCAGCTGTGCCCTCAATACCATATGTGAACTGATTGCCCCCCATCTATCTTCTGAGCTCATGCTACTAGGTGACCTAAACTGGGACATGCTTAACACCCCGGCCATCCTACAATCTAAGCTTGATGCACTCAATCTCACACAAATTATCAATGAACCTACCAGGTACAACCCCAAATCCGTAAACACGGGCACCCTCATAGATGTCATCCTAACTAACTCGCCCTCCAAATACACTTCTGCTGTTTTCAATCAAGATCTCAGCGATCACTGCCTCATTGCCTGCATCCGTAATGGGTCTGCGACCAAACGACCACCCCTCATCACTGTCAAACGCTCCCTAAAACACTTTTGCGAGCAGGCCTTTCTAATCAACCTGGCCGGGGTATCCTGGAATGACATTGACCTCATCCCGTCAGTAGATGATGCCTGGCTATTATTTAAAAGTGCCTTCCTCACCATCTTAAATAAGCATGCCCCACTCAAAAAATGTAGAACTAGGAATAGATATAGTCCTTGGTTCACTCCAGACCTGTCTGCCCTTGACCAGCACAAAAACATCCTGTGGCGTTCTGCATTAGCATCGAATAGCCCCCGTGATATGCAACTTTCAGGGAAGTTAGAAACAAAATTACACAGGCAGTTAGAAAAGCTAAGGCTAGCTTTTTCAAACAGAAATTTGCATCCTGTTGTACTAACTCAAAAACGTTCTGGGACACTGCAAAGTCCATGGAGAATAAGAGCACCTCCTCCCAGCTGCCCACTGCTCTGAGGCTAGGAAACACTGTTACCACCGATAAATCCACTATAATTGAAAATTTCAATAAGCATTTCTCAACGGCTGGCCATGCTTTCCACCTGGCTACCCCTACCCCGGTCAACTGCTCGGCACCCTCCACAGCAACCCGCCGAAGCCCCCACCATTTCTCCTTTACCCAAATCCAGATAGCTGATGTTCTGAAAGAGCTGCAAAATCTGGACCCATACAAATCAGCCGGGCTAGACAATCTGGACCCTCTCTTTCTAAAATGATCTGCCGAAATTGTTGCAACCCCTATTACCAGCCTGTTCACCCTCTCTTTCGTATCGTCTGAGATTCCCAAAGATTGGAAAGCTGCCGCGGTCATCCCCCTCTTCAAAGGGGGAGACACTCTAGACCCAAACTGCTACAGACCTATATCTATCCTACCCTGTCTTTCTAAGGTCTTCGAAAGCCAAGTTAACAAACAGATTACCGACCATTTCGAATCCCACCGTACCTTCTCAGCTATGCAATCTGGTTTCAGAGCTGGTAATGGGTGCACCTCAGCCACGCTCAAGGTCCTAAACGACATCATAACCTCCATTGATAAGAGACATTACTGTGCAGCCGTATTCGTTGACCTGGCCAAGGCTTTCGACTCTGTCAATCACCACATTCTTATTGGCAGACTCGACAGCCTTGGTTTCTCAAAAGATTGCCTCGCCTGGTTTACCAACTACTTGTCAGATAGAGTTCAGTGTGTCAAATCAGAGGGCCTGTTGTCCGGACCTCTGGCAGTCTCTATGGGTGTGCCACAGGGTTCAATTCTCGGGCCGACTCTCTTCTCTGTATACATCAATGATGTTGCTCTTGCTGCTGGTGATTCTCTGATCCACCTCTATGCAGACGACACCATTCTGTATACTTCTGGCCCCTCTTTGGACACTGTGTTAACCTGTTGGGGCTAGGGGGCAGTATTTGCACGGCCGGATAAAAAACGTACCCGATTTAATCTGGTTACTACTCCTGCCCAGAAACTAGAATATGCATATAATTAGTAGATTTGGATAGAAAACACTCTAAAGTTTCTGAAACTGTTTGAATGGTGTCTGTGAGTATAACAGAACTCATATGGCAGGCCAAAACCTGAGAAGATTCCATACAGGAAGTGCCCTGTCTGACAATTTGTTGTCCTTCTGTTGCATCTCTATCAAAAATACAGCATCTGTGCTGTAAAGTGACACTTTCTAAGGCTCCCATTGGCACTCTAAAGCCACCAGAAAGTGGAATGGGGTGTCTGCTGTCTCTGGGCAAAGTACAACAGCTCTGTTTGTGAGTGGTCAGCCTGGGGACAGTGACACTGAGATGCGCGTTCATGAGAATTCTCAATTTTTTTCTTTCAGCCTTTGAATGAATTCAATGTTGCCCGATTGGAATATTATCGCTATTTTACGAGAAAAATAGCATAAAAATTGATTTTAAACAGCGTTTGACATTCTTCTAAGTAATCGCTGAGATCTTGGTTGAAAACAGCAGAGGTGTATTTGGAGGGCAAGTTGGTTAGGATGATATCTATGAGGGTGCCCATATTTATGGATTTGGGGTTGTACCTGGTGGGTTCATTGACAATTTGTGTGAGATTGAGGGCATCAAGCTTAGATTGTAGGATGGCCGGGGTGTTAAGCATGTCCCAGTTTAGGTCACCTAGCAGCACTAGCACTAGCAATCAGTTCACATATGGTTTCCAGGGCACAGCTGGGGGCAGAGGGTGGTCTATAGCAAGCGGCAATGGTGAGAGACCTGTTTCTGGAAAGGTGGATTTTTAAAAGTAGAAGCTCGAATTGTTTGGGTACAGACCTGGATAGTAAGACAGAACTATGCAGGCTATCTCTGCAGTAGATTGAAACACTGCCCCCTTTGGCAGTTCTATCTTGTCGGAAAATGTTGTAGTTAGGGATGGAAATTTCAGGGTTTTCGGTGGTCTTCCTGAGCCAGGATTCAGACACGGCTAGGACATCCAGGTTGGCAGAGTGTGCTAGGGCAGTGAATAAAACAAATTTAGGGAGGAGGCTTCTAATGTTAACATGCATGAAACCAAGGCTTTTAAGGTTACAGAAGTCAGCAAATGATAGCGCCTGGGGAATGGGAGTGGAGCTAGGCACTGCAGGGCCTGGATTAACCTCCACATCACCAGAGGAACAGAGGAGGAGTAGGATAAGGGTACGGCTAAAGGCTAAAATAACTGGTTATCTTGTATGTTCAGAACAGAGAGTAAAAGGAGCAGATTTCTGGGCATGGTAGAATAGATTCAAGGCATAATGTACAGACAAAGGTATGGCAGGATGTCGATACAGTGAGGGTAAACCTGTGCCTAGAGTGACAATGAAAGAGATATTGTCCCTAGAAATATCCTTTAAACCAGGTGATGTCACCGCATGTGTAGTAGGTGGAACTAAAGTGTTAAATAAGGCGTATTGAGCATGGCTAGAAGCTCTACAGTGAAATAAGGCAATAAATATTAACCAAAACAGCAATGGACAAGGCATATTGATGTTAGCGAGAGGCATGTGTAGCCGAGTGATCATAGGAGTACAGTGAGTGGCTTCAGGCAGCTTGCGGGCCGGGGCTGGCAAGCTAACAGAAGGGCCTTGGAGGGATGTCACGACGGAAGAAAGTCTGTTGTGGCCCCCTCGTGCTATTACATCGGCAGACGGATCAGCAGGGCTCCGTATGGTAAACCAGGCCATTTGTCAGAATAGGTATAGTGGCCAAAGAATTTGTCTGGTGGACCTCTTAACCTAACAGTCCAATGTGCTCTGGACAGCTAGCAGGCCACAGCTAGCATGCTAGTGGATGGGATTTCAAGGGATGAAGCGACGGCGGATGCAGTTGAGAAAAACCCCATCGGGCAGAGAAAACCCCATCGTGATGAGTCGGCGGGGGTCCAAGCCAGTTGGCAAAAAGAGGTATTGTAGCCCAAGTAGTAGCTGATGGACCTCTTTGGCTAGCCGGGAGATGGGCCTAGCAAGGCTAGCTCCAGGCTAATTGGTTTTTGCTTCGGGACAGTGACGTTAGCCAGGAGTGGCCACTCGAATAGCAACTAGCTAGCTGCGGTGATCCAGGTGACAAAAAAAATTCAAAATAAAAAAAGGTTCAGAGCTTGCGGTAGGAATCCGGAGATATGGAGAAAAATACATTCGAATTGCTCTGGTGTGAGTCGCGCTGTGCAGACTGGCGAGAGTTGTCCGTGCTAGAGGTGGCTGATGACCGCTAGCTGACTACTAGCTAGGAGCTAGTTAGCTGGCTAGCATCTGTTGGGGTTCCGGTTCAGGCGACGGTTCAGGCGACGGTTCAGACGACGGATCAGCAGGGCTCCGTATGGTGGGTATAGTGGCCAAAGAATTTGTCTGATGGGCCTCTTAAGCTAACAGTCCGATGTACTTTAGACAGCTAGCGGGCCGTGGTTAACTAGTAGCCAGTTAGCTAGTTTTTGATGAGTTGATGAGTTCTTAAATGGACCTAAATAAAGGTAAAAATATAAAAATAGCAGATCCGTACCGCATTGAGTGAGGCGGGTTGCAGGAGAGTATATTCAGTCCATAGATAGAAAGTGATATTAAAATATAAAATATATATACGGGAAAAAAACTGCTACGCCATCTTGAATCATGCACAAAGTAGATGTCCTAACCGACTTGCCAAAACTATAGTTTGTTAACAAGAAATTTGTGGAGTGGTTGAAAAACGATTTTTAATGACTCCAACCTAAGTGTATGTAAACTTCCGACTTCAACTGTACCACCACAAACCGATGCTGGCACAAAGACCGCACTCAACGAGCTGTATAAGGCCATAAGCAAACACTTAAATGCTCATCCAGAAGCAGTGCTTTATACCTCATTTCTACCAGCTTGTCACGTGCAACCAGAGGGAAAAAAATTCTAGACCACCTTTACTCCACACACAGACAAGCTTTCCCTCGCCCTTCATTTGGCAAATCTGACTATAACTCTATCCTCCTGATAACGCGAGCCTACCAGACGAGCTAAATGCCTTTTATGCTCGCATGGAGGTAAGCAACACTGAAGCATGCATAAGAGTACCAGCTGTTCCCGGATGACTGTGTGATCACGCTCTCCGTAGCCGATGTGAGCAAGACCTTTAAAAAGGTCACCATTCACAAGGTCGCGGGGCCAGACTAATTTCCAGTGCCTGTACTCAGAGCATGTGCTGACCAACTGGCAAGTGTCTTCACTGACATTTTCAAACTCTACCTGAACGAGTTTGTAATACCCACATGTTTCAAGCAGAACATAGTCCCTGTGCCCAAGAATGCGAATGTAACCTGCCTAAATGACTACCGCCTCATAGCACACATCGGTAGCCATGAAGTGCTTGAAAGGCTGGTCATGGCTCACATCAACACCATCATCCCGGAAACCCTAGACCCACTCCAATTCGCATACCGCCCCAACAGATCCACAGATGACGCAATATCAATCGCACTACATTCTGCCCATTCCCAACTGGACAAAAGAAACACCTATGTGAGAATGCTGTTCAATGACTACAGCTCAGCGTTCAACACCATAGTGCCCTCAAAGCTCATCACTAAGCTAAGGACCCTGGGACTAAACACCTCCCTCTGCAACTGGATCCTGGGCATCCTGACGTGCCGCCCCCAGGTGGTAAGGAGAGGCAACAACACATCTGCCATGCTGATCCTCAACACCGGTTGCCCTCAGGGGTGCGTGCTCAGTCCCCTCCTGTACTCCCTGTTCACCCACGACTGTGTGGCCAAGCACGACTCCTACACTATCATTAAGTTTGCTGATGACACAACAAGTGGTAGGCCTGATCACCGACAATGATGAGACAGCCTATAGGGAGGAGGTCAAAGACCTGTCCCTTAATGTGAGCAAGACAAAGGAGAAAGGAAATGTACATTCACATCGACGGGGCAGAAGTAGAGCGGGTCGAGAAATTCAAGTTCCTTGGTTTCCACATCACCAACAAACTATCATGGTCCAAACACACCAAGACAGTCGTGAAGAGGGCACAACAGCACCTTTTCCCCCTCGGGAGACTTTAAAAAGTTCTACAGCTGCACAATCAGAGGGTAGTGCGTACGGCCCAGTACAACACTGGGGCCAAGCTTCCTGCCATCCAGGACCTATATACTAGGCAGTGTCAGAGGAAGGTCCAAAAAATTGCAAAGACTCCATTCACCCAAGTCATAGACTGTTCTCTCTGCTACCGCAAGGCAAGCGGTACCAGAGCGCAAAGTCTAGGTCCACGCGGTTTGGCGTGTCATGTTTTGGAGGACTCATGACTGGACCTTTTCCTCTCCCAAGCCCATTGGGGAGTTGCAGTGATGAGACAAGATCGTAATTGGATATCCTGAAATTGGGGAGAAAAGGGGGTAAAATAAAAATAAAAAATGTTTAGAAACATATTCTATTCCTATTTACAATAAAAAGTGACTCCAAAATGACACAATACATTATTTACCATTAATTTCTATTGGGCACAAAATAATGTGAAACACAACCGGAAAAAAAACAGCAAATGCATCCAACAAATGTATAGAGTCACAAGCAATGTAGTCATTGCGTGCTATGAATATGAGACCAAAAACCTAACTTTTTACTGCTTTAATACACATATAAGTGAATTTGTCCCAATACCTTTGGAGCTCACTGTATGTCTAAAATCAGTACTGACAAAGTATCAGGAATTTAGGTAAGACCCAGATGCAGACTGTCGAAGTGACCATGTTTATTATAGCAACAGTGGCAGGCAACGACAGGTCAAGGCAGGCAGGGGTCGAGAATCCAGAATATAGGGGCAAAGGTACAGGATGGCAGGCGGGCTCAGGGTCACGACGGGCAGAGTAGTCAGGCAGGCGGGCTCAGAGACAGGACAGACATGGGTCAAAACAAGGGGGGGCGAGAAAAAGAGAGACTGGGGAAAAGCAGGAGCTGAGAAAAACGCTGGTTGAGTTGACAAACAAGACGAAGTGGCAACGGACAAACAGAGAACACAGGTGTAAATAAACAGGGGATGATGGGGAAGATCGAGTGTCGGAGTTGAAAATCTGCGATGAGGCCTGGGTCCAGGATGTCCCTGTTGGGGTAGTCGATGCCCCGGTAGTCGATGCACGGGCGCAGGGTCTTGTACTTCTTCTCCACAAAGAAGAACCCTGTGTCGGCGGGGGAAGAAGAAGGCCGGATAAATCCTGCAGCAAGGGAGTCCCCAACATAGGTCTCCATCGCCTTGGTCAATCCCGCAGTCGGTGTGGCAGAAGTGAAGTGGCCTGGGCCATGCTGAACACCTCCCAGAGGTCCAGTTACTTACCTGGTCTGGGGAATCTTCCGAGCCCCCAGGAAGACGTCCCGGGGCAGGTTGTGCAGACTTCAGGCAATGGGCGTGGCAGAATGGGCTCCAGCCCATGATGGCACCAAATCAAATTAAATTTTATTGGTCACATACACATGGTTAGCAGATATTTATGCGAGTGTAGCGAAATGCTTGTGCTTCTAGTTCTGACCGTACAGTAATATCTAACAATGTCATAACAACTACCTTATACATACAACTGTAAAGGAATGAATAAGAATATGTACATATAAATATATGGATGAGCGATGGCCGTGTGGCATAGGCAAGATGCAGTAGATGGTATAGAGTACAGTATATACATATGAGATGAGTAATGTAGGGTATATAAACATTATATAAAGTGGCATTGTTTAAAGTGACTAGTGATACATTTATTACATCCAATTTTTTATTATTCAAGTGGCTAGAGATTTGAGTCAGTATGTTGGCAGTAGCCACTCAGTGTTGGTGATAGCTGTTTAACAGTCTGATGGCCTTGAGTTAGAAGCTGTTTTTCAGTCTCTCTGTCCCAGCTTTGATGCACCTGTACTGACCTCGCCTTCTGGATGATAGCGGGGTGAACAGGCAGTGGCTCGGGTGGTTGTTGTCGTTGATGATCTTTTTGGCCTTCCTGTGTTATCGGGTGGTGAAGGTGTCCTGGAGGGCAGGTAGTTTGCCCCCGGTGATGCGTTGTGCAGACCTCACTACCCTCTGGAGAGCCTTACGGTTGTGGCCGGAGCAGTTTCCGTACCAGGCGGTGATACAGCCCGACAGGATGCTCTCGATTGTGGATCTGTAAAAGTTTGTGAGTATTTTTGGTGACAAGCCAAATCTCTTCAGCCTTCTGTGGTTGAAGAGGCTTAGTTGCGCCTTCTTCACCACGCTGTCTGTGTGGGTGGACCATTTCAGTTTGTCCGTGATGTGTACACCAAGGAACTTAAAACTTTCCACCTTCTCCACTACTGTCCCGTCGATGTGGATAGGGGGGTGCTCCCTCTGCTGTTTCCTGAAGTCCACGATCATCTCCTTTGCTTTGTTGACGTTGAGTGTGAGGTTGTTTTCCTGACACCACACTTCGTGGGCCCTCATCTCCTCCTTATAGGCCATCTCGTCGTTGTTGGTAATCAAGCCTACCACTGTAGTGTCGTCTGCAAACTTGATGATTGAGTTGGAGGCGTGCATGGCCACGCAGTCATGGGTGAACAGGGAGTACAGGAGAGGGCTGAGAACGCACCCTTGTGGGGCCCCAGTGTTGAGGATCAGCGTGGTGGAGATGTTGTTTCCTACCCTCACCACCTGGGGGCGGCCTGTCAGAAAGTCCAGGACCCAGTTGCACAGGGCGGGGTCGAGACCCAGTGTCTCAAGCTTAACCTGTTAGGGCTAGGGGGCAGCATTTGCACGTCTGGATAAAAAAAATGTACCCGATTTAATCTGGTTACTAATCCTACCCAGTAACTAGAATATGCATATACTTATTATATATGGATAGAAAACACTCTAAAGTTTCTAAAACTGTTTGAATGGTGTCTGTGAGTATAACAGAACTCATTTGGCAGGCAAAACCCTGAGACATTTTCTGACAGGAAGTGGATACCTGATGTGTTGTATTGACTTTAAACCTATCCCATTGAAAAACACAGGGGCTGAGGAATATTTTGGCACTTCCTATTGCTTCCACTAGATGTCACCAGCCTTTACAAAGTGTTTTGAGTCTTCTGGAGAGAGATCTGACCGAACAAGAGCCATGGAACGATGATGTCCCATTAGACACCTGGCGCGCGAGTTCATGTTGGGTACCCTCGTTCCAATACGTTATAAAAGAGTATGCATTCGTCCACCTTGAATATTATTCATGTTCTGGTTAAAAAAGGCCCTAATGATTTATGCTATACAACGTTTGACATGTTTGAACGAACGGAAATATATTTTTTCCCCTCGTTCATGACGAGAAGTCCGGCTGGCTTAGATCATGTGCTAACAAGACGGAGATTTTTGGACATAAATGATGAGCTTTTTTGAACAAAACTACATTCGTTATGGACCTGTGATACCTGGAAGTGACATCTGATGAAGAGAATCAAAGGTAATGGATTATTTACATAGTATTTTCGATTTTAGATCTCCCCAACATGACGTCTAGTCTGTATCGCAACGCGTATTTTTCTGGGCGCAGTGCTCAGATTATTGCAAAGTGTGATTTCCCAGTAAGGTTATTTTTAAATCTGGCAAGTTGATTGCGTTCAAGAGATGTAAATCTATAATTCTTTAAATGACAATATAATATTTTACCAATGTTTTCTAATTTTAATTATTTAATTTGTGACGCTGACTTGACTGCCGGTTATTGGAGGAAAACGATTTCCTCAACATCAATGCCATAGTAAAACGCTGTTTTTGGATATAAATATGAACTTGATAGAACTAAAAATGCATGCATTGTCTAACATAATGTCCTAGGAGTGTCATCTGATGGAGATTGTAAAAGGTTAGTGCATCATTTTAGCTGGTTTTATGGTTTTGGTGACCCTGTCTTTGACTTGACAAAACATTACACACAACTCTTGTAAATGTACTGTCCTAACATACTCTAAATTTATGCTTTCGCCGTAAAACCTTTTTGAAATCGTAAAACGTGGTTAGATTAAGGAGATGTTTATCTTTCAAATGGTGTAAAATAGTTGTATTTTTGAAAAATCTGAATTTTGACATTTATTTGGATTCAAATTTGCCGCTCTTGAAATGTACCTGCTGTTGATGGAGTGCACCACGGGTGGCACGCTAGCGTCCCACCTAGCCCATAGAGGTTAATGATGAGTTTGGGGGGTACTGTGGTGTTAAATGCTGAGCTGTCATCGATGAACAGCATTCTTACATAGGTATTCCTCTTGTCCGGATGGGTTAGGGCAGTGTGCAGTGACCCGGAGCCCAGAAGAGGGTATCCCAGAGAGGGTCTCATGGGGGAGACCTATCCTTTTCTTTTTTATGTATTATTTATAAACACCCTTGAAACAGAGCTAATCATACTCTGTCCGTGTCCCAGGTAGATGGAGACCAAAGGAGGTGTTTTCAGTGTGGCAATTCCGGGGGCATATTGCCTGGAATTGCCCGGCTCGACAGGAGTCGATGCCATCAGCTAGCAACGGCGGCGAGGTGGGTCACGCCGTGAACAATGTCACCTCCTGTTGGGCGCACCCCGAATCAACTGCACCCATGGTCCCGGTGAAGGTTGACGGACACGACACGGAAGCGCTACTGGACTCTGGAAGTGTGGTTACGCTTGTAACCACGAGCCTGCTGAACCAGGAGACCGAAAGGGGTAGGGAGATGTCCATTTCCTGTGTTCACGGTGACACAAAGTGGTATCCTACCGTGTGGACCACCATTGTGACGCCACAAGGGAGCTGCCAGATGAAAGTGGGTGCCGTGCCAGAGCTGCCGGTACCTCTCCTAGTGGGACGGGATTGTCCACTGTTCGCGGCCCTACGGCGGCACGAGTTGAGGAAGAAGGTACGAGCCACCCGAAGAAGTGTGCGGGGACGACCAATAGCCTGTGCGGCCTGGAAGCAACCGATTAACCAACATGGCTCTACGGCTCCGGAGTCGAAGGGGGCACCGGGACCCGACCCCCTGGGGAACCCCTGGAGGAGGAGCCCATCCTTCCCCTCCTTGATTTCGAGGGGCCAGTCGAGACCCCCGCTGGGGTCCAACTGAGGGGACAATTCGGGACGGTCCAGTGGGAGGACCCGAACTTGAAAGCCGCCGCAGCACAAGTGATGTATTGTTGCTGCCCTGACGGTATGTGGAAACCGTTCTTCAGCTGGCCCACACCCACCTGTTGGGGGCACACCTGGGAATGGAGAAGACCCGGGAACAGGTGGTGTGGGAAGCCCAACCGACCCCATTACGCAGCGTGGTAGAGCACGTGGAGACGATGAGGGTGCGGATGACAGCCATATGGCCCATCATGAGGGAACATATGGAGAAGGCCCAACGCGCCCAAGCCCAGGTCTACAATCAGAGAGCCCAGTCCCGAGATTCCAGGTGGGAGACAGGGTGCTGGTCTTAATCCCCACGGCCGAAAGTAAGTTCCTGGCAACATGGTACGGACCATACGAGGTGGTCGAGAAGATGGGACCAGTCATTTACCGCGTACTGCAACCGGGGAGACGGAAACCTCAACAGATTTACCACTTAAAACCTGTTAAAGAAGTGGCACGAGAGGACAGCCTTGGCCGTGTTATGGTCGGGACATCGACCCCACCAGCAGTACGCAGCGGCCTATTTGAATGACATCATCATCCACAGCCAAGGTTGGGAAGAGCACTTGACGCGCCTCCAGGTGGTGCTGGACGCGCTCAGACAAGCCGGGTTGACTGCGAACCCTAAGAAGTGCAAACTAGGTTTTGAGGAGGTGGAGTACCTGGGGTATTTGATCGGACGGGGGAACGTCAAGCCCCAGGAGAGGAAGGTTCACGCAGTGCGTGACTGGCCCGTTCCACACACCAAGACACAGGTCAAGTCCTTCATGGTACTGGCAGGATACTATAGCCGATTTATCCCCAACTTTGTGGCTATAGCTTCTCCCCGATCTAACCAGGGCCCGCCTCCCGAAAACAGTGAAATGGACGAACGAGACAGAAGCGGCGTTCAGCTGTCTGAAGGAAGCGCTGTGCTCCCATCCGATCCTCGTAACGCCTGATTTCCAGGTGCCGATGGTGGTCCAGATGGATGCGTGTGATACAGGACTAGGCGCCGTTCTGTCCCAGTTACACGATGGGGAGGAGCACCCATCATGTACATCAGCAGAAAGCTGGTTCCTAGGGAGAAAAAGTACTCCATTGTGGAGAAAGAGTGTCTAGCGGTGAAGTGGGCGCTAAACACTCTCAAGTATTACCTGTTGGGTACCCTATCGAGAAGGGAGACGTACGTCGCACTGACGACAGTCCCCTCCCCGACAGAGCTGTGGGGGGGGGGCGTACAGCAGGTCAGCCACCTTGGGGAGACTCGTCGAGGCCTGGTGACAGACGGAGTATACATCACTAGGCGATGGCTCCATCGGCTGGACATACCAGGTCTCGACGGGCTCTCCACCCAGGACTAATTGGAGCTGATTGGGGAGTTTGTGAGTAATCAAGGGCTGATTGCTCACCAGCTGTACAAGCCCCATAAAGCTGCCAGAAGGGCAGCACACAGGGGAGGACTGGGGGAAGTGAGGTGACTTCCGTGTAGTTGGAGATGGTTACCAGAGGTAAAATGAGAGAGTTGAGTTTGTGTGCACGACAGGATACAGCAAGACCCAGAGCCCAGAAGACGGTATCCCGGAGAGGATCTCATAGGGAGACCTTTTCTTTTTGATTTATTATTTAATAAACACCCTTGAAACTGAGGTAATCATACTCTGTCCGTGTCTGATCTGTGTAAACGTCTTGACCAAAACCCCTGGTCTGCCACAATACATACAGTTGAAGTCGGAAGTTTACATACACTTAAGTTGGAGTCATTAAAAGTCGTTTTTCAACCACTCCACAAACTTCTTGTTAACAAACTATAGTTTTGGCTAGTCAGTTAGGACATTGACTTTGTGCATGACACAAGTCATTTTTCCAACAATTGTTTACAGACAGATTATTTCAAGTATAATTTACTGAATCACAACTCCAGTGGGTCAGAAGTTTACATACACTAAGTTGACCGTGCCTTTAAACAGCTTGGAAAATTCCAGAAAATGATGTCATGACATTAGAAGCTTCTGATAGGCTAATTGACATCATTTGAGTCAATTGGAGGTGTACCTGTGGATGTATTTCAAGGCCTACCTTCAAACTCAGTGCCTCTATGCTTGACATCATGGGAAAATCAAAAGAAGCCAAGACCTCAGAAAAAAAATTGTAGACCTCCACAAGTCTGGTTCATCCTTGGGAGCAAATTCCAAACACCTGAAGGTACCACGTTCATCTGTACAAACAATAGTACGCAAGTATAAACACCATGGGATCAGCCATCATACTGCTCAGGAAGGAGACGTGTTCTGTCTCCTAGAGATGAACGTACTTTAGTGTGAATAGTGCCAATCAATCCCAGAACAACAGCAAAGGACCTTGTGAAGATGCTGGAGGAAACAGGTACAAAAGTATCTATATCCACAGTAAAACGAGACCTATATCGACATAACCTGAAAGGCCGCTCAGCAAGAAAGAAGCCACTGCTCCAAAACCGCCATAAGAAAGCCAGACTACGGTTTGCAACTGCACATGGGGACAAAGATCGTACTTTTTGGAGAAATGTCCTCTGATCTGATGAAACAAAAATATAACTGTTTGGCCATAATGACCATCGTTATGTTTGAAGGAAAAAGAGGGAGGCTTATAAGCCGAAGAACACCATCTCAACCGTGAAGCACGGGGGTGGCAGCATCATGTTGTGGGGTGCTTTGCTGCAAGACGGACTGATGCACTTCACAAAATAGATGGCATCATGAGTTATTAAAATGATGTGGATATATTGAACCAACATCTCAAGACATCAGTTAGGAAGTTAAAGCTTGGTCGCAAATGGGTCTTCCAAATGGACAATGACCCCAAGCATATTTCCAAAGTTGTGGCAAATTGGCTTAAGGACAACAAAGTCAGTGTATTGGAGTGGCCATCACAAAGACCTGACCTCAATCCCATAGAAAATTTGTGGGCAGAACTGAAAAAGCATGTGCGAGCAAGGAGGCCTACAAACCTGACTCAGCTCTATCAGGAGGAATGGGAAAGAATTCACCCAACTTATTGTGGGAAGCTTTTGGAAGGCTACCCGAAACGTGTGACCCAAGTTAAACAATTTAAAGGCAATGCTACCAAATACTAATTGAGTGTATGTAAACTTCTGACCCACTGAGAATGTGATGAAAGAAATAAAAGCTGAAATAAATCATTCTCCCTACTATTATTCTGACATTTCACATTCTTAAAACAAAGTGGTGATCCTAACTGACCAAAGACAGGCAATTTTTACTACCGGATTAAATATCAGGAATTGTGAAAAACTGAGTTTAAATGTATTTGACTAAGGTGTATGTAAACTTCCGACTTCAACTGCACACACACACACACACACACACACACACACACACACACACACACACACACACACACACACACACACACACCCACACACACACACCCCCCCCCCCCCCTCTTAAAATGTAAAGGTAATTCCTGATAATGCCCTAAAATGGAACATTGCCTTTAAATGTCAATTGGGCTACAATGCGGAACTTCGGCAATACGGATTGAATCCAGCCCTTTAATCAAATTATTGTATCAATTTAAGCAAAAATAGTAAAATATGTGATGAACTAACTGATTGGATGGTCTTGTGGTCGATGAAAGAGACTATCATATCCTCTTGAAGGGAGTGGTTACAACTATGACATCATCAAATTCTGTGCTCTGCCACAGATTTGTTTACGTAGAGTTCTATGTAGTAATGTTTGATTGGTCAACATTATATTGTGATCATCATTATGGTAATAGACTATAGGTACAAAAGCACCACAGAGTCAAGATCACATTTGTATCACATTGTGACCAGAGAAAAAGGATTCACATGTGCATCACCATCTGCATGGTTGAGGAGAGGTAAGCTATGCTGAACTGAACATAACATTTTACTTAACCATCTTTTGAAATGGCAAAACACTTGTGGTATTTGTGAAAATATTTCCAATGAATAAGCAACAGTAAAGTACATTTTAATAAATTTTATTAAATGACAAAAATACAGCATATGAATTTGTTTAATTAAATCATCCACCATAATTTCCAACTAATATTCTGTAATTGATGTTTTCATCTATAGTAATAATGTGACAATAATGTATCTTTTATATTTCAGATAAGATTCTTTCAACCACGACCATGGAACCAGGAATCAGTCTCAGCAAGGCTGATATTGTTGAGAATATACTTCTATGTTTTGAATCAGTGAATGGGTCTTGCAAAATGTCAATCGTTCCTCCAACAATACGAGTATTACTTTATCTCTTACTTGGCTCAATGTCTGTTCTCACAGTGTGTGGCAACCTTCTTGTAATCATCCCCATCATTCACTTCAAACAGCTCCACACCCCAACCAACTACCTCATCCTCTCTCTGGCTGTGTCAGACCTCCTCTTGGGGGTTTTAGTGATGCCTCCCAGAATGGTATATTCACTGGAAAGCTGCTGGTATTTTGGAGATGTACTCTGTAAAATATACACCAGCACTGATATCATGTTGAGCAATATATCCATTCTTAATTTGTGTTTTATTTCTTTTGACCGGTATTATGCAGTGTGTCGCCCTCTCCTTTATAGAACTAAAATAACTGTTCACTTTGTTCTGATTATGATGCTGGTCATTTGGACTGGTTCTGCTATAGTAGTGTTTGGTATAGTATTTCTGGAGCTCAGTACTTGGGGCGTGGAGGATTTTTACTATAAAAATGTTGCCTGTGAGGGACAATGTATTTTGTTTCAAAACAAAGCATCGAGTACTGTGTCTTTGGTGCTCTCATTCTACATCCCAGGAGTAGGGATGCTTAGCATCTACCTAAAGATTTTCCAAATAGCACAGAGACAGGCACGCTCAATTCAGCTTACAACCAATCAGAACTCTGTAGGCAAATCACAGATGAAGGCCACCAAAACACTTGCTATCATTATGGGGGTATTTCTATCATTCTGGACACCCTTTTTTATCATCAACAGCATTGATCCTTTTATTAGTTACTCTACCCCACCCATTTTGTTTGAAACATTTATATGGATTGGCTATTTCAATTCAAATATGAATCCCATAGTGTATGCTTTCTTTTACAGTTGGTTCAGGAGAGCATTTAGAATGATCATTTCTGGTCAAATATTTCAACCTGACTCTTCAGAAATACAATTGTTTTCAGAATAAATATGTTTAGTTGTTTTGGCTCTGTACTCCAGCACTTTGGATTTGAAATGTGATTTAATTTGAGGATATTTTGATCTATATCGGGTGAATTGTTTAGAAATTGCAGCCCTTTTTTTACATAGTCCCCCCCATTTTAGTAAACCAAAAGTTTTGGGACGAATTCACTTATGTGTGTTTTAAAGTAGTAAAAAGTTAGGTTTTTGGTCCCATATTCATTGCACGCAACAATGACTTCATCCAGCTTGTGACTCTATAAATTAAATAAATAGAAATTAATGGTAAATAATGTATTGCGTAATTTTGGTGTCACTTTTACTTGAAATTATGAGTGAGAAAGTTACAGACGCACAAATATCATACACCCAGCACATGCTAACCTCCCGTTATTGTAATGGTGCAAAGTTAGCTTGCCTTGTGTGTATGATATTTGTGCGTCTAACTTTCTCACTCATCATTATTCACGATTCATTCAGGTTTATCCGTAATCATGATAGCATCCTGTTAAAGGAATTCTTGCTTGAAAGTAATGATTAAATAATTCTACCCTGAATTTAGGGATATGGTCTATAAAGCCTGTAGAATGAGTAACTAAAGGGTTAAGCATAAGTCTCAAGAGATTGACTAGGATGGGAGAGGAATGGGGGTCTGTGTGTTTAAGTAAACACCAAGAACTGTTAAACTGTGGTTTACCTGACCTAGCTTGAACTCTCAAGGTTTCCCTAATCTCAGAGTACTAAAAATGTCGGCAGGATAAGGATTTACGGTTTTGAGAATTCTGGGGAAGAAGACAATTAACTCTTGATGTTAGTGTGTAATGTGTGTGCGTAAATGAGGAGCCTGGTATAAAATGATGTCTCTGTACAATGAACGGAAGAGCGCTCTGGTGAATAAACAGTCGTGACTATTGTAAACTGGGAATTCTGTCTGTTTTTTTTAAACCAGAACTTTACGAACTCTGAGTTGCAGACGGAGTATTTTAATTGAAGTTAACATTGAGAACATAATTCTCATAACACATCCACATTAATGTAGAAGTGATTAGAAACGGGCCTCCCGAGCGGAACAGCGGTCTAAGGCACTGCATCACAGTGCTTGAGGCGTCACTGCAGACCCGGGTTCGATCCCAGGCTGTGAAAAAGGGGGTAAAATATAACAACAAAATAAGTGTTTAGAAACATATTCTATTATTATTTAAAATAAAACATGACTTCAAAATGACACAATACATTAAGTACCATTCATATCTATTGGGCACAAAATAATCTGAAACACAACCGAAAACAAACAGCAAATACATCCAACAAATGTGTAGAGTCACAGGCTGGATGTAGTCATGGCGTGCTATGAATATGAGACAAAAAAATGAACTTTTTATTACTTTAATACACATAAGTGAATTTGTCCCAATACTTTTGCAGCTCACTGTATGTCTAAAATCAGTACTGACAAAGAAGTGTGACATGTGCCTTTGTTCTGTCCTTTATTAAACCATATCAGACACAGGTGTGTAGGTTTAAAAAACAAGTACAATCCATTTGGCCCCAAAACATGAAATCAACCAATAGTAGGAGTTAGCCTCTCCTCTCACTTATATTATACATACATACACACACAAACAGAACATACACACACACACACACACACACACACACACACACACACACACACACACACACACACACACACACACACACACACACACACACACACACACACACACACACACACACACACACACACACACACACACACACACACACACACACAAAGTATATTTTTATAGGATCTCTATGGATGTAGTGTCCTTTCAGTTTTGTATTAATTGTTTTGTAACTCCAGCTGAATAAATTATGTTGTCTAAATGACATGGTGAAAACATGTTTGCACTTAGGTGATATTATTGAAATAAAGATTTTTTGTCTGTATTTTTTGAAGATCCTACTTTATACTTCACATGATACTGTATATCCCTTAATTTTCCTCCATCTCATAACAACTGACCAACAGTATGCACACAATATACAGTACCAGTCAAAAGTTTGGACACACCTATTCATTCAAGGGTTTTTCTTTATTTTTACTATTTTCTACATTGTAGAAAAGGGAAGACATCACAACTAAGAAATAACACATATGGAATCCTATAGTAACCAAAAAAGTGTTAAACAAATCAAAATATATTTTATATTTGAAATTCTTCAAAGTAGCCACCCTTTGCCTGATGTGCCTATATTTTGATTTGAAACACATTTTTGGTTACTAAATTATTGCTGATGTGTTATTTCATAGTTTTGATATCTTTACTATTATTCTACAATGTAGAAAATAGTAAAAATAAAGAAAAACCCTGGAATGTGTAGGTGTGTCCAAACTTTTGACTGGTACTATACATATTAATCTGGAACTGTGAAACTGGCACATAATGTAGGTTGTAATGTGATAACAAATAAGTCATATGCTATATACATTGATTCTTTCCTTTTATGTTTACTTGGCCCTGTGTTTTCCATCTGTATCTGAAATGCAAACAAGATATGGTACATTTAGCCTCTGAAGCCCAGGCTTCTCAGGAAGGATGGCAACGTGAAATGGTACATTCAAATGCATTTTAAATACTCCCGGCATGTACAAGGCCTTTACTGTATCTATTTGTTTTCCCACTTTCCATTTTTTTACTTCTTCAGTAGAGCACCTGTCAGTTTTGTAGAGAAAAATATTATCAAGATGGATAACTCATTCCACTATGATTTCATACAGTATGAGTTTTATTGTATTTTTATTTAAAAAAATTCAACATACATTTTTATTCAAGAGCACATAACGAACAAGTACAGAACTCTGCAGTCTGTTCGTAAGATCGTAATGAGGTTCAAATACCAATATGAAGGCTGATATACCCCTTACAGAAAACCGCATGAATTTCACGTGAACACCTGAAGTGTTTCAAAATCAAATGTTTGGTCCCGCTTTAAATTACGTTCAGGTTATAAAGCCTTCAAAAGCACTACATAAATGAGCTACAAAGCATCTATAACCATATGTCATGCTTTTTAAAGGGTTCGTAACTGTGTGACATAAACACCAATGTCAAATGTGACATAACCCACTATGCCGAATATGATATAAACATGTGCTTTATAAAGGGTGACATGTTGGGCTGAAGGATGGCACGCGCTCTAAAGTAAAGTCATGACGTTACACGTTACTAATCTCGTTACCACCCTACAGTAACCTGTGTATGATGAGAGGACCTTCATAAATCAGTAGAACGTCAATAACCTATTCGTTGACACTTCATGTAGTGACCTGTAACACTTCATTTGAAGTGAGACACATTTGATAATTCATAACACATCCATAAACACTCTACATCACATGACGCTGCACTTACTTTAAAGTCAGACCCCTTTGGTATTTTATAACACATACATAAATGCCTTATATCATATGACTCTGTACTTACTATAAAGTCAGACACCTTTGGTCATTCATTACACATAAAGGCTTAATGATGTAAAAACAAATGTATTAACACTCAGGGAATTATAACTAATAACTAACACGTCCTTTTATTTTAACATTTTTAAAACAATACAAATACATTCAGTTTAAAAAAGTCCAGCAATGCAATTACATTGAACATTACACAGGGATGTTATCAGTGTAGCTTGTTTCTGAGCTGGCGGACGAATGGTTCTTAACTCTCTGCCTGCTGGAGGTACTACATGTTGATTCCAACCTTAAAGTAACAACAAAGAAAATTAGCAGGTCTGTTAGGAAATGCCTTTGTCACACCATCTGGATAAGGGCATTTCTGTAAAGGGGAGATTGGAAACTCCATTTGATTCGTACAATTGTATTCCTCTGTCGGTGTATCTTGGGGGATTTTAATTTAGCTGAGCCTACTAGCTACAAACATTTTGTTAGCTAGCTTACGTAGCAAGCAACTGCTGTGAAGTCACTGAAATTATTTGAAATAACAATTGAGGTACAGCAGCTATGTAATTTAACTCAACACTTAACTGCTACAAACACATTAAATGACAATAAATACATTTGAACTTACTCGTTTTAAACTGTCCAGTGTCACCACAGGTGGGCATTTGATTTGCGAACTCATCACGTGCACTTGTTGTGCTACAAAAACACTGGTGACCAGTGCAAGGGCATGCCCTATGAAATAAAGGGCACCTAGACTCAAAAATCTAAGTTTCTTAGATTTTTCACAGACCTCAAAAGTCCTCCCCCTGATGTGGTTTAAGCATTGCTGTGAACACAATTTAATATGATTTATAAAGCCTTTATTAAGCGGTGCTTACGCCGCCCTTTATAAAACACGTTTGTCATATTTGACATAGTGGGTTATATCACATTTGACATTGGTGGTTATGTCACACAGTTATGCCACATTTATGAACCCTTTATAGAGCATGACATACGGTTATAGCTGAAAGAGAGAGAGAGACACACACACAGAGAGCATGGGCTCCTGAGTTCTCCTGAAAAAATATAGAATTAGAGTTGGATAAATGGAGATAAACTTGAATTTTTTTGCCAGGACTTATACAGGATACTAACTTCAACATCAAAATCTTCAATCCAAATCACAATTCCATACCTAACACCTTGAATTTGGACATAATTGCCCGAATTGACTATTTCTACCAAGGACTAACAAGAAAAAAACTTCTAACAAACCAAAACCTGCAGAAGACACGCAGCGGAATCTGGAAATACCATCCGCAACCACACTGAGTGAGTAAAGTTCAGTCTGAACCTACTTCTGAACGCTAAAAGTAAAAGACAATAATCTCTAGGGAATTTTGTTATATAAAGCTTAATAAATAATGCTACAAAGTACCAAGCTGCTAGGAAAGAAACTGACCAACAACCTCAATTTTCAAATGGATCTTCGCAACCAGCTAACCGCAATCCCGGGTGACTACTCCTGGCTAGCGTTTCCATCCCGAAGCAAGCACCAATTAGCCTGAAGCTAGCTCGGCCAGGGCTCCTGTGCTACCACCAAAGCCCACTCCTGGGCTACAATATCCGGACCCCTTTTACTGCCGGTACGGGGCACGGAACCCCGCTGTCTGAATCGCCGTGTCCCCAGTCAGCCCAACCAATCACTGGACCCATATGTTCACTTGGCTACGCATGCCTCTCTCTAATATCAATATGCCTCGTCCATTACTGTCCTGGTTAGTGATTACTGTCTTATTTCACTGTAGAGCCTCTAGCCCTGCTCAATATGCCTTAATCAACCATGTTGTTCCACCTCCTACATATGCGATGACATCACCTGGTTTAAACGTCTCAAGAGACTATATCTCTCTCATCATTACTCACTGCCTAGGTTTACCTCCAATGTACTCACATCCTACCTTACCTTTGTCTGTACACTATGCCTTGAATCTATGCTATCGTGCCCAGAAACCTGCTCCTTTTACTCTCTGTTCCAAACATGCTAGATGGCCAGTTCGTATAGCCTTTAGCCGTACCCTTATCCTCTGTTCCTCTGGTGATGTGGAGGTTATTCCAGGTCCTGCAGTGCCTAGCTCCACTCCCACTCCCCGGGTGCTCTCATTTGTTGACTTCTGTAACCGTAAAAGCCTTGGTTTCATGCATGTTAACATTAGAAGCCTACTCCCTAAGTTTGTTTTACTCACTGCTTTAGCACACTCGTCTTAGCCGTGTCTGAATCCTGGCTTAGGAAAACCACCAAAAACCCTGAAATCTCCATCGCTAACTATAACATTTTCCGCCAAGATAGAACTGCCAAAGGGGGCGGTGTTGCAATCTACTGCAACGATAGCCTGCAGAGTTCTGTATTACTATCCAAGTCTGTACCCAAACAATTCGAGCTTCTACTTCTAAAAATTCACCTTTCCAGAAACAAGTCTCTCACTGTTGCCGCTTGCTATAGACCTCCCTCTGCCCCCAGCTGTGCCCTCAATACCATATGTGAACTGATTGCCCCCCATCTATCTTCTGAGCTCATGCTACTAGGTGACCTAAACTGGGACATGCTTAACACCCCGGCCATCCTACAATCTAAGCTTGATGCCCTCAATCTCACACAAATTATCAATGAACCTACCAGGTACAACCCCAAATCCGTAAACACGGGCACCCTCATAGATGTCATCCTAACTAACTCGCCCTCCAAATACACTTCTGCTGTTTTCAATCAAGATCTCAGCGATCACTGCCTCATTGCCTGCATCCGTAATGGGTCTGCGACCAAACGACCACCCCTCATCACTGTCAAACGCTCCCTAAAACACTTTTGCGAGCAGGCCTTTCTAATCAACCTGGCCGGGGTATCCTGGAATGACATTGACCTCATCCCGTCAGTAGATGATGCCTGGCTATTATTTAAAAGTGCCTTCCTCACCATCTTAAATAAGCATGCCCCACTCAAAAAATGTAGAACTAGGAATAGATATAGTCCTTGGTTCACTCCAGACCTGTCTGCCCTTGACCAGCACAAAAACATCCTGTGGCGTTCTGCATTAGCATCGAATAGCCCCCGTGATATGCAACTTTCAGGGAAGTTAGAAACAAAATTACACAGGCAGTTAGAAAAGCTAAGGCTAGCTTTTTCAAACAGAAATTTGCATCCTGTTGTACTAACTCAAAAACGTTCTGGGACACTGCAAAGTCCATGGAGAATAAGAGCACCTCCTCCCAGCTGCCCACTGCTCTGAGGCTAGGAAACACTGTTACCACCGATAAATCCACTATAATTGAAAATTTCAATAAGCATTTCTCAACGGCTGGCCATGCTTTCCACCTGGCTACCCCTACCCCGGTCAACTGCTCGGCACCCTCCACAGCAACCCGCCGAAGCCCCCACCATTTCTCCTTTACCCAAATCCAGATAGCTGATGTTCTGAAAGAGCTGCAAAATCTGGACCCATACAAATCAGCCGGGCTAGACAATCTGGACCCTCTCTTTCTAAAATGATCTGCCGAAATTGTTGCAACCCCTATTACCAGCCTGTTCACCCTCTCTTTCGTATCGTCTGAGATTCCCAAAGATTGGAAAGCTGCCGCGGTCATCCCCCTCTTCAAAGGGGGAGACACTCTAGACCCAAACTGCTACAGACCTATATCTATCCTACCCTGTCTTTCTAAGGTCTTCGAAAGCCAAGTTAACAAACAGATTACCGACCATTTCGAATCCCACCGTACCTTCTCAGCTATGCAATCTGGTTTCAGAGCTGGTAATGGGTGCACCTCAGCCACGCTCAAGGTCCTAAACGACATCATAACCTCCATTGATAAGAGACATTACTGTGCAGCCGTATTCGTTGACCTGGCCAAGGCTTTCGACTCTGTCAATCACCACATTCTTATTGGCAGACTCGACAGCCTTGGTTTCTCAAAAGATTGCCTCGCCTGGTTTACCAACTACTTGTCAGATAGAGTTCAGTGTGTCAAATCAGAGGGCCTGTTGTCCGGACCTCTGGCAGTCTCTATGGGTGTGCCACAGGGTTCAATTCTCGGGCCGACTCTCTTCTCTGTATACATCAATGATGTTGCTCTTGCTGCTGGTGATTCTCTGATCCACCTCTATGCAGACGACACCATTCTGTATACTTCTGGCCCCTCTTTGGACACTGTGTTAACCTGTTGGGGCTAGGGGGCAGTATTTGCACGGCCGGATAAAAAACGTACCCGATTTAATCTGGTTACTACTCCTGCCCAGAAACTAGAATATGCATATAATTAGTAGATTTGGATAGAAAACACTCTAAAGTTTCTGAAACTGTTTGAATGGTGTCTGTGAGTATAACAGAACTCATATGGCAGGCCAAAACCTGAGAAGATTCCATACAGGAAGTGCCCTGTCTGACAATTTGTTGTCCTTCTGTTGCATCTCTATCAAAAATACAGCATCTGTGCTGTAAAGTGACACTTTCTAAGGCTCCCATTGGCACTCTAAAGCCACCAGAAAGTGGAATGGGGTGTCTGCTGTCTCTGGGCAAAGTACAACAGCTCTGTTTGTGAGTGGTCAGCCTGGGGACAGTGACACTGAGATGCGCGTTCATGAGAATTCTCAATTTTTTTCTTTCAGCCTTTGAATGAATTCAATGTTGCCCGATTGGAATATTATCGCTATTTTACGAGAAAAATAGCATAAAAATTGATTTTAAACAGCGTTTGACATTCTTCTAAGTAATCGCTGAGATCTTGGTTGAAAACAGCAGAGGTGTATTTGGAGGGCAAGTTGGTTAGGATGATATCTATGAGGGTGCCCATATTTATGGATTTGGGGTTGTACCTGGTGGGTTCATTGACAATTTGTGTGAGATTGAGGGCATCAAGCTTAGATTGTAGGATGGCCGGGGTGTTAAGCATGTCCCAGTTTAGGTCACCTAGCAGCACTAGCACTAGCAATCAGTTCACATATGGTTTCCAGGGCACAGCTGGGGGCAGAGGGTGGTCTATAGCAAGCGGCAATGGTGAGAGACCTGTTTCTGGAAAGGTGGATTTTTAAAAGTAGAAGCTCGAATTGTTTGGGTACAGACCTGGATAGTAAGACAGAACTATGCAGGCTATCTCTGCAGTAGATTGAAACACTGCCCCCTTTGGCAGTTCTATCTTGTCGGAAAATGTTGTAGTTAGGGATGGAAATTTCAGGGTTTTCGGTGGTCTTCCTGAGCCAGGATTCAGACACGGCTAGGACATCCAGGTTGGCAGAGTGTGCTAGGGCAGTGAATAAAACAAATTTAGGGAGGAGGCTTCTAATGTTAACATGCATGAAACCAAGGCTTTTAAGGTTACAGAAGTCAGCAAATGATAGCGCCTGGGGAATGGGAGTGGAGCTAGGCACTGCAGGGCCTGGATTAACCTCCACATCACCAGAGGAACAGAGGAGGAGTAGGATAAGGGTACGGCTAAAGGCTAAAATAACTGGTTATCTTGTATGTTCAGAACAGAGAGTAAAAGGAGCAGATTTCTGGGCATGGTAGAATAGATTCAAGGCATAATGTACAGACAAAGGTATGGCAGGATGTCGATACAGTGAGGGTAAACCTGTGCCTAGAGTGACAATGAAAGAGATATTGTCCCTAGAAATATCCTTTAAACCAGGTGATGTCACCGCATGTGTAGTAGGTGGAACTAAAGTGTTAAATAAGGCGTATTGAGCATGGCTAGAAGCTCTACAGTGAAATAAGGCAATAAATATTAACCAAAACAGCAATGGACAAGGCATATTGATGTTAGCGAGAGGCATGTGTAGCCGAGTGATCATAGGAGTACAGTGAGTGGCTTCAGGCAGCTTGCGGGCCGGGGCTGGCAAGCTAACAGAAGGGCCTTGGAGGGATGTCACGACGGAAGAAAGTCTGTTGTGGCCCCCTCGTGCTATTACATCGGCAGACGGATCAGCAGGGCTCCGTATGGTAAACCAGGCCATTTGTCAGAATAGGTATAGTGGCCAAAGAATTTGTCTGGTGGACCTCTTAAGCTAACAGTCCAATGTGCTCTGGACAGCTAGCAGGCCACAGCTAGCATGCTAGTGGATGGGATTTCAAGGGATGAAGCGACGGCGGATGCAGTTGAGAAAAACCCCATCGGGCAGAGAAAACCCCATCGTGATGAGTCGGCGGGGGTCCAAGCCAGTTGGCAAAAAGAGGTATTGTAGCCCAAGTAGTAGCTGATGGACCTCTTTGGCTAGCCGGGAGATGGGCCTAGCAAGGCTAGCTCCAGGCTAATTGGTTTTTGCTTCGGGACAGTGACGTTAGCCAGGAGTGGCCACTCGAATAGCAACTAGCTAGCTGCGGTGATCCAGGTGACAAAAAAAATTCAAAATAAAAAAAGGTTCAGAGCTTGCGGTAGGAATCCGGAGATATGGAGAAAAATACATTCGAATTGCTCTGGTGTGAGTCGCGCTGTGCAGACTGGCGAGAGTTGTCCGTGCTAGAGGTGGCTGATGACCGCTAGCTGACTACTAGCTAGGAGCTAGTTAGCTGGCTAGCATCTGTTGGGGTTCCGGTTCAGGCGACGGTTCAGGCGACGGTTCAGACGACGGATCAGCAGGGCTCCGTATGGTGGGTATAGTGGCCAAAGAATTTGTCTGATGGGCCTCTTAAGCTAACAGTCCGATGTACTTTAGACAGCTAGCGGGCCGTGGTTAACTAGTAGCCAGTTAGCTAGTTTTTGATGAGTTGATGAGTTCTTAAATGGACCTAAATAAAGGTAAAAATATAAAAATAGCAGATCCGTACCGCATTGAGTGAGGCGGGTTGCAGGAGAGTATATTCAGTCCATAGATAGAAAGTGATATTAAAATATAAAATATATATACGGGAAAAAAACTGCTACGCCATCTTGAATCATGCACAAAGTAGATGTCCTAACCGACTTGCCAAAACTATAGTTTGTTAACAAGAAATTTGTGGAGTGGTTGAAAAACGATTTTTAATGACTCCAACCTAAGTGTATGTAAACTTCCGACTTCAACTGTACCACCACAAACCGATGCTGGCACAAAGACCGCACTCAACGAGCTGTATAAGGCCATAAGCAAACACTTAAATGCTCATCCAGAAGCAGTGCTTTATACCTCATTTCTACCAGCTTGTCACGTGCAACCAGAGGGAAAAAAATTCTAGACCACCTTTACTCCACACACAGACAAGCTTTCCCTCGCCCTTCATTTGGCAAATCTGACTATAACTCTATCCTCCTGATAACGCGAGCCTACCAGACGAGCTAAATGCCTTTTATGCTCGCATGGAGGTAAGCAACACTGAAGCATGCATAAGAGTACCAGCTGTTCCCGGATGACTGTGTGATCACGCTCTCCGTAGCCGATGTGAGCAAGACCTTTAAAAAGGTCACCATTCACAAGGTCGCGGGGCCAGACTAATTTCCAGTGCCTGTACTCAGAGCATGTGCTGACCAACTGGCAAGTGTCTTCACTGACATTTTCAAACTCTACCTGAACGAGTTTGTAATACCCACATGTTTCAAGCAGAACATAGTCCCTGTGCCCAAGAATGCGAATGTAACCTGCCTAAATGACTACCGCCTCATAGCACACATCGGTAGCCATGAAGTGCTTGAAAGGCTGGTCATGGCTCACATCAACACCATCATCCCGGAAACCCTAGACCCACTCCAATTCGCATACCGCCCCAACAGATCCACAGATGACGCAATATCAATCGCACTACATTCTGCCCATTCCCAACTGGACAAAAGAAACACCTATGTGAGAATGCTGTTCAATGACTACAGCTCAGCGTTCAACACCATAGTGCCCTCAAAGCTCATCACTAAGCTAAGGACCCTGGGACTAAACACCTCCCTCTGCAACTGGATCCTGGGCATCCTGACGTGCCGCCCCCAGGTGGTAAGGAGAGGCAACAACACATCTGCCATGCTGATCCTCAACACCGGTTGCCCTCAGGGGTGCGTGCTCAGTCCCCTCCTGTACTCCCTGTTCACCCACGACTGTGTGGCCAAGCACGACTCCTACACTATCATTAAGTTTGCTGATGACACAACAAGTGGTAGGCCTGATCACCGACAATGATGAGACAGCCTATAGGGAGGAGGTCAAAGACCTGTCCCTTAATGTGAGCAAGACAAAGGAGAAAGGAAATGTACATTCACATCGACGGGGCAGAAGTAGAGCGGGTCGAGAAATTCAAGTTCCTTGGTTTCCACATCACCAACAAACTATCATGGTCCAAACACACCAAGACAGTCGTGAAGAGGGCACAACAGCACCTTTTCCCCCTCGGGAGACTTTAAAAAGTTCTACAGCTGCACAATCAGAGGGTAGTGCGTACGGCCCAGTACAACACTGGGGCCAAGCTTCCTGCCATCCAGGACCTATATACTAGGCAGTGTCAGAGGAAGGTCCAAAAAATTGCAAAGACTCCATTCACCCAAGTCATAGACTGTTCTCTCTGCTACCGCAAGGCAAGCGGTACCAGAGCGCAAAGTCTAGGTCCACGCGGTTTGGCGTGTCATGTTTTGGAGGACTCATGACTGGACCTTTTCCTCTCCCAAGCCCATTGGGGAGTTGCAGTGATGAGACAAGATCGTAATTGGATATCCTGAAATTGGGGAGAAAAGGGGGTAAAATAAAAATAAAAAATGTTTAGAAACATATTCTATTCCTATTTACAATAAAAAGTGACTCCAAAATGACACAATACATTATTTACCATTAATTTCTATTGGGCACAAAATAATGTGAAACACAACCGGAAAAAAAACAGCAAATGCATCCAACAAATGTATAGAGTCACAAGCAATGTAGTCATTGCGTGCTATGAATATGAGACCAAAAACCTAACTTTTTACTGCTTTAATACACATATAAGTGAATTTGTCCCAATACCTTTGGAGCTCACTGTATGTCTAAAATCAGTACTGACAAAGTATCAGGAATTTAGGTAAGACCCAGATGCAGACTGTCGAAGTGACCATGTTTATTATAGCAACAGTGGCAGGCAACGACAGGTCAAGGCAGGCAGGGGTCGAGAATCCAGAATATAGGGGCAAAGGTACAGGATGGCAGGCGGGCTCAGGGTCACGACGGGCAGAGTAGTCAGGCAGGCGGGCTCAGAGACAGGACAGACATGGGTCAAAACAAGGGGGGGCGAGAAAAAGAGAGACTGGGGAAAAGCAGGAGCTGAGAAAAACGCTGGTTGAGTTGACAAACAAGACGAAGTGGCAACGGACAAACAGAGAACACAGGTGTAAATAAACAGGGGATGATGGGGAAGATCGAGTGTCGGAGTTGAAAATCTGCGATGAGGCCTGGGTCCAGGATGTCCCTGTTGGGGTAGTCGATGCCCCGGTAGTCGATGCACGGGCGCAGGGTCTTGTACTTCTTCTCCACAAAGAAGAACCCTGTGTCGGCGGGGAAAGAAGAAGGCCGGATAAATCCTGCAGCAAGGGAGTCCCCAACATAGGTCTCCATCGCCTTGGTCAATCCCGCAGTCGGTGTGGCAGAAGTGAAGTGGCCTGGGCCATGCTGAACACCTCCCAGAGGTCCAGTTACTTACCTGGTCTGGGGAATCTTCCGAGCCCCCAGGAAGACGTCCCGGGGCAGGTTGTGCAGACTTCAGGCAATGGGCGTGGCAGAATGGGCTCCAGCCCATGATGGCACCAAATCAAATTACATTTTATTGGTCACATACACATGGTTAGCAGATGTTTATGCGAGTGTAGCGAAATGCTTGTGCTTCTAGTTCTGACCGTACAGTAATATCTAACAATGTCATAACAACTACCTTATACATACAACTGTAAAGGAATGAATAAGAATATGTACATATAAATATATGGATGAGCGATGGCCGTGTGGCATAGGCAAGATGCAGTAGATGGTATAGAGTACAGTATATACATATGAGATGAGTAATGTAGGGTATATAAACATTATATAAAGTGGCATTGTTTAAAGTGACTAGTGATACATTTATTACATCCAATTTTTAATTATTCAAGTGGCTAGAGATTTGAGTCAGTATGTTGGCAGTAGCCACTCAGTGTTGGTGATAGCTGTTTAACAGTCTGATGGCCTTGAGTTAGAAGCTGTTTTTCAGTCTCTCTGTCCCAGCTTTGATGCACCTGTACTGACCTCGCCTTCTGGATGATAGCGGGGTGAACAGGCAGTGGCTCGGGTGGTTGTTGTCGTTGATGATCTTTTTGGCCTTCCTGTGTTATCGGGTGGTGAAGGTGTCCTGGAGGGCAGGTAGTTTGCCCCCGGTGATGCGTTGTGCAGACCTCACTACCCTCTGGAGAGCCTTACGGTTGTGGCCGGAGCAGTTTCCGTACCAGGCGGTGATACAGCCCGACAGGATGCTCTCGATTGTGGATCTGTAAAAGTTTGTGAGTATTTTTGGTGACAAGCCAAATCTCTTCAGCCTTCTGTGGTTGAAGAGGCTTAGTTGCGCCTTCTTCACCACGCTGTCTGTGTGGGTGGACCATTTCAGTTTGTCCGTGATGTGTACACCAAGGAACTTAAAACTTTCCACCTTCTCCACTACTGTCCCGTCGATGTGGATAGGGGGGTGCTCCCTCTGCTGTTTCCTGAAGTCCACGATCATCTCCTTTGCTTTGTTGACGTTGAGTGTGAGGTTGTTTTCCTGACACCACACTTCGTGGGCCCTCATCTCCTCCTTATAGGCCATCTCGTCGTTGTTGGTAATCAAGCCTACCACTGTAGTGTCGTCTGCAAACTTGATGATTGAGTTGGAGGCGTGCATGGCCACGCAGTCATGGGTGAACAGGGAGTACAGGAGAGGGCTGAGAACGCACCCTTGTGGGGCCCCAGTGTTGAGGATCAGCGTGGTGGAGATGTTGTTTCCTACCCTCACCACCTGGGGGCGGCCTGTCAGAAAGTCCAGGACCCAGTTGCACAGGGCGGGGTCGAGACCCAGTGTCTCAAGCTTAATGATGAGTTTGGGGGGTACTGTGGTGTTAAATGCTGAGCTGTCATCGATGAACAGCATTCTTACATAGGTATTCCTCTTGTCCGGATGGGTTAGGGCAGTGTGCAGTGACCCGGAGCCCAGAAGAGGGTATCCCAGAGAGGGTCTCATGGGGGAGACCTATCCTTTTCTTTTTTATGTATTATTTTATAAACACCCTTGAAACAGAGCTAATCATACTCTGTCCGTGTCCCAGGTAGATGGAGACCAAAGGAGGTGTTTTCAGTGTGGCAATTCCGGGGGCATATTGCCTGGAATTGCCCGGCTCGACAGGAGTCGATGCCATCAGCTAGCCACGGCGGCGATGTGGGTCACGCCGTGAACAATGTCACCTCCTGTTGGGCGCACCCCGAATCAACTGCACCCATGGTCCCGGTGAAGGTTGACGGACACGACACGGAAGCGCTACTGGACTCTGGAAGTGTGGTTACGCTTGTAACCACGAGCCTGCTGAACCAGGAGACCGAAAGGGGTAGGGAGATGTCCATTTCCTGTGTTCACGGTGACACAAAGTGGTATCCTACCGTGTGGACCACCATTGTGACGCCACAAGGGAGCTGCCAGATGACAGTGGGTGCCGTGCCAGAGCTGCCGGTACCTCTCCTAGTGGGACGGGATTGTCCACTGTTCGCGGCCCTACGGGGGCACGAGTTGAGGAAGAAGGTACGAGCCACCCGAAGAAGTGTGCGGGGACGACCAATAGCCTGTGCGGCCTGGAAGCAACCGATTAACCAACATGGCTCTACGGCTCCGGAGTCGAAGGGGGCACCGGGACCCGACCCCCTGGGGAACCCCTGGAGGAGGAGCCCATCCTTCCCCTCCTTGATTTCGAGGGGCCAGTCGAGACCCCCGCTGGGGTCCAACTGAGGGGACAATTCGGGACGGTCCAGTGGGAGGACCCGAACTTGAAAGCCGCCGCAGCACAAGTGATGTATTGTTGCTGCCCTGACGGTATGTGGAAACCGTTCTTCAGCTGGCCCACACCCACCTGTTGGGGGCACACCTGGGAATGGAGAAGACCCGGGAACAGGTGGTGTGGGAAGCCCAACCGACCCCATTACGCAGCGTGGTAGAGCACGTGGAGACGATGAGGGTGCGGATGACAGCCATATGGCCCATCATGAGGGAACATATGGAGAAGGCCCAACGCGCCCAAGCCCAGGTCTACAATCAGAGAGCCCAGTCCCGAGATTCCAGGTGGGAGACAGGGTGCTGGTCTTAATCCCCACGGCCGAAAGTAAGTTCCTGGCAACATGGTACGGACCATACGAGGTGGTCGAGAAGATGGGACCAGTCATTTACCGCGTACTGCAACCGGGGAGACGGAAACCTCAACAGATTTACCACTTAAAACCGGTTAAAGAAGTGGCACGAGAGGACAGCCTTGGCCGTGTTATGGTCGGGACATCGACCCCACCAGCAGTACGCAGCGGCCTATTTGAATGACATCATCATCCACAGCCAAGGTTGGGAAGAGCACTTGACGCGCCTCCAGGTGGTGCTGGACGTGCTCAGACAAGCCGGGTTGACTGCGAACCCTAAGAAGTGCAAACTAGGTTTTGAGGAGGTGGAGTACCTGGGGTATTTGATCGGACGGGGGAACGTCAAGCCCCAGGAGAGGAAGGTTCACGCAGTGCGTGACTGGCCCGTTCCACACACCAAGACACAGGTCAAGTCCTTCATGGTACTGGCAGGATACTATAGCCGATTTATCCCCAACTTTGTGGCTATAGCTTCTCCCCGATCTAACCAGGGCCCGCCTCCCGAAAACAGTGAAATGGACGAACGAGACAGAAGCGGCGTTCAGCTGTCTGAAGGAAGCGCTGTGCTCCCATCCGATCCTCGTAACGCCTGATTTCCAGGTGCCGATGGTGGTCCAGATGGATGCGTGTGATACAGGACTAGGCACCGTTCTGTCCCAGTTACACGATGGGGAGGAGCACCCATCATGTACATCAGCAGAAAGCTGGTTCCTAGGGAGAAAAAGTACTCCATTGTGGAGAAAGAGTGTCTAGCGGTGAAGTGGGCGCTAAACACTCTCAAGTATTACCTGTTGGGTACCCTATCGAGAAGGGAGACGTACGTCGCACTGACGACAGTCCCCTCCCCGACAGAGCTGTGGGGGGGGGGGGGGGCGTACAGCAGGTCAGCCACCTTGGGGAGACTCGTCGAGGCCTGGTGACAGACGGAGTATACATCACTAGGCGATGGCTCCATCGGCTGGACATGCCAGGTCTCGACGGGCTCTCCACCCAGGACTAATTGGAGCTGATTGGGGAGTTTGTGAGTAATCAAGGGCTGATTGCTCACCAGCTGTACAAGCCCCATAAAGCTGCCAGAAGGGCAGCACACAGGGGAGGACTGGGGGAAGTGAGGTGACTTCCGTGTAGTTGGAGATGGTTACCAGAGGTAAAATGAGAGAGTTGAGTTTGTGTGCACGACAGGATACAGCAAGACCCAGAGCCCAGAAGACGGTATCCCGGAGAGGGTCTCATAGGGGAGACCTTTTCTTTTTAATTTATTATTTAATAAACACCCTTGAAACTGAGCTAATCATACTCTGTCCGTGTCTGATCTGTGTAAACGTCTTGACCAAAACCCCTGGTCTGCCACAATACATACAGTTGAAGTCGGAAGTTTACATACACTTAAGTTGGAGTCATTAAAAGTCGTTTTTCAACCACTCCACAAATTTCTTGTTAACAAACTATAGTTTTGGCTAGTCAGTTAGGACATTGACTTTGTGCATGACACAAGTCATTTTTCCAACAATTGTTTACAGACAGATTATTTCAAGTATAATTTACTGAATCACAACTCCAGTGGGTCAGAAGTTTACATACACTAAGTTGACCGTGCCTTTAAACAGCTTGGAAAATTCCAGAAAATGATGTCATGACATTAGAAGCTTCTGATAGGCTAATTGACATCATTTGAGTCAATTGGAGGTGTACCTGTGGATGTATTTCAAGGCCTACCTTCAAACTCAGTGCCTCTATGCTTGACATCATGGGAAAATCAAAAGAAGCCAAGACCTCAGAAAAAAAATTGTAGACCTCCACAAGTCTGGTTCATCCTTGGGAGCAAATTCCAAACACCTGAAGGTACCACGTTCATCTGTACAAACAATAGTACGCAAGTATAAACACCATGGGATCAGCCATCATACTGCTCAGGAAGGAGACGCGTTCTGTCTCCTAGAGATGAACGTACTTTAGTGTGAATAGTGCAAATCAATCCCAGAACAACAGCAAAGGACCTTGTGAAGATGCTGGAGGAAACAGGTACAAAAGTATCTATATCCACAGTAAAACGAGACCTATATCGACATAACCTGAAAGGCCGCTCAGCAAGAAAGAAGCCACTGCTCCAAAACCGCCATAAGAAAGCCAGACTACGGTTTGCAACTGCACATGGGGACAAAGATCGTACTTTTTGGAGAAATGTCCTCTGATCTGATGAAACAAAAATAGAACTGTTTGGCCATAATGACCATCGTTATGTTTGAAGGAAAAAGAGGGAGGCTTATAAGCCGAAGAACACCATCTCAACCGTGAAGCACGGGGGTGGCAGCATCATGTTGTGGGGTGCTTTGCTGCAAGACGGACTGATGCACTTCACAAAATAGATGGCATCATGAGTTATTAAAATGATGTGGATATATTGAACCAACATCTCAAGACTTCAGTTAGGAAGTTAAAGCTTGGTCGCAAATGGGTCTTCCAAATGGACAATGACCCCAAGCATATTTCCAAAGTTGTGGCAAATTGGCTTAAGGACAACAAAGTCAGTGTATTGGAGTGGCCATCACAAAGACCTGACCTCAATCCCATAGAAAATTTGTGGGCAGAACTGAAAAAGCATGTGCGAGCAAGGAGGCCTACAAACCTGACTCAGCTCTATCAGGAGGAATGGGAAAAAATTCACCCAACTTATTGTGGGAAGCTTTTGGAAGGCTACCCGAAACGTGTGACCCAAGTTAAACAATTTAAAGGCAATGCTACCAAATACTAATTGAGTGTATGTAAACTTCTGACCCACTGAGAATGTGATGAAAGAAATAAAAGCTGAAATAAATCATTCTCCCTACTATTATTCTGACATTTCACATTCTTAAAACAAAGTGGTGATCCTAACTGACCAAAGACAGGCAATTTTTACTACCGGATTAAATATCAGGAATTGTGAAAAACTGAGTTTAAATGTATTTGACTAAGGTGTATGTAAACTTCCGACTTCAACTGCACACACACACACACACACACACACACACACACACACACACACACACACACACACACACACACACACACACACACACACACACACACACACACACACACACACACACACACACACTCTTAAAATGTAAAGGTAATTCCTGATAATGCCCTAAAATGGAACATTGCCTTTAAATGTCAATTAGGCTACAATGCGGAACTTCGGCAATATGGATTGAATCCAGCCCTTTAATCAAATTATTGTATCAATTTAAGCAAAAATAGTAAAATATGTGATGAACTAACTGATTGGATGGTCTTGTGGTCGATGAAAGAGACTATCATATCCTCTAGAAGGGAGTGGTTACAACTATGACATCATCAAATTCTGTGCTCTGCCACAGATTTGTTTACGTAGAGTTCTATGTAGTAATGTTTGATTGGTCAACATTATATTGTGATCATCATTATGGTAATAGACTATAGGTACAAAAGCACCACAGAGTCAAGATCACATTTGTATCACATTGTGACCAGAGAAAAAGGATTCACATGTGCATCACCATCTGCATGGTTGAGGAGAGGTAAGCTATGCTGAACTGAACATAACATTTTACTTAACCATCTTTTGAAATGGCAAAACACTTGTGGTATTTGTGAAAATATTTCCAATGAATAAGCAACAGTAAAGTACATTTTAATAAATTTTATTAAATGACAAAAATACAGCATTTGAATTTGTTTAATTAAATCATCCACCATAATTTCCAACTAATATTCTGTAATTGATGTTTTCATCTATAGTAATAATGTGACAATAATGTATATTTTATATTTCAGATAAGATTCTTTCAACCACGACCATGGAACCAGGAATCAGTCTCAGCAAGGCTGATATTGTTGAGAATATACTTCTATGTTTTGAATCAGTGAATGGGTCTTGCAAAAGATCAATCTTTCCTCCAACAATACGAGTATTACTTTATCTCTTACTTGGCTCAATGTCTGTTCTCACAGTGTGTGGCAACCTTCTTGTAATCATCCCCATCATTCACTTCAAACAGCTCCACACCCCAACCAACTACCTCATCCTCTCTCTGGCTGTGTCAGACCTCCTCTTGGGGGTTTTAGTGATGCCTCCCAGAATGGTATATTCACTGGAAAGCTGCTGGTATTTTGGAGATTTACTCTGTAAAATATACACCAGCACTGATATCATGTTGAGCAATATATCCATTCTTAATTTGTGTTTTATTTCTTTTGACCGGTATTATGCAGTGTGTCGCCCTCTCCTTTATAGAACTAAAATAACTGTTCACTTTGTTCTGATTATGATGCTGGTAATTTGGACTGGTTCTGCTATAGTAGTGTTTGGTATAGTATTTCTGGAGCTCAGTACTTGGGGCGTGGAGGATTTTTACTATAAAAATGTTGCCTGTGAGGGACAATGTATTTTGTTTCAAAACAAAGCATCGAGTACTGTGTCTTTGGTGCTCTCATTCTACATCCCAGGAGTAGGGATGCTTAGCATCTACCTAAAGATTTTCCAAATAGCACAGAGACAGGCACGCTCAATTCAGCGTACAACCAATCAGAACTCTGTAGGCAAATCACAGATGAAGGCCACCAAAACACTTGCTATCATTATGGGGGTATTTCTATCATTCTGGACACCCTTTTTTATCATCAACAGCATTGATCCTTTTATTAGTTACTCTACCCCACCCATTTTGTTTGAAACATTTGTATGGATTGGCTATTTCAATTCAAATATTAATCCCATAGTGTATGCTTTCTTTTACAGTTGGTTCAGGAGAGCATTTAGAATGATCATTTCTGGTCAAATATTTCAACCTGACTCTTCAGAAATACAATTGTTTTCAGAATAAATATGTTTAGTTGTTTTGGCTCTGTACTCCAGCACTTTGGATTTGAAATGTGATTTAATTTGAGGATATTTTGATCTATATCGGGTGAATTGTTTAGAAATTGCAGCCCTTTTTTTACATAGTCCCCCCCATTTTAGTAAACCAAAAGTTTTGGGACGAATTCACTTACAGTGCCTTGCGAAAGTATTCGGCCCCCTTGAACTTTTCGACCTTTTGCCACATTTCAGGCTTCAAACATAAAGATATAAAACTGTAATTTTTCGTGAAGAATCAACAACAAGTGGGACACAATCATGAAGTGGAATGAAATTTATTGGATATTTCAAACTTTTTTAACAAATAAAAAACTGAAAAATTGGGTGTGCAAAATTATTCAGCCCCCTTAAGTTAATACTTTGTAGCGCCACCTTTTGCTGCGATTACAGCTGTAAGTCGCTTGGGGTATGTCTCTATCAGTTTTGCACATCGAGAGTTTTGCAGTTTTGCACATTTTTGCCCATTCCTCCTTGCAAAACAGCTCGAGCTCAGTGAGGTTGGATTACTATTATTCTACAATGTAGAAAATAGTAAAAATAAAGAAAAACCCTGGAATGTGTAGGTGTGTCCAAACTTTTGACTGGTACTATACATATTAATCTGGAACTGTGAAACTGGCACATAATGTAGGTTGTAATGTGATAACAAATAAGTCATATGCTATATACATTGATTCTTTCCTTTTATGTTTACTTGGCCCTGTGTTTTCCATCTGTATCTGAGATGCAAACAAGATATGGTACATTTAGCCTCTGAAGCCCAGGCTTCTCAGGAAGGATGTCAACGTGAAATGGTACATTCAAATGCATTTTAAATACTCCAGGCATGTACAAGGCCTTTACTGTATCTATTTGTTTTCCCACTTTCCATTTTTTTTACTTCTTCAGTAGAGCACCTGTCAGTTTTGTAGAGAAAAATATTATCAAGATGGATAACTTATTCCAGTCTGATTTCATACAGTATGAGTTTTATTGTATTTTTATTTTAAAAAATCAACATACATTTTTATTCAAGAGCACATAACGAACAAGTACAGAATTCTGCAGTATGTTCGTAAGATCGTAATGAGGATCACATACTAATATGAAGGCCGATATACCCCTTACAGAAAATCGCATGAATTTCATGTGAACACCTGAAGTGTTCAAAATCAAATGTTTGGTCCCGCTTTAAATTACGTTCAGGTTATAAAGCTTTCATAAGCACTATATAAATGAGCTACAAAGCATCTATAACCATATGTCATGCTTTATAAAGGGTTCATAACTGTGTGACATAAACACCATTGTCAAATGTGACATAACCCACTATGTCGAATATGATATAAACATGTGCTTTATAAAGGGTGACATGTTGGGCTGAAGGATGGCACGCGCTCTAAAGTAAGTCATGATGTTACACCTAATCTCGTTACCACCCTACAGTAACCTGTGTATGATGAGAGAAACTTCATAAATCAGTAGAACGTCAATAACCTATTCGTTGACACTTCATGTAGTGTCCTGTAACACTTCATTTGAAGTGAGTGTCATGTTCATCGTAAACATTGGACCAAAATGCAGCGGGAATGTGTATGCTCATCTTCTTTATTGATAAAGAAACTAAACAAAACACTTAAACAAAACAACGACGAAAAATCCAGTCTCATAAGGTACAATGACTATACAGAGAAACAACTACCCAAAAATCCCATGGACAAAACACCCCTATTAAATAGGACCTTCAATTAGAGGCAACGAGAAACAGCTGCCTCCAATTGAAGGTCAAACCAATAAACTAGACATAGAAATAGAAAACCTAGAACAAACATAGAAATACATTAACAAAAAAAATTAAACACCCTAAACAAACACCCCCTGCCCCGCCCTGACCAAACTATAATAACAAACAACCCCTTTTACTGGTCAGGACGTGACAGTGAGACACCTTTGATAATTCATAACACATCCATAAACACTCTACATCACATGACGCTGTACTTACTTTAAGTCAGACCCCTTTGGTATTTTATAACAAATACATATATGCCTTATATCATATGACTCTGTACTTACTATAAAGTCAGACACCTTTGGTCATTCATTACACATAAAGGCTTAATGATGTAAACACAAATGTATTAACACTCAGGGAATTATAACTAATAACTAACATATGTCCTTTTATTTTTACATTTTTAAAACAATACAAATACATTCAGTTAAAAAAAATCCAGCAATGCAATTACATTGAACATTACACAGAGATGTGAACATTGTAGCTTGTTTCTGAGCTGGCGGACGAATGGTTCTTAACTCTCTGCCTGCTGGAGGTACTACATGTTGATTCCAACCTTAAAGTAACAACAAAGAAAGTTAGCAGGTCTGTTAGGAAATGCCTTTGTCACACCATCTGGATAAGGGCATTTCTGTAAAGGGGAGATTGGAAACTCCATTTGATTCGTACTATTTTATTCCTCTGTCGGTGTATCTTGGGGGATTTTTATTTAGCTGAACCTACCAGCTAAATACATTTTGTTAGCTAGCTAACATAGCAAGCAACTGCTGTGAAGTCACTGAAATTATTTGAAATAACAATTGAGGTACAGCAGCTATGTAATTTAACTCAACACTTAACTGCTACAAACTTATTTAAATGACAATAAATAAGCATTGTTGTGAACACAATTTAACATGATTTATAAAGTGGTGCTTATGCCACCCTTTATAAAACACATGTTTGTCATATTTGACATAGTGGGTTATATCACATTTGACATTGGTGGTTATGTCACACAGTTACACCACATTTATGAACCCTTTATAGACATGACATACGGTTATAGATGATTTGTGACACATTTATGTAGTGTTTATGAAGGCTTTATGAAGCCTTTATACGCTGCACGTCGTTTTTTATTTTGATATATTTTACCCTTATTTTACCATGTAAGTTGACTGAAAACACATTCCCATTTACAGCAATGACCTGGGGAATAGTTACAGGGGAGTGAGGGGATGAATGAGCCAATTGGAAGCTGGGGATGATTAGGTGGCCATGATGGTATGAGGGCCAGATTGGGAATTTAGCCAGGGCACTGGGGTTAACACTAGTACTATTACAATATGTGCCACGGGATCTTTAGTGACCACATATAGTCAGGACACCCGTTTAAGTTCCCCCTACACAGTGCAAAGTCCCCAATCACTGCCCCGGGACATTGGGATATTTTTTTTAGACCAGAGGAAAGACTACCTCCTACTGGACTCCAACTCATTTCCAGCAGTATCTGGTTTCCCATCCAGAGACCAAACCTGCTTAGCTTCAGAGTCAAGCCAGCAGTGGGATGTTTTAATGTGATCTTATTTAATGTGATAACATGTGACAACATGTAAAGCAACATGTGAAATGTCATGTGAAATCATGTGATTTTCCATGTGAAATCATGTGTTTTTCTGTAAGGGACAGTCCCACCCAGATACTGTATACCACCAAAAATCATCTGTGAGTAATACAAGATCATTTCAGAATTGTTTTTTTAGTTGAGGTGTCCTTAGTGGTGCTGTAAGGAGACATTTGCATCCTGCTCTGCCCACCCGCTGAATCCCGCTGTGTGCTGTGGATCTAGGATTTCTAGTGCAGTTCTCTGTACATGTTTGTTAACTCTGTGTTATTGTCACATTCGTCGTATGGAGTAGACCAAAATGCAGCGGGAATGTGTATACTCATCTAAACACTTAATACAAAACACAACGACGAGAAACAGTACTGTAAGGCACACAGCTACACATGGAACAAACACACCCTGCCACGCCCTGACCAAACTACTATAACAAATAACCCCTTTTACTGGTCAGGACGTGACAGTTATGGGTATTAGTCAGTCTGTTGTTAGACAAAGGGCAGTTGATATTTGGCTCAAAGACAACAGGCTGTGTAAGGTCATTGAAGTTTAACTATTAGTAGTTATTATTAGTTTAATTATTCCAGAACTGGGATTAATAATCTTCATCTAAAAATGTAATCATAGACCATATGTGTGTAATCCAAGGTTAGAGGGGACATCTGGGATTTTGCATGTTCACGATATCCCATTTTAGTTCTTGTTTTATGAACCAGAACTATATCTACTCCTGGATTTATTTAATTTGTCCCTGTGAAACTGTCCAGAATGTAGGCTATAATGTGGTAATTATACATTCTGTTTTACAAATGAGGCATATTATTTTTATCTATTTATTCAGCTATTTATTTATAGTCAGTCCTTGCATTTATAGCTCGTCTATGAATTGAAGAATAGTTACATTTCTCTAGCCACATTCCTCAGCTGTTAACCAAAACAAATGGCGAGGTCACCTCTGTTGTTTTTCGAATCCCAGATTACCTGATGATCAGAGAGCCCAATCAGAATGAGTACAAATTCTCAAACATGACATCACCCCTATTGTTTATCAACACCTTCTGAGTGGCGAGACACCTATGGGAATGGGACCATCATTAAAAGGTGTTAACAGAGCCCTGTGGATCCTCCATTTGTCCACCTTTAACAGAATCATTACTATGGAGACCTCTCAACATGCTCATTTGATGCCATGAGCTGGTTGCCATGGGCACCTCAAATCACAGGCCATTGAGGTCACAGACTCACTACACAAAGTGGCCTACCTCTTCTGTACTAGTGTGGTTTTTAAAATCAGCTCTCTGCAAAATAACGTAAAATCTTCTAATAAGGACATACTGCAGTCATTTAACCAATATTTATAGTACATGCTTGGTCATCAATACAGTTAACAGTTACATTCACAAAATACACAGGGAAGTATTACAGTTTTAGATTGTTTGTGTCTGAACATTGAAAGACGTTTGTCATGGTTCATTTTATTACTTCCAGAAGTCACTAATCCAGAAGTCAGTATGTCAATCAATGTCAATGCACAGTCTGTAGATGTCCTATTGCTCAATTGTTATTTCTATTAAGGAGACAGTATACCCATTGATTGTTGAAGAATTAAGGGCTAGATTCAGTCCGTAGTGCTGAACAGTGAACAACATACAGTAGGAGTCTCCACTGACTAATCATCTGATTTCATTGACTGTGGAGCAGCCAGAATATTAAACAGGTCAAAAATTATGTTGTGACCATTTTGACCAGGGGATGTCCTTGTTGGGGCTTGGGGGCAGTATTTGCACGGCTGGATAAAAAACGTACCCGATTTAATCTGGTTACTACTCCTGCCCAATAACTAGAATATGCATATAATTAGTAGATTTGGATAGAAAAGACTCTAAAGTTTCTAAAACTGTTTGAATGGTGTCTGTGAGTATAACAGAACTCATATGGCAGGCCAAAACCTGAGAAGATTCCATGCAGGAAGTGGAAATCTGATTTGTGGAATCACCTTCAACACTTTGCCTATGAAACACACCGTGAGTTAGGATTCATTTAGCACTTCCTAAGGCTTCCACTAGATGTCAACAGTCTTTACAAAGTGGTTTGAGTCTTCTCTGATAAAAACTGACCGAAAGAGAGGCTTGGAAAGTTGGTCATAGAGGGAGGGCCATTACTACTATGACGCGGTCGCCAATGGGTACCCTTTCATTCCAAAACATTTAGTAAGACAATGCAATCATCCGCCTTGAATATTATTGAAGCTCTGATTGAAAAAGGCCCTAAAGATTTATGTTATACAACGTTTGACATGTTGGAACGAACGTAAATATATATTTTTTGCACATTCGTGACGACAAGTCCCGTGCGCCTCGTACATTATGAGTAGCCTTCAGAACGCGCTAACAAGAAGGAGCTATTGGGACATAAATTATTAACTTTTTCGAACAAAACTACATTTGTTGTGGACCTGGGATTCCTGGAAGTGCCTTCTGATGAAGATAATCAAAGGTAAGGGAATATTTACAATAGTATATTTGATTTTAGATGGTTCCAAGACGGCGCTAACCTGTATCGCCTAGCCTATTTTTCTGAGCATAGGACCTCGTTTATTGCAAATTGTGATTTCCCAGTAAAGTTATTTTTAAATCTGGCAATGCGGTTGCATTCAGGAGATGTTAATCTATAATTCTTTGAATGACAATATTACATTTTAACACTGTTTTCGAATAGTAATTTTGTAAATTGTAGCGCTGATTCACCAGAAGCATTTGAGGGGAAATATTTTCTGAACGTCACGTGCCGATGTAAAATGCTGTTTTTATATATAAATATGAACTTTATCGAACAAAAAATGCATGTTTTGTGTATCATGATGTCCTAGGAGTGTCATCTGATGAAGATTGTCAAAGGTTAGTGCTGCATTTAGCTGTGTTTTGGGTATTTGTGATGCATGCTAGTTGCTTTGAAAATGGCAGTGTGATTTTTTTTGGCAGGGTACTCTCCTGACATAATCTAATGTTTTGCTTTTGCTGTAAAGCCTTTTTGAAATCGGATGACGTGGTTCGATTCAGGAGAGGTGTATCTATAAAATGGTGTAAAATAGTCATATGTTTGAGAAATTGAAGTTATAGCATTTATGAGGTATTTCTATTTCGTGCGACGCGATTCCACTGGCTGTTGACTAGGGTGGGACGCAAGCGTCCCAGGTTCCCAGACAGGTTAATGGTATCCCATATCTGTTTATACTAGGCTAGCTAATGCTAAAGCAGCCCACTGGATTCCATGAAAATACAACAACTAGCTTTGGGGTGAGTAGCTACTGGAAGTGTAGTGGAATCCAATGAATTGCTTTAGCATTAGCTAACCTAACATGCTGACGAAAAACGCATTTTAATTAAAAACTAGCAGTATTTCAAACTTCTGAATTTTCCACATCGGATAATGGGATAATTAGGAGTACAGCAACACCTTCCATCCCTAGATTGAGGTATGTTTTCAAGCTACACCGGTGTGCTAATCTCATTCACAGACACTTATGTCAAATGCGCAAATAGTATGGTGGATCAACACCTGAAACTTGTCCTTATTTAGCCAATACAGAAATACCGGGAGAAACTCCAGGCACATAGACATCGGCTTAATCATCTTAATCTACCAGCCAATCATCTCCCACAACACTTTCTCCCTAACCCTCCTTCTGTATGCTAGCACATCACAAGCACAGAGCCACGCCTCGCAGTCATGTGATTCGCTAAAATTGAATGATGACAAAAACTTTACTCAGTAAGGTCACTCCCATAAAATTCTATGGTCACGCTAAGACCAACTTTGAATTGTTGATGTACCGGGTTTACATGAACTGTGCGCAATAGCCTTGGGACGATGTTACCGGGGTGCAAACATAATGGCTTAACAGGGTTAGCTAGGTTACTTTCTAAATCTAATCCGATAGTTACTAGTTACCTGTACAAAATTGTAATCAGTAACGTAACTTTTGTATTACTCAAACTCAGTAACGTAATCTGATTACTTTCAGTTACTTTTAGATTACTTTCCCCTCAAGAGAAAGTAATGCATTTAGTAATTACTTTCCCCTCAAGAGAAAGTAATGCATTTGGTGTGTTATCATAGTGGTGTCTGACTTGTGGTCCCTCACTCAGGTGGAAAAAACTTAAACGTGTGCCTTTTTCAATGCTGAATTGAATGTAATTGAAAAAAACCAAAATGTGTCATAATTTATTGATTCACAAACATCCTTTCTGAATTTCGATTCTGAATGAAAGTTGAAAATACATTTACAGGTATGGAAAATGTAATTTCTTGGTAATTGATTTTATGGCCAAATTGCAACTGCTCAAACATTCTCAATGAAGTAAGCATTATATCACAATTACTTTTAAATCCATTTAAAATAGGAAAGAGGAGCTAAACTGAAAGATTTCAACATATAATATTTATTATTGCTCCCATCTGTCAGGTGCACTTATGGTAGGATTTTCAAAAGCTTCAAAACTATTCCAACCTACAGAATAAACCAACAGACCACTTCAACAACACTGAACAAAAATATTAAAGCGACATGTACATTTCTGGTCCCATGTTTCATGAAAAAGTTTGCAAACAAACTTGTGTACATCCCTGTCAGTGAGCATTTCTCCTTAGGTAGATGGACTATCTTGGCAGAAAGGTGTAGCATATGAAGAAGCTGATTAAACCGCATGATCATTACACAGGTGCACCTTGTGCTGGGGGCAATAAAAGGCCACTCAAAAATGTGAAGTTTTATCACACAACAAAGTGCCACAGATGTCTCAAGATTTGAGCGAATGTGCAATTGGCATGCTAGCTGCAGGAATGTCCACCAGAGCTGTTGCCAGAGAAATGAATGTACATTTTTTGTTTTAGAGAATTTGGCAGTACATCCAACCAGCCTCACAACCTCAGACCAAGTGTAACCATGCCAGCCCAGGACCTCCACGTCCGGCTTCTTCACCTGCGGGATTGTCTGAGACCAGCCACCCGGACAGCTGGTGAAACTCTGGGTTTGCACGACCAAAGAAATTCTGCCAAACTGTCAGAAACCGCCTCAGGGAAGCTCATCTGCATGCTTGTCGTCCTCACCAGGGGTTTTGACCTGACTGCAGTTCAGTGTCTTAACCGACTTCAGTGGGCAAATGCTCACCTTCGATGGCCAATGGCACGCTGGAGAAGTGTGCTCTTCACGGATGAATCCCAGTTTCAACTGTACCGAGCTGATGGCAGTGTATGGCGTCGTGTGGGTGAGCGGTTTTCTGATGTCAACATTGTGAACAGATTGGGATGGGGTTATGGTACAACGAACACAATTGCATTTTATTGATGGAAATTTGAATGCACAGACATACCGTGACAAAATCCTGAGGCCCATTGTCGTGCCATTCACCTCATGTTTCATGTCCCAGTTCTTCCATGTCCTGCATACTGACCAGACATGTCACCCAATGAGCATGTTTGGGATACTCTGAATCGACGTGTATGACAACATGTTCCAGTTCCCGTCAATATCCAGCAACTTCACATAGCCATTGAAGAGGAGTGGGACAACATTCCACAGGCCACAAACAACAGCCCAATCAACTCTATGCGAAGGAGATGTATCACGCTGCATGAGGCAAATGGGGGTCACACCAGATACTGACTGGTTTTCCATACCTTTTTTTAAGGTACCTGTGACAGATGCATATCTGTATTCCCAGACATGTGAAATTCATAGATTAGGCCTATTGAATTCATTTAAATTGACTGGTTTCTTTATATGAGCTGTAACTCTTTAAAATTGTAATCTTTGAAATTGTTGCTTTTATATTTTTATTTAGTGTACAATAATATTCTCAGTAACAGTTACAGAAATATTTTTTTCTTGCTATGAATGTGATATGTTGTTGTTTATCTACCTTTGTTGAATGCACTGAGAGTAAGTCACTCTGGATAACAGGGTCTGCTGAATGGCCAAAATCTAAATGTAAAAACAAACACATGCTAAGCATGCTGGGTATTATTCTAATAAGTTCCGCCCCCAAACAAGTACTAATTTGGTCGGCCCGGACCAGACAAAATCTGAACGAATCATAGGCATCTGGGCTATGTTTCACAACTTTGATCAGCGCAGTACATTTTTGTAAAGTTATTACAAATAAAAAAAACGAAATATCACATTTACCTAAGTATTCAGTCCCTTTACTCAGTACTTTGTTGAAGAACCTTTTGCAGTGATTACAGTCTTGAGTCTTCGTGGGTATGTGTCACGTCCTGACCAGCAGATGGAGCTGTTGTAGTAGTTTTGGGGTCAGGACGTGGCAGTCTTGTGTGTGTGTGAATGTTCTGTGTTGGTCTTGTGACTCCTGATCAGGAACAGCTGGGGATCGTTGTTCCTGATTGGGAGTCATATATGTAGGAGTATGTTTGTCACTTGGTTTTGTGGGTAGTTGTTTTTGCACTGCGTTGGTGAGCCTGCAAAACTGTTTCGTGTTGTGGGTATCATTTATTGTTTTGTCAAGCGGATGCTTTACTCTTTTTTTGGTAATTAAAATCTGAGTATGCACAACTCCGCTGCATTTTGGTCTTCCCTGCAACACCAAGACATAATCTGTGACAGTATGACGCTATAAGGTTGTGTGGTAAACCGTGGGGTGTTGGGTTGAGCGTGCAGAGATTCACTTCTATGGGCTACGTGGGACGCTAGTAGTCCCACCTGCGGGACACAGCCAGTGAAATATCAGGGCGGAAAATTGAAAAACAACAAAATGTCATAATTCAACTTTCTCAAACATACAACTATTTTACACCATTTTAAAGATACACTTCTCCATGATGTAACCACATTGTCCGATTTCAAAAAGGCTTTACAGTGAAAGCAAAACATTAGATTATGTTAGGAGAGTACATAGACAAAAATAATCACAGCCATTTTCCAAGCAAGGACATGTGTCAATAAAACCCAAAACACAGCTAAATGAAGCACTAACCTTTGACGATCTTCATCAGATGACACTCCTAGGACATTATGTTACACAATACATTTATGTTTTGTTCGATAAAGTTCATATTTATATACAAAAACAGCATTTTACATTAGCGCGTGATGTTCAGAAAATGTATTCCCACCAAAACCTTCGGTGAATGTGCACATCAATTTGCAAAAAAACTCATCATAAACGTTGACAAAATATACAACAATTATTTAAAGAATTATAGATAGAATACTCCTGGGTGCAACCGCTTTGTCAGATTTTAAAATAGCTTTACGGAGAAAGTACATTTTTCAATATTCTGAGTACATAGCTCAGCCATCACAGAGAGTTATACAGACACCTGCCAAGTTCGGCGCAACCTAAACTCAGAATTACTATTAGAAATATTCTCTTACCTTTGCTGATCTTTGTCAGAATGCACTCCCAGGACTGCTACTTCCACAAGAAATGTTGTTTTTGTTTGAAATAATCCATATTTATGTACAAATACCTCAGTTTTGTTCGTGCGTACAGATCACTTATCCAAACGCATAACGCGCGAGCGCGGAACCAAAGACGAAAAGTCGAAATGTTCCATTACCGTACTTAGAAGCATGTCAAACGCTGTTTAAAATCAATCTTTATGGTATTTTTTACGTAAAATTGCGATAATATTCCAACCGGACAATAGCATATTCATTCAAGAAGAAAAAGAAGGAACGGCGCTCTCGCGTGACTGCGCATATCCAATCCCTTTGTTGCCAGGCAGACCACTCAGTAACTGAGCTCCTATACTCTGCCAAGTGACAGGAGAATGATCAAACCACTTTCTGAAGGCTTTTGACAGCCAATGGAAGCCTTAGGAAGTGCAACGTAACCCCACAGATACTGTAGTTTCGAAAGGGACTAGAAAGAAGAACTACATTTCTCAGATCCTACACTTCCTGGTTTACTTTTTCTCAGGTTTTGGCCTGCGATATGAGTTCTGTTATACTCACAGACACCATTCAAACAGTTTTAGAAACTTCAGAGTGTTTTCTATCCAAAATCTACTAATAATATGCATATTCTAGTAACCTGTTTAAATTGAGTACATTTTTCATGCAGCTGTGAAAATACTGCCCCCTAGCTCAGACAGGTTAAGCGTGAAGATACTGTATTTCAACAAGTCTAGGACTAGGCGACAACATGGCAACAATGATAGTTTGGTACCAGCTTTGGTATAGTGTCGCCATAATATTTGAATTGAGGAAGTGTGATCATAATTGTTAGCATATTCTACGTCTTAAATGCACCCCGAGCCTTCAGATGTGAGCTAAACAGTGCACTTGAGATGCGTTTTAAGACGATGGATGAGAAATGTAACTTGTCATTTTCAAACATTTAGGTCAGTTGTATGCTGCTTTGCAATCTATTAACAGCAAGGGTCGCATTAAATAGGGGAAATATGTTTTACTGATGCATTTGTCAATATTCAATTCATACGCACAAAACATAAACAGAAGCATTCACTGTGCAAGTTGATACATGTAGGCCATTCATATATCTTATGCGCAGTACTTCGTTCAATTTATCGAATCAGTTAATGTTTTCTTGCTAAAACTGAAGACATTTCTCTCAAAAGACGGGGATGTCGATTTGCACGGGACTAGTATTATCAGAGGACATTGGAGTTTGCCCCCCAAAAAACAGTAGGTTATTCTGTCTGGTATTGTTACTCTCCTGCCATGTAAAAATGTCTAGCATGGCAGATTCGGACGGGACTAAAATGACAGATGTGGTGATTTGTGCTTGTGCACATAATTACATTACCCGACCTCCCCCAGTAAACTGAATAGAAGCATTTAAGAAATATATTTTGCACATTCTACTGCTCTCTATATTTGACTGTTTCTTTTTGTGTAACAATGTTTGACTTAAAAATCTGAATTTGAGTCCATTATAAAATGGCATGATTCTTGTCAAGGTTTTACAATTATCCACAATGGTGCTGAGGAGAGTGATTACAACCATATGACATCAGCAGTTTGAGTTCCCTGTAGAGTTGAATGTAGAAATGTCTGATTGGTCAAAAGGATATTGTAATCGTCATTATGCTAATAGACTATAGGTACAAAAGCATGAGATTCAAGTTCAGATTTTTGTATCACATTGTGACCAGAGAAAAGGGATTCACATGTGATGCATCGTCTGCATGGCTGAGAGGTAAGCTATGATGAAGCACCACGAAAACAAATCATACTTGCTGAATTGGAAACATTTATATTGAATGTCCCACCTTTTGAAATGGAAAAAGCATGTCCCTTTGGGTATTTGTGAAATATTTCCAATGAATAAGCAACAGTAATTTAATACATTTTACTAAGTGACAGTATACTGTGGCGAAAAATACAGCATTTACATTTTTTTAATTAAACCATGCATAATGTAATTATTTCCAAATAATATTCTGTAATTGATGTTTAAAATGCATATTACTAACTAATGTGACAATAATTTTATTACATTTTTTCCAGATAAGTTTCTTTCAACAATGACCATGGAACTAGGAATCAGTCTCAGCAAGGCTGATATTGTTGAGAATATACTTCTATGTTTTGAATCAGTGAATGGGTCTTGCAAACGATCAATCTTTCCTCCAACAATACGAGTATTACTTTATCTCTTCCTTGGCTCAATGTCTGTTCTCACAGTGTGTGGCAACCTTCTTGTAATCATCCCCATCATTCACTTCAAACAGCTCCACACCCCAACCAACTACCTCATCCTCTCTCTGGCTGTGTCAGACCTCCTCTTGGGGGTTTTAGTGATGCCTCCCAGCATGGTACATTCACTGGAAAGCTGCTGGTATTTTGGAGATTTATTCTGTAAAATATACACCAGCACTGATGTCATGTTGTGCACTGCATCCATTCTTAACTTGTGTTTTATTTCTATTGACCGGTATTATGCAGTGTGTCGCCCTCTCCTATATAGAACTAAAATAACTGTTCACGTTGTTTTGATTATGATGCTGGTCACCTGGACTGTTTCTGCCGTAGTAGGGTTTTGTATGATATTTCTGGAGCTCAATATTTGGGGCATTGAGGATTTTTACTACAAAAATGTTGCCTGTGAGGGAGAATGTATTTTGTTTCAAAACAAAGTGTCGAGTACTGTGTCTTCGGTGATCTCATTCTACATCCCAGGAGTAGGGATGCTTAGCATCTACCTAAAGATTTTCCTAATAGCACAGAGACAGGCACGCTCAATTCAGGGTACAACCAATCAGAACTCTGTAGGCAAATCACAGAGGAAGGCCACCAAAACACTTGCTGTCATTATGGGGGTATTTCTATCATTCTGGACACCCTTTTTTGTCGTCAACTGCATTGATCCTTTTATTAGTTACTCTACCCCACCAGTTTTGTTTGTAACATTTGTATGGATTGGCTATTTGAATTCAACAATTAATCCTATGGTGTATGCTTTCTTTTACAGTTGGTTCAGGAGGGCGTTTAGAATGATAATTTCTGGTAAAATATTTCAACCTGACTCTTCAATAATACAACTGTTTTCAGAATAAATATGTCCAAATCCAATACTTACAAAGGTGTGACACATATGTGCCTTGCTCTCAGTCCTTTATTAAACAATATCAGACACAGGTGTGTAGGTTTAAAAAACAAGTACAATCCAGTTGAATTTTGCTCTATACTCCAGCATTTCAGATCAAATATTTCATATGAAGTGACAGTACAGACTGTCACCTTTTATTTTAGGGTATTTTTATACATATCTGTTTTACTGTTTAGAAATGAATGTCCTTTATGTATCTACAGAGTACGCTCTTAATTTGATCACACTTTTTGCTGAGAATTTTCCTGCATAGAAGGAAATGCAAAATTGTAGTGTATTTGAGTTTAAAAAAGGCTTCTAAAGTTTTTTATTTCCACTTAGATTTTTTGTTATGGCAAATAAAATATCAGCCCTACAAAAGTGTCCATTCATTATAATCCACAATTCCTGCTGCTGCAGGATTCTTTTTCCTGCTGTAGCAAACTGCTGTAGCAAAAGATCCTACATCTGTGGTCCCCTGAATTTGAAGGTGTCTTTGGTTCCATATTCCTAACACACAATGACTGCATCAAGCTTGTGGCTCTACAAACTTGTCTGATGCTTGTGCAGTTTGTTTTGGTTGTGTTTCAGATAATCGTGTGTAATAAAAAGCATGAGCAGGCGCACACCCAGAGAAAATGATTTTGTGTAGAGGTGCTGACTAACGGTGAATAAACAATCAACTGTAAAACAAAGAGAGTCGCACACTCAATATGTATACATTCCCAGTAATTTAATGGGTAAAAATTGAAATGTATTGCCCAATAGAAACGAATGGTAAATAATGTTCTGTGTCATTTTGGAGTCACTTTTATTGTAAATAAGAATAGAATAGTTTCTGAACAGTACCGTTTCTAGGAATAAGAGACAAGCGGCCGGTTAGGGGCCCCCCTTAGGTAAGGTAGTCTACCCAGCTACCCAGCTATTAAAATTTGGGCGAGCCTACCAAATTCACATAGAAATGTGATTTATAGATCTGTCTTTCGCATTGAAAGCAAGTCTACGAAGCAGTACATCTGTTCTATGTGCGGCACTTCTATGCTTCCCCTTAAGTTTTGTTTTTGCTTCTTTTCCTTTTGGTTTTGTACACAAGCTTCAAACAGCTGAATATACAATATTTTTGGTTATGGAAAATATATTTCACAGCGGTTAGATGGTACAATGATTCTCTACACAATGACTGCTTGTTTTGCCCCATAAACTGAAATTAGGTGAATTATTAGAATTTTAGAAACCAGGAAATGCTTAGGGGCCCAAAAAAGCTAGAAATAGCCCTGTTTCTGAACACTTCTACATTAATGTGGTTGTTACCATGATTACAGATAATAATGAATGAATCGTGAATAACGATGAGTGAGAAAGTTACAGATACTCAAAGATCATAACCCCAAAACACGCTTACCTCTCACAATTACCAATAAAAGGGGAGGTTAGCATGTTTTGGGGGGTTATGATCTTAGTTACTCTAATGTTCTCACTCATCATTATTCACAAATAATTCATGATTATCCATAATCATGGTAGCATACACAATGTAGAAGTGTTCAGAAACATCTCTTCTTATTTACAATAAAAGTGACTCCAAAATGACACAATACAATATTCATCATTCAGTTCATATTGGGGCAAAACATAATCAAACAACCAAAACAAACTGCAAATGCAGCCAACAAGTTTCTAGAGCCACAAGCTTGAAGTAGTCATTGCATGCTAGGAATAAGGGACCAAACGGTAAAACAGATATGTATAAAAATACCCTCAAATAAAAGGTGACATTCTGTACTGTAACCTCATATGAAACAATGTATCTTAAATCCAGAATTATGTAGTATAGAGCGAAATGTCAAAAATGTAGCTTCACTGTCCAAATAAATACGGACAGACAAACAAACTTCTTCAGTTGAGCACCTGTCAGTTATGCAGAGAAAAAGATGAACAAGATGGATAACTCATTCCAGGTGATTCTGTACTGATACGTTTTCATTTGTTCACATTAATTTGTATTCAAGAGCACAAAAATAACATGTGCAGAACATACCGTAGAGTTATATATTGTATGTTCATAAGAGTGTGATGAGGTTTACATGCCAATATTAAGGCCTATATACTGTCCCACCTAGACATACAAATACAAAATCTCAGAGTTATACAAGATCCTTTCAGAATTCTTGTTTTAGTTGAGCCATTCTCAATAGTGCTGTAAGGAGACATTTGAAAACCTCTCAAACGGCCTTTGAATACACTCCAAGGAGCCTTGGTTTCCTACAAAACAGTTTGTCTGGTCTCTCTTATTGCAAAGGAATACTTGTGCTGATTCTTCCTCAAATGATCATGTCAATCTCTACTTGTCTGAATTTTAACTACTTCACCTGGACCGTCCCTGCCCAGCGAGCACCCTACATCTGGATGAAGAGGAACATCAAAATAATCATCAGCTGGGCCCTGTTTGTCGGCAGCATGTTCTCACTGTTATATCTAGCTGTAGATATAACATCATTAGTTGATCATCTCGACAATGTCTCATGAAATACTAACAGCAGTTATACATCAACGAATGGCACTGCTGCTGGCTCACCAAATTGACTGTATTACACAAAGGAGGCATGTCATTATTTGAGAAGTATCTACTTCTGTTCTGGTGTCTGTGTTGTGGAGGCAGAGGCACAGAAACTCACATTAATACCTTCGTCAGATAACACTGTGAAACTAAGAATTGATGCTATAACTAGCAATCATTGTTGGAAAGGTGGCATCCTATGACAGTGCCACGTTGAAAGTCACTGAGTTTTTGCCGTAAGGCCATTCTACTGCCAATGTTTGTCTATGGAGATTGCATGGTGGTGTGCTCAATTTAATAGCCGAATCCACTAATTTGAAGGGGTGTCCACATACTTTTGTATACAGTTGAAGTCGGAAGTTTACATACACCTTAGCCAAATACTTTTAAACTCAGTTTTTCACAATTCCTAACATTTAATCCAAGTAAAAATTCCCTGTCTTTGGTCAGTTAGGATCACCACTTTATTTTAAGAATGTGAAATGTCAGAATAATAGTAGAGACAATGATTTATTTCAGCTTTTATTTCTTTCATCACATTCCCAATGGGTCAGAAGTTTAAATACAGTCAATTAGCATTTGGTAGCATTGCCTTTAAATTGTTTAACTTGGGTCAAAGATTTTGGGTAGCCTTCCACAAGAAGTTGGGTGAATTTTGTCCCATTCCTCCTGACAGAGCTGGTGTAACTGAGTCAGGTTTGTATGCCTCCTTGCTCTCACACGCTTTTTCAGTTTTGCCCACAAATTTCTATAGGATTGAGGTCAGGGTTTATGGCCACTCGAATACCTTGACTTTGTTGTCCTTGAGCCATTTTGCCACAACATTGGAAGTATGCTTGGGGTCATTGTCCATTTGGAAGACTCATTTGCAACCAAGCTTTAACTTCCTGACTGATGTCTTGAGATGTTGCTTCAATATATCCACATAATTTTAATGTCTCATGATGCCATCTATTTTGTGAAATGCACCAGTCCCTCCTGCAGCAAAGCACCCCCACAACATGATGCTGCCACCCCCGTGCTTCACGGTTAGGATGGAGTTCTTCGGCTTGCAAGCCTCCCCTTTTTTCCTCCAAACATAACAATGGTCATTATGGCCAAACAGTTCTATTTTTGTTTCATCAGACCAGAGGACATTTCTCCAAAAAGTATGATCTCTGTCCCCATGTGCAAACCGTAGTCTGGCTTTTCTATGGCAATTTTGGAGCAGTGCCTTCTTCCTTGCTGAGCGGCCTTTCTGGTTATGTCGATATAGGACTCGTTTTACTGTGGATATAAATACTTTTGTACCTGTTTCCTCCAGCATCTTCACAAGGTCCTTTGCTGTTGTTCTGGGATTGATTTGCACTTTTCGCACCAAAGTACGTTCATTTCTAGGAGACAGAGGCGTCTCCTTCCTGAGCGGTATGATGCTGCGTGGTCCCATGGTGTTTATACTTGCGTACTATTGTTTGTACAGATGAACGTGGTACCTTCAGGCGTTTGGAAATTGCTCCCAAGGATGAACCAGACTTGTGGAGGTCTACAGTTTTTTTTCTGAGGTCTTGGCTGATTTCTTTGGATTCTCCTATGATGTCAAGCAAAGAGGCACTGAGTTTGAAGGTAGGCCTTGAAATGCATCCACAGGTACACCTCCAATTGACAAACGGAATTTTCCAAGCTGTTTAAAGGCAGTCAACTTAGTGTATGTAAACTTCTGACCCACTGGAATTGTGATACCGTGAATTATAAGTGAAGTAATCTGTCTGTAAACAATTGTTGTAAAAATGACTTGTATCATGCACAAAGTAGATGTCCTAACCGACTTGCCAAAACTATAGTTTGTTAACAAGAAATTTGTGGAGTGGTTGAAAAACAAGTTTTAATGACTCCAACGTAAGTGTATGTAAACCTCCGACTTCAACTGTATATACACAGTGCATTCGGAAAGTATTAAGACCCCTTCCCTTTTTCCACATTTTGTTATGTTATAGCCTTATTTTCAATGGATTAAAAAAATCCTCATCAATGTATACACAATACCCCATAATGACAATGTGAAAACAAGTAAACATTTTTTTTGTGCAAATTTATTACAAATAAAAAACAGAAATACCTTTGATGGAAAATGTTATGTTTGTGCTTTTCTAATTACCAATTTCTCTGTCCATGCAAGAGACGTGCCTGGGAGGAATCCTCACTATCAGAATCTGCAATTTGACAGTATGCCCAGAACCTTTTTTTGAGAACAAAAGGTATATCTCAGTTTCAAGGTCTCAGCTTGGAGAGAAGAAGCCTCGTGAGGTATTGGTCGGTCACATGCATGAACCAAACGTTAATGAGGAATTCATTATGAATGATGAATAAGCTAAATCATGCAAATATAACTTGTCTGTGTAAGCAGTATATAAGAGAACTAACGGGACTGCCCCGGTAGAGCTCACTTCAGGCCGGTACATTATGCATCTAAGTTTGACTGTGACCTCTCCAGCTTGCTGTTAATAAAAATAATGATTAATTTAAGATTGACTTCAGGTGTCCCTGGTTGTAATTTCCACGGCATACTATATTTACATAAGTATTCAGACCCTTTGCTATGAGACTCGAAATTGAGCTGAAGTGCATCCTGTTTCCTTTGATCATCCTTTAGTTGTTTCTACAACTTGATTGGAGTCCACCTGTGGTAAATCCAATTGATTGGACATGATTTGGAAAGGCACACACCTGTCTATATAAGGTCCCACAGTTGACAGTGCATGTCAGATCAAAAACCAAGCCATGAGGTCGAAGGAATTGTCTGTAGAGCTCCGAGACAGGATTGTGTCGAGCTCTACAGACAATTCGTTCGACCTCATGGCTTGGTTTTTGTTCTGACATGCACTGTCAACTGTGGGACCTTATATAGACAGGTGTGTGCCTTTCCAAATCATGTCCAATCAATTGGATTGTGTCGAGGCACAGAACCTGGAGAAGGGTACCAAAACAATTCTGCAGCATTGAAGGTCCCCAAGAACACAGTGGCCTCCATCATTCTTAAATGGAAGAAGTTTGGAACCACCAAGACTCTTCCTAGAGCTGACCGCCCGGCCAAACTGAGCAATAGGGGGAGGAGGGCCTTGATCAGGGAGGTGACCAAGTACCCGATGGTCACTCTGACAGAGCTCCAGAGTTCCGCTGTGGAGATGGGAGAACATTCCAGAAGGACAACCATCTCTGCAGCACAGACACAAGCCACTCGTCAGTAAAAGGCACATGACAGCCCGCTTGGAGTTTGCCAAAAGGCACCTAAAGGACTCTCAGACCATGAGAAACATGATTCTCTGGTCTGATGAATCCAAGACTGAACTCTTTGGCCTGAATGCCAAGAGTCACGTCTGAAGGAAATCTGGCCCCATCCCTACGGTGAAGCATGGTGTAGGCAGCATAATGCTGTGGGGATGTGTTTCAGCGGCAGGGACTGAGAAACTAGTCAGGATTGAGGGCAAGATGAACGGAGCAAAGTACAGAAAGACCCTTGATGAAAACCTACTCCAGACCGCTCAGGACCTCAGACTGGGGTGAAGGTTCACCTTCAATAGGACAACGGCCCTAAGCACATAGCCAAGACAATGCAAGAATGGCTTCGGGAGAAGTCTCTGAATGTCCTTGAGTGGCCCAGTCAGAGCCCCGACTTGAACCCAATCGAATATCTCTGGAGACGTGAAAATAGCTGTGCAGGGACGCTCCCCATACAACCTGACAGAGCTTGAGAGGATCTGCAGAGAAGAATGTGAAAAACAAGTGTGCCAAGCTTGTACCGTCATACCCAAGAAGCCTCGAGGCTGTAATCGCTGCCAAAGTTGCTTCAACAAGTACTGAGTCTGAATACTTAAAAAAATGATGAAGTTATTTATTATGTCTAAAATGTCTAAAAACCTGTTTATGCTTTGTCATTACGGGGTATTGTGTAGATTGATGAGGGGAAAAAACAATACCATACATTTTAGAGTAAGACTGTAACGTAACAAAATGTGGAGAAGGGGGTCTGAATACTTTCTGAATGCACTGTAGTGTAGCAATCAAGAGGAAACTGACTTTTGTTCGCCACATGCTGGGGGATGCTATTCACGAGGACATATTGTTCTGTCTCACGATTCCTAAGCATGAAACAGCACAGGGGATGTTCAGTGTGCCGCGTGGCTATTTGACGAAAAACAGATACCATGGGATTGAATGGCTGGCTTTTGCACAGATTGGGCTCCATCTATCACTGGACGGCGGACAGGCCTCTGCTCTCTAGTTATGAATGTGTCTCCTTCTGCCATATAGACACATTGTATGATACACCCACTGAGCTATAATGGATACACGAGAGCAGCTGGCGGCAAAAGAGCTGAGAGCAGTACTCCGAGATATGCAGCAGGTAACTTTGATTGCAAACTACATCACGCACGCCTGTTCGCAAAACTATGTGGAGATATGGGTTCAGAGCATGACAATGTTCCATTTCACAGCAAGGCTTGGGGGTTATTGAGGTGGAGTTTTGGAAATATTTTTACAATTGAGAGATTTTGCTGATTCGGTCACTCAGGTTGGATGTGACAAGAGTGATGAGGTGTGCACTGTGGACCACGCCCACTGATTTTGAGAATCTCCGATGCGACATGCATCAAGCACACCCATCTCATTAGTGGTGCTGAGATAAGAAAAAGTATGTCAGACTAATTTGCAATTGACTGCCTTATCCACTTAAAAAAGTACACATGGGCTGTTAATTCCATTTTTAACAAATGCACGTTTAGGGTCGGGAGAATTTTCAGATATGAAAATGAAGGTGCTTACCTTGTCCAGGAGTGAGGCGTCGGTGTCCGCAATGTGGCTGGCTTTCCCTTTATAAATCGTTGATTATCTCCACTTTTTCCCTGTACTGTTGTTTTACTTCTGATTGCCTTACGGACGTTATTGCTGGTCTGTTTGTATTCACCCATGTTCCCAGTTGCCTTGCCGTGGTTAAATGCAATGGTTTGTGCTTTCAGTTTTGCGCGAATGCTGCCATTTATCCATGGTTTTTGGTTTGGATAAGTTGTAATCTTCACAGTGGGAACAACATCCTCTACCCACTTCCTGATGAACTCAGTCACCAAGTCAGTGTATACGTCAATACCATTCTCAGAGGCAGCCCGGAACAATTCTCAGTCCGCGTCATCAAAACAATCTTCAAGCATAGATTCCGATTGTTCAGACCAACGTTAAACAGTCCTTACCAGGGGTACCATAGCAGAGGAGGAGCAAAATGGAGGTGTGATCTGATTTGCCAAAGGGAAGGTGGGGGAGGGCCTTGTAGCCCGAGTGCGAATTACAAATATTTTGTGGGCCTAATAATAAAAACATAATTCAATGGTGAATTACCTTTTAATAAGGCATGAACACAACCAGTCATGATGCTCTCATCAGATTGTCAAACAAATCAGTTCAAAAAGTAGGCTACCTGTGCATGTTCGTCCACTCAGAAATAATCCAAACAGTGCAATGCATGTACACTTGTGCCATGAATGGAAATAGACATCTGTTACAAAACACCAAAAAGTGTGCCGGATGACATTCTGCAATTGCCATTGATTAGGCCTACATTAATTGATGAGTCTTGCTGACAAATTGAGTTGGGACACCTTAAATGGGGCTGAAACTGTCCCGGGAAAAATGGTCAAACACACATGGTCAATTTACTAGACTTGGCTACAATGTGTATGCCTATTACCATGAAGTTCAAATAGGCTTACCGGTAGCCAGTGATGTAGTGGTAAAAAAATTGCTGGGTAAACTGACTGCCGATCGTGGTGAAAGAAGTAACGCTCCCTATACTTTCAATGCATATATCTATATATTTTTAAAGGTCACTGACGGTAGCCGACCCTCTCAGCCAAGTCAATTTTACACACATGAACACATGCAGAACAGGTAGCTTACATTCAATATAATACACGAGTTGAATCAAAACATGCTTTACACTCTAGTTCATGAGTTGTCCATAATTCATGAGTTGAATGATTGGAGTCTTCACAGATCATGTGACAGAAAAAACGATCTTTCTTTCCTTACATTAATGACAGTGTTATTTGTAATTATTAAGTATTTAACAATTGAATTAGAACATTGAGCCTTGACCCTGTACGATTCCTGGATCTTGGATCTACGTAACATTTTATTATGTTTCGGCGTGAAAATGGGCACACAAATCCAAAATAATGTAGGCCTACGCCATTGCAAAATCGAATGCTTCTAACCGAAAGAGTCAACTAAAGGCCTACTGTCATTAATGTTGGATGTTTGGAAGCACAATGGTGTCTAGCTGTAGGCTAGTTGTCTAGTGATATTGGTGACCATCATCAGCTGATCCAAGAAAGAAAACAAATATCGATAGAAAATAATAAAGCTAAATAAATGGCCTACTTGTTCTGGCCACTGACAGGACAGAGAACACCAATACCTGCACCCACCTAAAAAAACAAAGCAATGAGCGCTCTAAACAGCTGACTGACAAAAGCAAACGATGACAAATCAAAGGATAAATCAATGGATTGGAATGAAGGCTATTTTTATTGAAGGGCGCATGGCAAACTAATGATGAAAATGAGCAAGTACAAAGGAAAATCTATGCATTTAAAGGAGCGCAACTGAGGCCCGAAATCCAGCACTACTGAGTGGACATCGCCATAGACAGGGAGACTGTTTGTGCAGCCACGTAGAATAAATGGTTTAAACCATGACAGAGAGGTGGGGGTGTTTGTTTCATTTGGATGGTTTTATTTGAATATTTACCACTGTAAAACATATTTACCACTGCATTCTAAACAAATAGGAGAATGGTTATATTAGCATTATTTAGAGTTTGACTCCCCAAGTCCTTAATGATTACGAGCATACCCAATTATAAAATCATTTGTTTTTAGTTTCTCTGTGTTTTCATAATCAATTCGCAAGGAGAAATCATCCGAGCGAGGGAAAGAGCGCCCCTCGGTCTCAGTATGTGCAGCCCATGTAGCTAATGCTGTCTGGACCAAAAGAGTATAACATGTTGCCTCGATATTGATTGATACCAGCAAGCATTTGGCCTCCCTTGATAAAAAAAATATATAAAAGAAGTAGCCAATCATTTTGGCTAGGTAGCCTATGACAACAAAAAATAAAAGTGTTCTGTATGACAGAGCCATAAACTGTTCTGGCAACATGAAAGAGGGTGGCATAGGTGTTCAACTAGTCCACAAGTAGGGTGAGTCAACATTATTTGTTTTACTTGCGCACGTACACGCGCACACGCACACTCACACACACACACACACCAGTACCATGGACGGCCACATGAAATTTAGAAACATTCATTGGACTAAATTGTTTTGGTATCTTTAAGTTTATTTTCCTAGTATTAAACTAAGCATATATAGCCTTGTTGATTTGATGTTTAAATTTAAAATGGTGCAGGAATAGCGGAGACAGTGCTCCTCTTGTCTTTGTGCTGACGGTAACTCTGATGGTTCAAAATCAGTAGTTGTTTAGTAAACTGTCAAAAACTAACTTGCTTCACCAAGCTGCAGGTGTTTGTTTGCAATACTTGTTTTGTGGACTTCACTGGACATATGTTGCTTTCCGGTTTTGTGATGAAACTAACGAATGGGTAGAGGAATTTATTCCGCCATTGTGTGACAGTTGTCTTTTTTTTGTCACGGTCTTATTGTATATCACGTGGCGTATGAACTACTGTATTATAGCGCAAACAACGCAATTATCACAACAGCTTTTTTACTGTCTTGGCTTGGCTTCCATAGTGACTTTACCCAAGCATATACATTTTTTTTTATAAATGAGAGAATGCCAAGAGTGTGCAAAGCTGTCATCAAGGCAAAAGGAGGCTACTTTGAAGAATCTCAAAAATATTTTGATTTATTTAACACTTTTTTGGTTACTACATGATTCCATATGTGTCATTTCATAGTGCTGATGTCTTCACTATTATTCTACAATGTAGAAAATAGTAAAAATAAAGAAAACCCTTGAATGAGTAGGTGTGTCCAAACTTTTGACTGGTACTGTATGTCACCAGTAGGCCTAGTAAATGTACCGTCAATCCCCCTCATTAGGGTACAGACATTTCTGTTAATGCATGCATTAATTACAGTAATTTACCATTCTCATTCTCGCAGTGCAAACGTTGTTTGCAGAATTTACAACCAGCTACACTAGTGAGAAACAAGTTCTGGTTTATTTTCATAACCAGTTGTGTACATTTTTTCATTGTCTTGTGAGAAATGAGCATGTGTCTGGTTTCTCTGTCCTGGTTGAGGGAGAAGTACGTGTAAGGATTAACAACTCACATCCTGTTGTAAATCAAGGGAGAAGATCCAGGCCTGTGCTCTCGAAAATCACCAAAGGAATGTGCTTTGTCTCAACAGACCTTTTCCCACTGAAACTCTAACACGTTCAAAAGCGAATGCTTTAACAATATTTATATTGTAGAACGTGGGGAATGATCAGAGGCAATCTATAGAACACTAATGTCATTTTGTTTGTTATTTTGTGATGTCATTAAAAATGTTATAAAGGAAATACTGTAAGTATACCCACTACATGGATGAAGTGTGCATACTATGGCTTGTGCATGTAATATGGAAAATTATCCAAGTGTTTTTGTTAAGAGAGGGATGTGATTTGAGAATTATAAGAGATATTGTTTTCCATAACTTTGCACAGTGTGTAATCACCGCCCCGGAGTGAGGTCAGGGACCGTGCCAGCCTGCCGGAACCGCCCCTTTCAAGCAAAAGGTATAAATGATGGGTTAAGAAAAAAAAGACAATGAACCAAAAAAAGCGTGAAGCGGCAGCTACACGTTTAAAATTGTTTGAACTTTGAATCTCAACACGAGGTGGAGGCGATAAAATCACCTCCCGGACCATCACTGGTACGGCTGATTAGCTGTCCTATTGGTATCTTCGAAAGCGAATTTAAGTAGGATCATCCTGTTGCCCTGCTCAAACCATCGTATTACGCTACTTTCATTACCCCACTGGAGAACCATCGATACGGCTGGCTAGCCGGTCTTCAAAGAAGCATCTTTAAGAGCGAATGGAAGGAAAATCAACTCTGTAGTTCTGTTCAGGATTACACAAGTCACCGGATACCGGACAACTACGAAGAAGAACAACAGTAGAAGAGTTGTTGGAACCATTTTGGACAATCAGGAAGGCCCAACCCCTTTTCAAGGCTGCCCCGTTCCCTGAGAGATCCCTGGCAAACCCAGGCATTTCACATAAATACATTAATGATTTCTTGCTCAAAGCGGGTAGCGTTTCGTGTATTGTAGGTGAGAGTAGTTTCTGAATGTGGCAATGTTAATTAAGTGTCTCTGTCCCTCTCCATCTCTTCTTTAACAAGTATCCATGTTGATGATGAATGATGATACAAGTTTACTGTTTATAGATGTAATAGGTAAAGACCTTGTAGAGTTTAATTCGGGAGATGGTAACTCTTTAAAGAACCGCTCCCGTGGTGCCCCAGATCCTAATGAGTTAATTGTTACATGATTCATTTAAAATCGGGTAACAATTAAACATTGTTATTTATCTAATTATCTAACTATCTTCAGATTATTGTTAAAGTCAAGTCACGACTGTCACGTCCTGACCCTTGTAAGAGGTCATTTGCCATAGTAGAGTGGTCAGGGCGTGACAGGTGGTTGTTTTGGGTGGTTTTGGGTTTTCTGTTTATATGTGGGGTTTTTCTCGATTTCTATTTCTATGTTTTGGCCAGGTATGGTTTCCAATCAGAGGCAGGTGTCTTTCGTTGTCTCTGATTGGAAGCCATACTTAGGCAGCCTGTTTTTCCTTTGGTTTTTGTGGGTAGTTGTTTTCCGTTTTGTCAGAGTGTACCTTACGGCACTGTTGTTTTGGTTCAAGTGTCTTCATTAAAAGTTTAAAAATGAGCACTATACACGCTGCGCCTTGGTATACTCATTTCGACGCCTGTGACAACGACAATGTACTTGTTTGACATTTTACCGCACTGTTAGGAGCTAATAGCTTAACAAGCATTTTGCTGCAACTTCTATAACATCTGCTAAACTGTGTACACGACTACTAAACTTTAATTGTATTTAAGAAGACATTTGTAGTTACAGTAACTTCAAAATGTGGCCATGAATGTTACATTAGTTTAGTATGTAAGATGGCCTTTAGGGTTAGGCTTACAATACTAAAGTTGTCAACAACTGTTGTCCCGAAGTGAAAGAAACAGCCAGGGACCAATGGCGAGCATCCGTGGGTGTAACTTGACATCAAGAAATGCAAATGTCAGAAAAAGCCCCTGAATTGTGCTCTGCAATTACACCCTTCTTGGTGAGTGTGCCAACAGTCTGGGCGTGGTTCTGTGTCATGGCCATGTAATTTGTATTTATTATGGATCCCCATTAGCTGCTGCCATAGCAGCAAAATCAAGGCAGTTTATACAATTTTAAAACATTACAATACATTTTTTACTAACGACATGCAACTGACTTTGAGTAAAGCCAGAGTTTCTATGTATGTGGATGACTCAACACTATAAACGTCAGCTACTACAGCGAATTAAATGACTGCAACACTCAAGAGCTGCAGTTAGTTTCAGAGTGGGTGGCAAGGAATAAGTCAGCCCTAAACATTTCTAAAACTAAAAGGTGATAGGCTAATTGACATAATTTGAGTCAATTGGAGGTGTACCTGTGGATATATTTCAAGGCCTACCTTCAAACTCAGTGCCTCTTTGCTTGACATCATGGGAAAATCAAAAGAAATCAGCCAAGAAGCCACTGCTACAAAACCGCCCCAAAAAAAGCCAGACTATGGTTTGCAAATGCACATGAGGACAAAGATTGTACTTTTTGGAGAAATGTCCTCTGGTCTGATGAAACAAAAATAGAACTGTTGGCCATAATGACCATTGTTATGTTTGGGGGGAAAAGAGGAGGCTTGCAAGCCGAAGAACACCCTTCCAACCATGAAGCACGGGGGTGGCAGCATCATGTTGTGTTTGTGCTTTGCAGCCGGAGGGACTGGTGCTTCTTCACAAAATAGATGGCTTCATGAGGAAAGAAAATTATGTGGATATATTGAAGCAACATCTCAAGACATCAGTCAGGAAGTTAAAGCTTGGTTGCAAATGGGTCTTCCAAATGGACAATGACACCAAGCATACTTCCAAAGTTGCTGCAAAATGGCTTAAGGACAACAAAGTCAAGGTATTCGAGTGGCCGTCACAAAGCCCTGACCTCAATCCTATAGAAAATGTGTGGGTAGAACTTAAAAAGCATGTGCGAGCAAGGAGGCCTACAAACCTGACTCAGTTACACCAGCTCTGTCAGGAGGAATGGGCCAAAATTCACCCAACTTATTGTGGGAAGCTTGTGGAAGGCTACCCAAAACATTTGACCCAAGTTAAACAATTTAAAAGCAATGCTACCAAATACTAATTGAGTGTGTGTAAACTTCTGACTAACTGGGAATGTGATGAAAGAAATAAAATATTCTCTCTACTATTATTCTGACATTTCACATTCTTAAAATAAAGTGGTGATCCTATCTGACCTAAGACAGGGAATGTTTACTAGGATTAAATGTTAGGATTTGTGAAAAACGGAATTTAAATGTATCTGGCTAAGGTGTATGTAAACTTCCGACTTCAACTGTATGTTTTTTCCAGCAGCAGACTATGAACAATAATGTCAAAAGCTGCACTGAAGTTTAACAGGACAGCCCCCCCCAATCTTTTTATTATCAATCACTCAGCCAATTGAAGATATGGCAAATAGGAGTGGCAATATCGTCCTATACTATCGTCAGTAAATTTCCATCCAAGTTGTTTTCACCTCTTCCACACTCGGTTGTGCAGCCAGACTTATTTGCCATTTCTTTTGCCTCATCCCTCTCAACCATTTTCAATTCCTCATCAATCCACTGGGATTTAATAGTTTTTACAGTCGTTTTCTTAAGGGTTATTAGTAACTGGAATAAGCAATTTCAGAAATGTGTCAAGTGCAGCATCTGGTTGCTCCTCATTACACACCACAGACCAACTATAGTAGCTTCCCACAAGAACAGGCTTTAGGTGAGGCAGATGATGACCACGCATTCATCTCCATCATCATCATCCAACCCTTAGTAAACTTTGGGGAAAAATTGTGTTTGACCAGATACAATGCTATTTTACTGTAAACGAATTAACAGACTTTCCATACGCGTATAGGGAAGGACATTCAACAAGCAGGCCACTTACACAAATGAGCACATGATTACTGCATACAATAGCTGTAGGATCAGCAGAGGCATTCAGGGCAGTTAGAGGGACATACATTTGGTTACTTACATTGTGTCTACCAATGCCCATGGGATAATATACATTTGCTGAAGCATCATGACAACTCACAGACACAATGGTATGGATTTAATTGAGCTAGGCTCTCAGCGTAGACTTTTAATGCCGAGAAAGGATCTAGAAAACCAAATGATTTGAGTGGATCCCATCCATATTATAAAACAAGCTTCGTTTCCAGAAGGTATCAAAATTGTCAATAAATGTTACACCCACAGAGCTGCAATAGCCAGGTAGCCAGTTATGTAGGGCTAAACGTCTGCTGAAACATTCAATGCTACGATTTAGGGAGGGCACAGGGTCAGATATTATGGGATGTGTGTTGGTGTCAAGCAGAGACCAAATCAGTTCTTTAAAATCCATCTTCGGCTGTTCTGAGCTGCCCTTCATAATGTCACTGAATCCCACATGAACAATGGTAGACTATATTTCCTGATGCAGGTTTAAAATGTTTTAGAGCAGCTTATTGATGTCATGAACTCGTGCTCCTGGATAGCATAAAGTTTTTCGCCATTGAACTGCCAAATACAACAGCAAGAGAAGGGGATGGAGAAATCCGCCCATTCCTACCCCTCACACAATTCGTGGAAACCTTTCACGGGCCAACGAGAAGGAGGTAATGATCTACAGTCCGATCCCTCCGATAATGATCCACAGGCCAGGGTCTTCCTCAACGTCAACTGTTCAGAGGAGACTGGGTGAATCAGGCCTTCATGGTCAAGAAACCACTACTAAAGGACACCAATAAGAAGAAGAGACTTGCCTGGGCCAAGAAACACGAGCAATGGACATTAGACTGGTGGAAATCTGTCCTTTGGTCTGATGAGTCCAAATACACAGCTGTGTATTTGTGAGACACAGAGTGGGTGAACAGATGATCGCCGCATGTGTGGTTCCCACCGTGAAGCATGGAGGAGGAGGTGTGATGGTGTGGGGGGTGCTTTGCTGGTGGCACTGTCAGGGATTTATTTAGATTTCAAGGCACACTTAACCAGCATGGTTACCACAGCATTCTGCAGTGATACGCCATCCCATCTGGTTTGCACTTTGTGAGACTATCATGTTTCTCAACAGGAAAAAAAAACACACCTCCAGGCTGTGTAAGGGCTATTTGACCAATTGAGATGGTTTGGGATGATTTGGACCACAGAGTGAAGGGAAAGCAGCCAACAAGTGCTCTGCATATGTGGGAACTCCTTCAAGACTGTTGGAAAAGCATTCCAGGTGAAGCTGGTTGAGAGAATGCCAAGAGTGTGCAAAGCTGTCATCAAGGCAAAGGGTGGCTACTTTGAAGAATCTAAAATATATTTTGATTTGTTTAACACTTTTTTGGTTACGACATGATTCTATATGTGTTATTCCATGGTTTTGATGTCTTCACCATTATTCTACATTGAAAATAGTTCAAATTAGTAGGTGTGTCCAAACTTTTGACTGGTACTGTATATGTTTCCAGTAGCAGTGCATGGGTAAATCCCCTCAAAGCCGTATTACAAACTATGTGTTGTGATAATTGCATTGCTTGCTTTACAGCCTGTAAATTCTTATGCTTCGCGACAGTGATATAGGCCTAAGGGCCGAGACAATAAGAACACATTTAACCAGACCTTTGTTTTATCACAAAACCAGATAGCAACCTCTGTCCAGTGAAGTCCATAAAGCATATTACTTGTACAATAACAGAGAGTTAGATGACCTACAGCATGGTCAAGCAAGTTAATGTTTCCGACATTTTCTGACAACTTAACAACTATTGATTTATAACCACATAGAGTTACCGCAAGTCGCAAATAAAACAGGTGCATTTCAACATTAATCACCTCTGCTTAGTCTAATACAGTGACAACTAAAAGATACCAAAAACAATTCATTCCAATCATCATAAGCTAAATATGATGTGGCTGTCCATGGTTCTGATTTCTGTGCGCGTTCGTGCAAGTTAACAACATGTTGACTCATCCTTCTTGTAGAGAAACGCCAATACCATCCTCCTCTCTTTCATGTTGACGAAACGGTCTATCACTCTGTTATTCAGTACACACTTTTATTTTTCGTTGTCCTAAGCTACCTGGCTAAAATGCTTGCTCGCTAGCCTAACTTCTATCAATGGGAAACTTTAGCTAGTAAACTTTCTACATCTAGCTACATACATTGAACTTCCATCCTCCCAGGTTAGGAGTACAAAAATGTATGAATTAACGGTTGGTTCAGAATCGCCGTTATAAACATTGGCCAGTACGGAGAATTAAGTAAAACTACAAATCCAAGTCCCGATCTCCATCCATGGCTAATTTAGGACAGGGACAATTTTAGCTAGCTGACTGACTAGCCACCAGAGGACAACAACACAACGAGATGCAACAATTCAAGTTTTTCTGTCAATGAGGTGTGCTCTCTTCTTCTATGATATCATGGCGGTCCGCAAATAATCATTAAAGTGCATGCCGCCATCTACTGTGCTGGAATGTACGATCAGCCAGGATCTGCCCAATTCTGTACTACTACGAAAATAAAATTCTAAACTAAATAAATCCCTAACTTCCACCACACCCTCCCCCTCCCCAACTCCATTAAACGTTATATGTATCATGCTGAAACACACCACACCCGTAGGATTGTCAACAACCATTTCAACAGTAACATCTGTTACCCCCAATATCTCTTCTGCCGTCTCCACAATAACCTTAAACCTGGCATTTCTGCTTTTCACAACCCGAGTCGTACTGATAACCTTACCAATAAAAGCTATGAAGTCAACTTTATTCATTAAAGTGTCCTTTGACACCGCACATTCATGAGCACAAGATTTCTGAACAGGCCTCGAAACCATGCCAGGACCATCAGAATCACCAGCCACGACAGTAGGTCCACCCATGTAAGCTCCATCAGTCCGCACTGTAGTTCTACCAATCTGTTTTACGGCCTCTGCATATGATACATCATGACTGATCCTGTATCTCTGAGCCTCTCTAGCCTCTCTCTGTACCTGGCATCCACCAAATGCTGCACTGTGTTCTCCCCCACAATTACAGCACTTAACCTTCACATTGCTTCTACATGTGGCCCTCCACACTCGGCACATCTTTTCTTTCCTTTGCACTGAGCAGCTACATGTCCCATTCTTTGGCATTTAAAACACTGCAGTGCATATGGGACAAATTCTCTAACATTGAAACTAAGGGAGCCTGTCTGTACTATTTCCGGCAAGACTCAGCATCACTGATAAGATTTCACTTCTTTGACCCTCTTTCCTATCCTTGCCTGTTCCAATGTTAGATTTCCATTTCCAAGCATAATTTCGGAAAAAAGAAATAAAAATAATACTTATTAGCGCCATTACAAGTGCGACCTCCAAACCGTCCTCTGATCATAAACGTGTCTGTGGACATACACTAAATATTGGGACACCAGTGATGAATCCCCTCAATCTAGCATTAGCACCAGGGACATGGCTTTTAATCTTCTTCCCATTAAGCTTTTCCATTTTCAGAATCTTCTCTTGCTGAGCCTGGCTACCACACAATATTAACAATCTACCATTTCCAATGAACCGAGCTAATTTCACACCACCTACCGCTTTCTCTATGGCATTAGTTAGTTGGCTAGGGTGTAAGTGAGGCCCTGTGGTCTCATCAAACACTGTCACCACTTTCCACTCCAACACATCACTACTCTTGCCTCCTACCTTGGCACTCTTTATGCTTTCTTTACTAGACGCTCCACGGCTTTCTGTATCATGATCTATTCTTCCTATGTCTTTCCGGGCCATTCCGGTCCTTGACCCTCATCCTCCCACTCATACCATCAGAACTGACACCCATATTGTTCGCATTCCAGCACAGCTGTTGCTTCTCCAACTTTTTCTCAATTTCCTCCATTTCGTCCACACTACTGTACTCACCGCAATTTCCGATCTCCAACCCTCTCTCCACACCCTTATCAGAAAGAGAGCCTCTGCTGGATTTTCCCAAGATATCAGACGTGCCACTACTACTACTCGGGAGCGTGATTCCCAGCACAATTGCAGCACCATGCTCCTGAGGTATGCCCTCAATGGGAGTTGATAGGAGTGATGCTTGAGCTTGCTCAGTTTAGCTCAATGCCGATTGGCTAATTTCTAAAACTTTTTTTGTCAAGGGAGGCCAGATGCTTGCTGGCTTCCCTTGCCTTCAATGATAATGGCGGCAACAATGTCATACTCGTTTGGACCAGACAGCATCCGATAGATGGCCTACATGTAGAGCGACAGAGGAGTGCTGTTTCACTCGCTCGGATGCTTTCTCCTGTGAGATGAATTTAACCTCTTGCGAATTTAAGGACATTTATGAAACACAGAGAGACAAAAGATAAAATAATTCATTTTTTAATCAGCAGTTGCTACATCCATTTTTGGACTTAGAAAGTAATTATATTTATCCATTGACTCTTGAAGAAAATAACTTATAAATGCCTCATGAGCTTAGTTAATTAAACTGTCATAGTCCATCAGAACCCACAATAATCTTGTTTTACTTATGTAAACAAACACTATATAGCCTCAAAACATGGTTAAAACTATAATTGCATCCATAGCTCTGTCTATAAAATTGAAAGTGGTTACATTTATCCAGCCCCATCCCTCAGTGTTTTATCGAAACAGGGGCAGGGATGGCTCTTTGTTCTTTCTTCTACTGCTGATTGCCGCTTTAAAAGCTAAATCTGTAATTGCCTGCTGCTCAATAGTCCTAGACCCTTTCATACTGCACTCAACACGCCACTGTTGTTTGATACCCTTGTTTGGTTTGGCTAGTTGAACTCTGCTTTTAACCCTATTGTGGATGCATTCATTTACACTTGGTTCAGGAGGGCATTGAGAATCATCCTCAGTTGTCACATCTTTCACAGGGATTCCTGTAGATTTTCGTTGTATTCTGAGTAAAGTTTATTGATGTTACTGTATGATGTGTGTTAAATGAATTATCTTTGACATGATGGGAGATTTTAAAGCAAAAATATGCTTAACATTTTTCAAATTAAGCTGGTGGCCTGAAAAATAAATCCTGAGTATTGATTTCCAATGCGTGTGATCTTAGTCCCTGTCACTTTGTTGAATTGTGTTCTTAGTCTCCTCCTAGTGCCTACTTGAGGTACAAACTGGAAGGATGCAGTAACTGGTTTGCTCTTATAGCAGCAAAGAGGGGACCAACTCCAATTTATAAAATCATTAGAATTATACACTATCATTACTTTAATATACATACACTACATGACCAAAAGTATGTGGACACCTGCTGGTCGAACATCTCATTCCAAATTCACATGCATCAATATGGAGTTGGTCCCCACTTTGCTGCTATAACAGCCTACACTCTTCTGGGAAGACTTTCCACTAGGCTCAAGGTCGGAGTTCCAATTGATCCCAAAGGTGTTCGATTGGGTTGAGGTCAGGGCTCTATGCAGGCCAGTTAAGTTCTTCCACACCGATCTCGACAAACCATTTCTGTATGGACCTCAATTTGTGCACAGGGGCATTGTCATGCTGTAGCATTAAGATTTTCCTTCACTGGAACCAAGTCATCCTATAATAATGTGGCCACATATGCTCCAGGCAGACCCAGTTATTCAGGAAAGCTTAACACTCACTCTGCCTTGCCTCCTCTCCAATCCGAGTGGCTATTACACAAGCACATCAAACCTAATGCGTCAATACAGCCTAAATATGTATTATTTAACTGTTAAAATGTATTACCTTTTAAATGTGGCATAAACACAATCAAAAGTCTCCTGTAGGCATGGACACCTTCATCCAAAATATAATTCCAGCATCCTCAAAATGGCTTGACATAAACCAGGTTTCCATCCAACCTTTTTATGTCAGTAAAATTGTCAGATTAAAAAAATGTCATGACATCATGGGAAAGCATGCAGTTTATTAGGCTACAGATGAAATAAATGATGAACAGGGTGGTGAAAGTGCACAGTGATGAGGTTGATGTTCCTTTCAATAAATATGGAGGGTTATTCTGGTGACATGATCGATGCTTGGCTAGACTGCTCATGCCAATACCAGAGTGTGTACATTCGCCATACCTACGCAATTTCTTTTGTAACAAAACCGTCATAGGCCTAGAGTTGAAAATGCAATGGAAACCCATTTGACTCAGAAGTTGTTTTTATGCGCACTCTGTTTACGCACGGACTTTTATCTGCTACAGGTCAATTTGATGGAAACAACTGTGACAGGGTTTCCCTTAGCTGGTAGTTGCGGCTTTTGGGTGATTAGAAAAAACGAAAAGCCAATAAATAAAATTGTAGTGGGCGAGACTGTAGTGGGAGAGACTGTTTACCATAGCCTACTCCCCGAATTCACGCTTCAACACCCTTTTCTCACTCCTTGCATGCACATATGAGCCTGCTGCTGAGGGGTTAGAGAGAGCAAGAGAGGAACCTTGGCCTAGGCTACTGTTGATTGTGAAGATGGAGGCCTTTTTCATTGAAGTGAAACAAAAGTTTGAGGAAAAAGAGTATGCCTATGGTGAAAAGCCTACAATGGGAATTTAATAAAAATCGTAATATTGTAGTGGAAGATGAGATGAACATTGGCATGGCCAAATGCAGACTACTGTGCAACCTCCTATTCAGGTAGGATGCCATTTTGCAACTTACATTTATAATAATTTGTTTTTTAATTATTATTATTTACTGTATATCATGTATTATTGTAAGCCCATTTATTAATAAAACCCATTTTTTTTAAATATGCGAAACCTGTTTTGTTTAATTCTGTTTTGTTTAACACTTTCACTGGCTAAATTACATTAGAGTTGTCTTATTAATTGTGTGCTCCGTATTTAGTTTAAGATAGGTTATAAGTACGTCTGTTGTAAAATAAATAAATAATAGCCTATTTCTGTCATTTCTTGGGTACAGTAAGTGTAAAATAGTTATTAGTGGTGATTCCCCTTGCCACTCTATTGTAAGCTAATGGTTTTTTTTGTTTTTGTTTTGTCTTGCCTTCACAATCTTACTGGCTGGTTTGCATGGGCGATGTTTGAGTTAGAATCTTCCCAGTCAACAAGTGCCAAACCAAAGGTAAGTTAACTGTTGCAAAGCACTGTACATCAAAAGTGATTTTTATACTTCTAAGTGCAGATCATTATGTACAATTTATATCAATTTGATTGTAAACATTGCTGGAAATTTTTGTCAAATATAATTTAAGATAATTCTAGCTCGTTAATCACTGTGTCTGGGGGGTTGGTTCATGTATTTTGTACAGCGCGTTCAGAGTAGGATGAGGATCTGTGGTGGTTTATAATAAGTTTACATATATACAGTTTGCGTATATACAGTTGAAGTCGGAAGTTTACATACACCTTAGCCAAATACATTTAAACTCAGTTTTTAGGTTGGGTGAATTTTGGTCCATTCCTCCTGACAGAGCTGCTGTAACTGAGTCAGGTTTGTATGCCTCCTTGCTCGCACATGCTTTTTCAGTTCTACCCACACATTTTCTATGGGATTGAGGTCAGTGCTTTGTGACGGCCACTCCAATACCTTGACTTGGTTGTCTTTAAGCCATTTTGCCACAACTTTGGAAGTATGCTTGGTGTCATTGTTCATTTGGAAGACCCATTTGCGACCAAGCTTTAACTTCCTGACTGATTTCATGAGATGTTGCTTCAATATATCCACATAATTTTCCTACCTCATGATGCCATCTATTTTGTGAAGTGCACCAGACCCTCCTGTAGCAAAGCACCCCCACAACATGATGCTGCCACCCCTGTGCTTCATGGCTGGGATGGTGTTCTTTAGCTTGCAAGCCTCCCCCTTTTTCTTCCAAACATAACGATGGTCATTATGGTCAAACAGTTTTATTTTTGTTTCATCAGACCAGAGGGCATTTCTCCAATAAGTACGATCTTTGTCCCCACGTGCAGTTGCAAACCGTAGTCTGGCTTTTTTATGGCGGTTTTGTAGCAGTGGCTTCTTCCTTGCTGAGCTGCCTTTCAGGTTATTTCGATATAGGACTCGTTTTACTGTGGATATAGATACTTTTGAACCTGTTTCCTCCAGCATCTTCATAAGGTCCTTTACTATTCTTCTGGGATTGATTTGCACTTTTCGCACCAAAGTATGTTCATCTCTAGGAGACAGAAGGCGTCTCCTTCCTGAGCGTTATGATGGCTGCATTGTCCCATAGTGTTTATACTTGCATACTATTGTTTGTACAGATGAACGTGGTACCTTCAGGCGTTTGGAAATTGCTCCCAAGGATGAACCAGACTTGTGGAGGTCTACATTTTTTTTGTTGAGGTCTTGGCTGATTTCTCCCATGATATCAAGCAAAGAGGCACTGAGTTTGAAGGTAGGCCTTGAAATATATCCACAGGTACACCTCCAATTGACTCAAATGATGTCAATTAGCCTATCAGAAGCTTCTAAAGCCATGACATCATTTTCTGGAATTTTCCAAGCTGTTTAAAGGCACAGTCAACTTAGTGTATGTAAACTTCTGACCCACTGGATTTGTGATACAGTGAATTATAAGTGAAATAATCTGTCTGTAAACAATTGTTGGAAAAATGACTTGTGTCATGCACAAATTAACCGACTATAGTTTGTTAACAACAAATTTGTGGAGTGGTTGAAAAACGAGTTTTAATGACTCCAACCTAAGTGTATGTAAACTTCCGACTTCAACTGTAGGCTACATATTTTTTTAATATTAATATCATACAGTGGACACGTAAGTCTATAGGCCTATGCATGCAATGCCCTGATGTATTTCATGCTCACATCTCCAACAGCTGTGTCACGTGTGCTCCCTCTAGGTCACCAGCCTGCTCGTAATGGCGCACACCTGTCACCAGCGTTATGAGCACCTGTGCGTCATCAGACTCACCTGGACTCCATCACTTCCCTGATTACCTCCCTATATATGTCACTCCCTTTGGTTCCTTCCCCAGGCGTCATTGTTTCTGTGTTATGTCTGTGCATTGCTTGTGTTCCTTATTTTGTGTTTATTTATTAAAACACTCACTCCCTGAACTTGCTTCATGACTCTCAGGCTACATCATTACAAGCTTAACCTTGAAGTTGTCACGGGAGTCGTAGGAAGGAGCGGACCAAAGTGCAGCGTGATTATCGTTCCACATTTTTATTGAACTGTGAAACTATGCAATACATACACAATAAACTAAACAAACAAAAACAACAAACCGTGACGCAGAGTTGAAACATACACTACTCAAAACAATCTCCCACAAACCCCTACTTAAGTATGATCTCCAATTAGAGATAACAAGGACCAGCTGCCTATAATTGGAGTTCATCCCAAACAAAACCCAACATAGAATACAAAACTAGAACCTGACAACATAGAAAAACTAAACTAGAAACCCCCCCTGTCATGCCCTGACCTACTCTACCATAGAAAATAACAGCTTTCTAAGGTCAGGATGTGACAGAAGTGGACAATTGTTTTAGGAAAGCAGCCCAAAAAAAATGTTGTAACTTGTTCTTTGCTGTTAAGGACATGTAAAATGTGGCTCATTTGGCCAATATCCCTTGTTTATTGATCTGAATGCATATGGATGTCTGGTAAATTTATCAAATGTCCAGTAAATTAAAATCTTCCTGGTCACCTTGTCAGGCACCAAATTTTCCTAAAGGAAACCCTAAAATGCTAATTGCTTATGGAAACCTAGCTATAGACACCCTAAAGACTGTGGCAAGTGTGTTAGTCTAGTGTCACTTTGATTATACCTGCACATCATGGTTCACCAGCAGCCCCAAACATCTAAAGAATAAGCTACAGATCAGGCTTGAATATTTTCCCTGTAATTTACAAATGTTCCATCCTGAGAATAATCACTTTTCTCCCTGTTAACTCAGTATTTCCCACCCAAACTGGAAGTGTCCTTCTAAAGCATTTAAAGCACGTATGGATTTGATTCGAGCGTTGATCGGCATGAAAATTCAAGTCACACTACCTGAGCCTGATGAGCCATATATTAAACACATTTTATGATCCCTACATTAAAAGACATTTTATGAGCCCAAGCCCAAAAAAGCCCAAATGAGTGTGCCATCATCTAATATATAGCCTATGATAGGCTACCGCAAATTAAGCACGACAGCAAAACATAAAAGCCCATAGGTGTAGCTATGCAATCGTGGGCAATTAAATAAACACGCTCCAGTAAGCTAATCTTTTTGAGCGTGGACTGTATTACTGTATTGTACTACGCAGACTGGAATTACACACCTCTTTGAAGTCAGGAACGTTGTCCTGATCTTCATCATTGTAATGACATGCTTGAATAATATAGGACTAGAATAGGATGCAGATGGCTTTCTTTTCTCTTCACGAACATTGAATGGTTACGGGTCTGAACAGACAACTGCTATTGCCTTCCGCCACCTCTCTTCTTTCAAACTCCCCAGCCCCGGACTGTGAGTTCTATTGGCGGCTGTATTTACCATTCAGCAAACAAGAGCTTGCATCCATCCCTCTTCCAATTGTATATCAGTATAAGAAGTGCAAAATATTCTTCCAGCAAACTATTCTAGTCTAGCTTTTCCTGGGACTAAGGAGAGAGGCCAGGGTAGAGCATGGTGCATATTGCCCAGGAGACAGAGGATATAAATTAGAAGTTTATGCATAATCCATCATTCATTAGCTAAATAAGGCTAATAACTGCATTGCATTTATTACCTGAAAATATTACCTGAAAGAGGTAGGCTAGGACATCTATATACATATATCTATACACATCTATATATCTATCCTGAAAAAATATATAAAAACATAACATGCAACAATTAATAATGTTACTGAGTTACAGTTCATATAAGGACATCAATCAATTAAAATGAATTCATTAGGCCCTAATCTATGGATTTCACATTACTGGGCAGGGGCGCAGCCATGGGTAGGCCAGCCAATCAGAATACGTCTTTCCACAAAAAGTGCTTTACTACAGACAGAAATACTCGGTCCTGGGCTGGTGCGGTTACATGTGGTCTGCGGTTGTGAGGCAGGTTGGACGTGCTGACAAATTCTCTAAAACAACGTTGGAGCCTGCTTATGGTAGAGAAATTAACATTAAATTATCTGCCAACTGCTCTGGTGGACATTCCTGCAGTCAGCATGCCAATTGCATCCTCCCTCAAAACTTGAGACATCTGCGGCATTGTGTTGTGTGACAAAACATTTTAGAGTGGCCTTTTATTGTCCCCAGCACAAGGTGCACCTGTGTAATGATCATGCTGTTTAATCAGCTTCTTGATATGCCACACCTGTCAGGTGTATGGATTATATTGTCAAAGGAGAAATGCTCACTAACAGGGATGTAAACAAATTTCTACACAACATTTGAGAGAAATTAGCTTTTTGTGGATATGGAACATTTCTGGGATCTTTTATTTCAGCTCATAAAACATGGGACCAACACTTTACATGTTGCGTTAATACTTTTGTTCTGTGTGTTGTATATACACACACCAGTGGTGTAAAGTATAAATACTTTTAAGTACTACTTAAGTAGTTTTTGGGGTATCTGTACTTTACTATTTATATTTGACAACATTTAATCCACTACATTCCTAAAGAAAATAATGTACTTTTTACTCCTCACATTTTCCCTGACACCCAAAAGTACTCGCCCCTGGCTATCCGTACATTTAAAAAAATAATAATATCAGACATTTTAAATTATTTATACTTTTACTTTTGATACTTAAGTACAATTAAAACCAAATACTTTTACTAGAGTAGTATTTTACTCTAGTACTGATACACACATGACACACGTCAATTTAAAATAATTATCTATTTCGGATGCAATTTGAATGGAATTGACGAAGAGAGAGAAAAACTATGACAGTGATCACGTGTGCATTGATTTAAAGCAACAATATTCAAGTGATATGCTGTTTTGATACTCTACAGCTGAAAAAAAATGGAGATGTGTAAATTAGACATGGATTTGGTCCTTATATATATTACTGTAGTATATGCTGCAGCAAATGTATGGACCACAACGGAAATAAATCCAACTTTATTGTGCAATCCGGGTCAACTTAAAAATGTATTTTTTTTCCAGACAAATACAAATCTATCCAAACTGTGCAGCGACAATTTGATGAATGGAAAGAGACATCAGTTTCAAAACACCAGAAAGTTTAATGACATCCTGAGATTGTCAAGCCAAACCCTTGATACTGGGTAAACCTACAAGATAGGGAGGGATGTGTTTTCTTTTTCAAGATTGACAGACTGTTTATTGTGGTGTTGAAAACAAACCATAATATTGAAGTGCCCGAAGTTGGTATGTTTTGTTTATTGGTCGTATGGTGCATTGGCACAGAAACCTGTTGGTGGAAAATGTGTTTAAATATGGCATCAGCATTTTGGGATAGTTTTTTTCTCCCCTGAGTAGCCTCGTTTCACTGTCAAAAATTAAATTAAACCATCTAGTGTTCAACGAAATATATGTCAAATACAGGTAGCCTAGTCAAATAATTAACATCGAATCACATTAACCGTTACTCTGTTCACGGGAAACCTGGAGACATTTAGAAACGAAACATGACAATCTGAAAAAATCAGCCACAGAAGTTTTTTGAGCAAGAATAAAGTTGACTCTCGAGTAGTAAGACGTATAAAAGCAACAGATACCATTAATAAGAAGGAGCTAGAAGCGTCTTATATGGTGAGCTACCGAGTGGCTAGGGCAGGCAAGCCCCATACTATTGTGGAGGACTTAATTCTTCCTGCTGCCGTGGATTTGGCTAGGACAATGCTGGGAGAAAAGGCCAAAAAAACTATACAGACAATCATCAAACAACACTGTTTCACGTCGCATCAGTTACATGGCAGGAGATGTTTTGAAACAATTACTGCTTCGCATACAAGCCAGTGAATTATATGCATTACAGCTGGATGAGTCAAAAGACGTGGCGGGCCTAGCTCAGCTCCTGGTATATGTCCGTTACGTTATTAAGGAAGACATCCTCTTCTGCAAACCACTGGAAACCAGGACAACATGAGAGGATATTTTTAAAGTACTGGACAGCTTTGTGACATCAAATGGACTTTGGTGGTCAAGACGTGTTGGTATCTGTACTGATGGCGCAAAAGCCATGACAGAAATACATAGTTGTGTGGTAATGCACGTGCAAGCAGTTGCTCCTGACGCCACTTGGGTACACTGCAGCATTCACCGAGAGGCTCTTGCTGCCAAGGGAATGCCTGATAGCTTGAAATACGTTTTCGACATCACAGTGAAAATGGTTAACTTTGTTAAAGCAAGGCCCCTGAACTATCGTGTATTTTCTGCATTATGCAATGTGTCACGGCCGTCATATAAATAATTAGACCAAAGCGCAGCGTGAGTAGAGTTCCAAATTTTATTAATAGTGAAACTTCCAAAAACAACAAAGCTATAACAATTGTGCAGTATGTAGTGCACATAGGCACTAATACGAAACAATATTCCACATTGCAGGTGGGAAAAAAGGACACACTAAGTATGATCCCCAATTAGAGGCAACGATAATCAGCTGCCTCCAATTGGGAACCATACTCACACACCAACATAGAGATATAATCCCTAGAAAACTCCCCTAGTCACAACCTGACCTAAAACACCATGGAGAACCCCGAGGGCTTTCTATGGTCAGGGCGTGACAGTAACAGGGCTGGGAAGGCGCACTGGAGGCCTGGTGCGTGGAACCGGCACAGGTTTCACCGGACTGATGACATGCTCTTCAGGGCGAGTGCGCTGCAGAATACACCTAACCAACATCTCTCTCCGATATCCCTCCTCCAACTGCTCCATCAACTCCCAGACTGTCTCTGGCTCTCTCCTCGGCTGACCGCCCCTTGTGCCCCCCCCCCAAAAGAAATCTTGGGGTTGCCCTTGGGCTGTTTGTGGCCGCGGACCCCGGCGTTGTTGCTGTCCTCTTTTACTCCTTGGCGACTCCCGCCAAGGAAGGGTTTCGCATCCATCCAGTATTTCTTCCCATGTCCAACTCTCCTTTACCTCCTGGGCATGCTGCTTGGTCCTATAATGGTGGGATATTCTGTCACAACCGTCATATAAATAATTAGACGAAGGCGCAGCGTGAGTGGAGTTCCACATTTTATTAATAGTGAAACTTCCAAAAAACAACAAAGCTATAACGATCGTACAGTACATGGGCAGCGACCATGTAATGCTTTAATAACATACATAAGTGCGCTGGTTAACAAGGGGCAAAGTATTGACACGTTTTCTTTTAAATTGAGAGACGAGCTTAAAGTTTTCTTTACTGACCATAATTTTCACTTGTCTGACCGCTCGCATGATGACGAGTTTCTCACACGACTGGCCTGTCTGGGTGATGTTCTTTCTCGCCTGAATGATCTGAATATAGGATTACAGGGACTTTTCGCAACTATATCAATGTGCGGGACAAAATTGAGGCTATGATTAAGAAGTTGGAGCTCTTTTTTTTTTAAACCCCTTTTTCTCCCCAATTTCGTGGTATCCAATTGTTAGTAGTTACTGTCTTGTCTCATCGCTACAACACCCGCACGGACTCGGGAGAGGCGAAGGTCGAGAGCCATGCATCCTCCGAAACACAACCCAACCAAGCCGCACTGCTTCTTAACACAGCGCGGATCCAACCCGGAAGCCAGCCGCACCAATGTGTCGGAGGAAACACCGTACACCTAGCGACCTGATTAGCGCGCACTGCACCCAGCCCGCCACAGGAGTTGCTAGTGCGCGATGAGACAAGGTTACCCCTGCCGGCCAAACCCTCCCTAACCCGGACGACGCTAGGCCAATTGTGCGTCGCCCCATGGGCCTCCCGGTCGCGGCCGGCTGCGACAGAGCCTGGGCTCGAACCCAGAGTCTCTGGTGCCTTAGACCACGGCGCCACCCGGGAGGCCCCATTGTACACACACACCTACTCATTCAAGGTTTTTTTTTATTTTTACTATTTTCTACATTGTAGAACAATAGTGAAGACATCAAAACTATGAAATAACACATGGAATCAAGTAGTAACCAAAAAAGTGTAACCAAAGTATCCACCTTTTGCCTTGATGACAGCTTTGGACACTCTAGGGATTCGCCTCTCCCGAGTCCATTGGGGAGTTTCAGAGATGGGACAAGACTGTAACTACCAATTGGGGAGAATAAATGGGGGTACAAAGTACAACAAATAAAAAAAATTAAATCCACCAATCGATTGGTCGAAAGAACAGACGACTTTTGGTTGCCTAATATTCTTTTGTTGTCGGGGACAGCCCTGCTATTAATACAACTCCCATCTGATGTCGACATCAGCAAACGATTTGAGGGCACAACTCCAAAATGGCTAGTAGCTTTGACTGTATGCTGACAGTGAATTCAGACATAATTTTACCAGATTCCCATGAAGCAATACCCTATGAAGTCCCATTTTCATGAATTTATAAGCTGATATAAGCTTTATGTACAATCACAAACAGTATGGGACATGCACCAGGAAGTAGGCAGGATTTTCATAGGGTATTGTAATGGCAGAATCGCATTAGTGGAAATCAAGAAGGTTTTCATTAAAAACACAGTTTGAGATCATTGTGAGGGGATTTCGCCAGTGGTTAGAAGGGGGAATTCAGCTTCCTGGGAAAATGTTGTCTGAGGTTTCAATAGTAACCAAGGGGGGCGGGGCTTAGCGAAGGGTCAATTCCATCCAGGTCATCAGGAGGGATCAGACTTGAGCAGGGGTTCTTAAACTTTTTCAGTCTGTGACCCAAATAAGAAATTCTGTGTTTTCCTGGGGCCCAAGCTTTTATTATTTTATTTATTTCACCTTTATTTAACCAGGTAGGCAAGTTGAGAACAAGTTCTCATTTACAACTGCGACATGGCCAAGATAAAGCAAAGCAGTTCGACACATACAACAACACTGTTTTACTCCATGTGTAACTCTAACATACAGTCAATAATATAGTCGAAAAATAAGTCTATATACAATGTGAACAAATGAGGTGAGATAAGGGAGGTAAAGGCAATAAATAGGCCATGGTGGCGAAGTAAATACAATATAGCAAGTAAAACACTGGAATGGTAGATTTGCAGTAGATGAATGTGCAAAGTAGAAATACTGGGGTGAAAAGGAGCAAAATAAATAAATAAATACAGTAGGGGAAGAGGTAGTTGTTTGGGCTATTTATAGATGTGCTCTGTACAGGTGCAGTGATCTGTGAGCTGCTCTGACAGCTGGTGTTTAAAGCTAGTGTTGGAGACAAGTGTTTCCAGTTTCAGAGATTTTTGCAGTTCGTTCCAGTCATTGGCAGCAGAGAAATAGAAGGAGAGGCAGCCAAAGTAGTAATTGGCTTTGGGGGTGACCAGTGAGATATACCTGCTGGAGCGCGTGCTATGGGTGGGTGCTGCTATGGTGACCAGCGAGCTGAGATAAGGGGGGACTTTACCTAGCAGGGTCTTGTAGATGACCTGTAGCCAGTGGGTTTGGCGACGAGTATGAAGCGAGGGCCAGCCAACAAGAGCATACAGGTCGCAGTGGTGGGTAGTATATGGGGCTTTGGTGACAAAACGGATGGCACTGTAATAGACTGCATCCAATTTATTGAGTAGGGTATTGGAGGCTATTTTCTAAATGACATCGCCGAAGTCGAGGATGGTCAGTTTTACGAGGGTATGTTTGGCAGCATGAGTGAAGGATGCTTTGTTGCGAAATAGGAAGCCAATTCTAGATTTAACTTTGGATTGGAGATGTTTGATGTGAGTCTGGAAGGAGAGTTTACAGTCTATCCAGACACCTAGGTATTTGTAGCTTAGGAAAATATGCAACTATACATAAATATTGGTACATTTCATTGCCCTTATGCCTAAAACAAATGAAATATAGACAACAACAAAAAAAAAATAACAATGAAATTAAATATCCATATAAATATCTAATCATGTTTATTTTCCCCCATTAAAACACTTACAGATCTGTCTAGGCTGGAACAGTTGCTGTTAAAAATACAATAAATAATTTTCATTCTGAACTGGAATAAACGTATTGATCACATCACACAGATGAACAACAGAACACACACACAGGCTTTTTGATAGGGTTGCAACCCTAAGTAACAGTACAGATGAAAAATGATCAGGCCTACTGTACATCTTACTGTAGAAATTATTCCAACCTAGAAAGTCTAGGTTGCAACTGTTGCTGTTAAAATGCAATACATATTTTTATTCTGAACTGCTATTGTATTTTAACAGCAACAGTTCCAACTTAGACTAGTTATCAACAATAATTTCTACAGTAAGATGTACACTAGGCCTGATCATTTTTCATCTTCATCTGTACTGTTACTTAGGGTTGCACTATCAGTAGCTAGCTTGCTTTGGCGAATGTTCGCTCCTAGCTGTGTACAAGGCCAGGGGATTGTTTGAAAGAGAAACTCACATCTACTACTATGAGAGTTAGTTAGTACTCCCCTATTTCTGCTTGTACCCCCAGCCTTGTGTTAGCTCTAGGTGTTTATTTCTATGTTGGGTTCTGTCGATTCCCAATCAGAGACAGCTGTCGCTAGTTGTCTCTGATTGGGATCACATTTAAGTTCCTTTTTCCCCCACGCTGTTTGTGGGGTGTTGCCTCTGTGTTTGAGCAAGTTAACGTATCGGCCTTGTCTTGGTTTTGTGTACGTGTTTATTTCAGTGTAAAGAATAAACATGTGTTCACTCCCAGCTGCGTTTTGGTCCGCTTCCTCATCACCCGACGACGATCGTTACACATTCTTCCCTGCAGATCCTTTCAAGCTCTGTCAGGTTGGATCGGGATCATCGCTGCACAGCTATTTTCAGGTCTCTCCACAGAGGTTAGATCGGGTTGAAGTCCGGACTGGCTGGGCCACTAAAGGACATTCAGAGAATTGTCCTGAAGCCACTCCTGTGTTGTCATGACTGTCTGCTTAGGGTCGTTGTCCTTTTGGAAGGTGAACCTTCGCCCCAGTCTAAAGTCCTGAGCACTCTGGAGCAGGTTTTCGTTAATGATCTCTCTGTACTTTGCTCCGTTCATCTTTGCCTCGATCCTGACTAATCTCCCAGTCCCTGCCGCTGAAAAACATCCCCACAGCATGATGCTGCCACCACTATGCTTCACCGTAGGGATGGTGCCAGGATTCCTCCAGACGTGACGCTTGGCATTCAGGCCAAAAAATTCAATGTTGGTTTAATCAGACCAGAGAATCTTGTTTCTCATGGTCTGAGAGTCTTTAGGTGCTTTTTGGCAACCTCCAAGCGGGCTGTCATGTGCCTTTTCCTGATTAGTGGCTTCCGTCTGGCCACTCTACCATAAAGGCCTGATTGATGGAGTGCTGCAGAGATGGTTGTCCTTTTGGAAGGTTCTCCCATCTCCACAGAAGAACTCTGGAGCTCTTTCAGAGTGACCATCGGGTTCTTGGTCACCTCCCTTGACCAAGGCCCCTTTACCCCAATTGCTCAGTTTGGCCGGGCGGTCAGCTCTAGGAAGAGTCTTGGTGGATCCAAACTTCTTCCATTTAACAATGATTGAGGCCACTGTGTTCTTGGGGACGTTCAATGCTGCATACATTTTTTTGGTACCCTTCCCCAGATCTGTGCCTTGACACAATCCTGTCTCTGAGCTCTACAGACAATTCCTTCAAACTCACGGCTTGGTTTATGCTCTGACATGCACTGTCAACTGTGGGACCTTAAATAGACGGGTGTGTGCCTTTCCAAATCATGTCCAATCGTAACATAAAGTGTGGAAAAAGTCAAGGGGTCTGAATACTCTCCGAATGTACTGTAGGTATCTGTCCTGACGTGGGCATGTTTTCAATACAGATTCCTTTAGTTGTACTGTATTCCATATAAGGCACCCAGACATTATGAAAGTTGCCCAGTATACACTTAATCTTGTATTAAATAAAATCAAGTGATACATAACTTGACATTGTGGGAGGATAACCAACCTTCCAATTAATGGCAATGCATTTCTTGGCCACTATAAACGCTTGGTTACAGTTTCTTCAGTTAACAGTCTCCAGTATCAACATTTCCAAGTAAACAAACACAGGGAGAATCTGTAGACATGCTGAGATAAAAGTACATACTCTTTGCAAGAATTCAACCAGCCTTCACAAGATCATAACATATGCAAATATGTCCCCTTCTGTGTTTTACACCTCCAGTAGCGGAATGACATTTCTGAGTGCATGTAATTCAGTTTCACTGGCAAATAGTACGTTCTATTGATGGTCTCAAACTGCAGTAATTTATGTCTGAGATGTTATGAACATGACTGGGCATTCAAACATATCTGTATCCATTCATCATTATCAATAGCTTCTACCAGATCTTCCTCACATTTTGTTTTACTATATATGTTTTGTGTCATCAGGAAAAGCCTCTATCAACCATTGATACAGTTTGGAAATCAACTTAAGGTTTGTCTTAAAATAGCATCTGCACAGAGAGAATAAAGTGTTGTATCTGCCAAAATTCCCCTCAGCTCCATCACAGACTGGCCTTCCCTGGCTGCCTGACCCTAATGAGACCCCTGTCACCATCTGATCCTCCTAAGATGAGGCATGACAAAGAATTACCTTGGTGTACATTTATACAATGTATTATCCAAGAATAGAATCAACGGTTCAATCATTGAAATTATCATTATTCCCAGATCCCAGACTGTAGCTTTAAGCTTAAGATGCTGCCCTGTAGCTACTGTAGGTCTACCCATCAATTTAAGATGGAACTTTGTATCATTCACTGATGTTGTTAATATACTGCTCGCCTGTGCTCCGTAGTCTGGTCTTCCCTGGCTGTTTGACTCTGCTGGGACCTCTGTCACCATCTGATCCTGGTAAGATGACTGTGCACTAGAGGGCTGCATTCCCACGCGATGCTTGCAGGACTTGCGGGTCCCGACAGAGATTATTGGTGCGCGGTCTGCATTTTTCATTCTGCGGCAGTCAGACAGACGACCTTGGGATAAAAATATTTTTGCTGTCCCACAAGTTATTTGGAAACGGTCCTCTTTCTGCTTTAAATGCGTTAGCCTACCTCTTGTATTAAAAGCACATATTTTTCGCATTATTCACACACTCAGAATTCGCTGCTTTAACTTCAGTATCCTACCTCTCTTAGTTCACATACTAGAATTTAAGTGCCCCTAGTATGTGTGGTCTCATTGAAATAGAGTAGGCTGCCTGCATGGGCGGAGAATCACGTGGCAGTTAACTTAAATATGAAATGATCATTTATTTATTTATTTATATATATATATATTTTTTTAACCTTTATTTAACTAGGCAAGTCAGTTAAGAACAAATTCAAATTCTTATTTACATTGTGCGCTGCCCTATGAGACTCCCAATCACGGCCAGATGTGATACAGCCTGGATTCGAATTAGGGACTGTAGTGACACCTCTTGCACTGAAACGGCGTCAACACCATAACACCACAGCTAGCTAGCCAACTTTACCAATTAGCAGTACTGTAGAAACTACATACATTACAACGGAACGATTTGACTAGTGTAATGTTAGCTAGCTACATAGTTGTCTTTGTATCAAGATAAAGGCGTAGTACTGAGTAACTATCGAGGTTAGCTAGCCAGTTACATTTTCTAACATAGTCAACAACGCGCCCACTGCTAGCTAGCTAACCCTACCAGCTAGCTGTATCATTTTTAGTCAATAAGAATTTTGCAACGTAAGCTTAACTTTCTGAACATTCGAGATGTGTAGTCCACTTGTGTAGCTAGCAGGACTGACTTTGTGTTAGCTAGCCAACGTTTAATTACTTATGCGTTATGAACTAGACACGGACACGAATGATCCATTGGTAGCTTGTTGTTACCAAGTATTGGTGCTAACCGTGTGTTATAGGATGCTAGTTAGCTAGTTAGCTACGGCATCATAGGACACGGTGCACTAGGTGGGTTTTCACGGAAGAATACTGTACCAAGTTATCTAGCGGAATAAACTAAGTTTGAGCCTATTCCTGGAAACATTGAACCACTGTAGTTTACATCAATGTTAATTTCTAGTGGTAGCTAGAAAAGTTATATTTTAGCGTTTTAGTGTTTCAGTGAATTGTTAGTGAGGGAGGCCCTGCTCTCTCGCCTCCCCAGTTGTTTAGTTAATTTTCATGCCAATCTCCTTTGCATTAGCGTAGCCTCTCCTGTAGCCTATCAACGATGTGTCGGTCTATCCCTGTTCTCCCCTCTCTGCACAGGCCATACAAACGCGACACATCGCGTGGCCGCTGCCACTCTAACCTGGTGGTCCCAGCGAGCACGACCCACGTGGAGTTCCAGGTCTCCGGCAGCCTCTGGAACTGCCGGTCTGCGGCCAACAAGGCAGAGTTCATCTCAGCCTATGTTACCCTCCAGTCCCTCGACTTCTTGGCGCTGACGGAAACATGGATTACCACAGATAACACTGCTACTCCTACTGCTCTCTCCTCGTCTGACCACGTGTTCTCGCACACCCCAAGAGCATCTGGTCAACGGGGTGGTGGCACTGGAATCCTCATCTCTCCCAAGTGGACATTCTCTCTTTCTCCCCTGACCCATCTGTCTATCTCCTCCTTTGAATTCCATGCTGTCACAATCACTAGCCCATTCAAGCTTAATAACATCCTTACCATTTATCGCCCTCCAGGTTCCCTTGGATAGTTCATCAATGAGCTTGACGCCTTGATAAGTTCCTTTCCTGAGGATGGCTCACCCCTCACAGTTCTGGGTGACTTTAACCTCCCTACGTCTACCTTTGACTCATTTCTCTCTGCCTCCTTCTTTCCACTCCTCTCCTCTTTTGACCTCACCCTCTCACCGTCCCCCCTACTCACAAGGCAGGCTATACGCTTGACCTCATCTTCACTAGATGCTGTTCTTCTACTAATCTCACTGCAACTCCCCTCCAAGTCTACGATCACTACTTTGTATCCTTTTCCCTCTCGCTCTCCTCCAACACTACTCACTCTGCCCTACTCAGATGGTATTGCGCCGTCGCTACCTTCGCTCTCTCTCTCCTGCTACTCTCTCCTCTTCCATCATCTCTTCCCTCTGCTCAAGCCTTCTCCAACCAATCTCCTGATTCTGCCTCCTCAACCCTCCTCTCCTCCCTTTCTGCATCCTTTGACTCTCCATGTCCCCTATCCTCCCGACCGGCTCGGTCCTCCCCTCCTGCTCCGTAGGCTTGACGACTCATTGCGAGCTCACAGAACAGGGCTCCGGTCAGAAATGGAGGAAAACTAGCCTCCCTGCGGACCTGGCATCTTTTCACTCCCTCCTCTCTACATTTTCCTCCTCTGTTTCTGCTGCTAAAGCCACTTTCTACCACTCTAACTTCCAAGCATCTGCCTCTAACCCTAGGAAGCTCTTTGCCACCTTCTCCTCCCTCCTGAATCCTCCTCCCCCCCCTCATCCCTCTCTGCGGATGACTTCGTCAACCATTTTGAAAAGAAGGTCGACGACATCCGATCCTCGTTTGTTAACCTCTTACATCTAGACGTTCCGCTAGCGGAACACCTGCTCCAATATCCAATGATAGGCGTGGTGCGAATTACAAATTCCTCAAAAATACAAAAACTTCAATTTTTCAAACATATGACTATTTCACAGCATTTTAAAGACAAGACTCTCCTTTATCTAACCACACTGTCCGATTTCAAAAAGGCTTTACAGCGAAAGCAAAACATTAGATTATGTCAGCAGAGTACCAAGCCAGAAATAATCAGACACCCATTTTTCAAGCTAGCATATAATGTCACAAAAACCCAGAAGACAGCTAAATGCAGCACTAACCTTTGATGATCATCAGATGACACACCTAGGACATTATGTTATACAATACATGCATGTTTTGTTCAATCAAGTTCATATTTATATCAAAAAACAGCTTTTTACATTAGCATGTGACGTTCAGAACTAGCATACCCCCCGCAAACTTCCGGGGAATTTGCTAACAATTTACTAAATTACTCACGATAAACGTTCACAAAAAAGCATAACAATTATTCTAAGAATTATAGATACAGAACTCCTCTATGCACTCGATATGTCCGAGCTGGAAAGCACATTTTGCAATATTCTAAGTACATAGCCCAGGCATCACGGGCTAGCTATTTAGACACCCGGCAAGTTTAGCACTCACCAATATCAGATTTACTATTATAAAAGTTTCATTACCTTTTGTTGTCTTCGTCAGAATGCACTCCCAGGACTGCTACTTCAATAACAAATGTTGGTTTGGTCCAAAATAATCCATCGTTATATCCGAATAGCGGCGTTTTGTTAGTGCGTCCCAGACACTATCCGAAGGGTGAAGAAGGGTCGTGCGCATGGCGCAATTCGTGACAAAAAAAATCTAAATATTCCACTACCGTACTTCGAAGCATGTCAACCGCTGTTTAAAATCCATTTTTATGCCATTTTTCTCGTAAAAAAGCGATAATATTCCGACCGGGAATGTCCATTTAGCTAAACAGAGGAAAGAAAACAAAGCTTTCGGTCGACGCGGGCACGAGCCTGAGTCTCACAGTACTGTAACCAGCCACTACCCAAACGCGCTACTTTGTTTCAGCCAGAGCCTGCAAAGCCACGATTAAGCGTTTTGCCGCCTTCTGAGAACCTATGGCAGCCGTAGGAAGTGTCACGGGACAGCTAAGATCCTCACTCTTCAATAAACAGAGACAAGAAGAACGACACCTTGTCAGACAGGCCACTTCCTGCATGAAATTTTCGCCGGTTTTTGCCTGCCATATGAGTTCTGTTATACTCACAGACACCATTCAAACAGTTTTAGAAACTTTAGGGTGTTTTCTATCCAAAGCCAATAATTATATGCATATTCTAGTTACTGGGCAGGAGTAGTAACCAGATTAAATCGGGTACGTTTTTTATCCAGCCGTGAAACTGCCCCCTAGCCATAACAGGTTAAGTCAAACGACACCGCTGGTCCTGCTCACATTGCCCCACCCTATGCTTTGACCTCTTTCTCCCCTTTCTCTCCAGATGAAATCTTGCGTCTTGTGACGGCCAGCCGCCCAACAACCTGCCCGCTTGACCCTATCCCCTCCTCTCTTCTCCAGACCATTTCCGGAGACCTTCTCCCTTACCTCACCTCGCTCATCAACTCATCCTTGAAACGCTGGCTACGTCCCTTCCATCTTCAAGAGAGCGAGAGTTGCACCCCTTCTCAAAAAACCTACATTCGAACCCTCCGATGTCAACAACTACAGACCAGTATCCCTTCTTTCTTTTCTCTCCACAACTCTTGAACGTGCCGTCCTTGGCCAGCTCTCCTGCTATCTCTCTCAGAATGACCTTCTTGATCCAAATCAGTCAGGTTTCAAGGCTGGTCATTCAACTGAGACTGCTCTTCTCTGTGTCACGGAGGCTCTCCGCACTGCTAAAGCTAACTCTCTCTCCTCTGCTCTCATCCTTCTAGACCTATCTGCTGCCTTTGATACTGTGAACCATCAGATCCTCCTCTCCACCCTCTCCGAGTTGGGTATCTCCGGCGCGGCTCACTCTTGGATTGCGTCCTACCTGACAGGTCGCTCCTACCAGGAGGTGTGGCGAGAATCTGTCTCCGCACCACGTGCTCTCACCACTGGTGTCCCCCAGGGCTCAGTTCTAGGCCCTCTCCTATTCTCGCTATACACCAAGTCACTTGGCTCTGTCATATCCTCACATGGTCTCTCCTATCATTGCTACGCAGACGACACACAATTAATCTCTCCTTTCCCCCTTCTGATAACCAGGTGGCGAATCGCATCTCTGCATGTCTGGCAGACATATCAGTGTGAATGACGGATCACCACCTCAAGCTGAACCTCGGCAAGACAGAGCTGCTCTTCCTCCCAGGGAAGGACTGCCCTTTCCATGATCTCGCCATCACGGTGGACAACTCCATTGTCCTCCTCCCAGAGTGCTAAGAGCCTCGGCGTGACCCTGGACAACATCCTGTCGTTCTCCGCTAACATCAAGGCGGTGACCCGATCCGGCAGGTTCATGCTATACAACATTCGCAGAGTACGACCCTGCCTTACACAGGAAGCGGCGCAGGTCCTAATCCAGGCACTTGTCATCTCCCGTCTGGATTACTGCAACTCCCTGTTGGCGGGGCTCCCTGCCTGTGCCATTAAACCCCTACAACTCATCCAGAATGCCGCAGCCCGTCTGGTGTTCAACCTTCCCAAGTTCTCTCACGTCACCCCGCTCCTCCGCACACTCCACTGGCTTCCAGTTGAAACTCGCATCTGCTACAAGACCATGGTGCTTGCCTACGGAGCTGTGAGGGGAACGGCACCTCCGTATCCTTCAGGCTCTGATCAGGCCCTACACCCAAACAAGGGCACTGCGTTCATCCACCTCTGGCCTGCTGGCCCCCCTACCTCTGCGGAAGCACAGTTCCCGCTCAGCCCAGTCAAAACTGTTCGCTGCTCTGGTACCCCAATGGTGGAACAAGCTTCCTCACGACGCCAGGACAGCGGAGTCAATCACCACCTTCCGTAGACACCTGAAACCCCACCTCTTTAAGAAATACCTGGGATAGGATAAAGTAATCCTTCTAACCCCCCCCCCCCCCCAAAAAAAAGATATAGATGTACTATTGTAAAGTGGTTGTTCCACTGGATATCATAAGGTGAATGCACCAATTTGTAAGTCGCTCTGGATAAGAGCGTCTGGTAAATGATGTAAATGTAATGTAAATGTAAATGCAGTGCCTTAGACGGCTGCACCACTCGGGAGCCCAAATATGATTAGACTGTAGTTTCCTACAGTGTCTGTAAATAAATATTGACAATGGAAAGAAGTGGAGGGCGCTCAACAAACGTGAGTCGAAGTGCAATCAAAAAATGTAATCATCATTGAAAAGGAAAAGGCACAACGTGCACATAGGTTAGGCTACTATGGTGAGTGAGTATTGCGCCTTCTTATTTTCAACAAGTATTGATTACCCATTTATTTGTCTCTGCCTGCAAAGCGTCCTCCTAAAAAGGTAGGCTATATCCTAAAGGCCTATGCAAAACATAGCAAGTGTCGCTGTCATCATTCTTGCTGCTTCAAGTTCAGTAGCCATACCTGCAAGATCAGGTGCGCGTGTGCTCTCAATTAAATAGAGTAGGCTATTGCCTATGAATGGGCGGAGAAGCATGGGGCAGTTATCTTTCCAAGGAAATGTACTTCCTAAATAGGCCTATGATTAGGCTATAGTTTACTACATTGCCTATAAATAAATATTGATATATTTCTCCATTTGAAAATCTTCCCACCTCTCAAAGGTAGGCTGTAAATATAGCTCAAGAGAAAGTGCAAGTCTCTCCAACTCTGCCCTCTTCAAACTACATCTATCATATTGGCTGATACAGCCCAGTAATACAGATAGCCTTATATACAGTAAGGGCCATGTGAGAATCTCTGGTAATTTAACTTTATTATTTTTGCACATTTGATATTGCCTATAGGGAGCAAAATTGCTGTGATCATGGATGGCAAGTGAGGTGCGTCACATCCACCTAAAATAACATTGTGGGACTGCAGTTGGGTTTGGGACCAGTTCTTGTCACTGGCAGGGTGCGGTGTGAAAAACTGCAGGTGCAGGTGGGAGCAGCATGAAGAAATTGGTCCCACTCAGGCCTGTAACGTCAGAGCTGTTTATTACTGTGTCGGTGTGAAAAGTAGGGAATTAGCTAGGGAAAAACAGACAAATCAATAACATGACATGCAATACAGACTAATAAAAACTCACATTGCACTGAACAAACATCAGAATATCAGTCTTCAATCGTTTGGCTGATAGTTTCGTTGTTTGATTCAGGTCAAGTGTGATATAGGTCAAAAGAATAGCTAACATTAGCCAACTTTTGGCCAACTCTCTCTAACGGTACATCAACTGGCAAAAGTGAATTTACTTCTGTTGAAACGGGACAAAACAAAGGCTACAAAACATTTCCATACAAATAACAGCCTTTAGATAGTAATAATAGCCACCTGACAGATACAGTAGCTAGCTAGAGCTGACCTGGCTGTGGAAGCTAACGTTACTAGCTAGCGTAGCTAATTCATTCACCTCAGTCGAGAAGGGATGAAACATTAGCTAACGTTACTGTACATGTCAGCTACAGTAATAGCTCAGCACTGCGAATAAACACTAGTTTAGTTTTCTGTTAAACAGCAGTTACCTTGCCAGCTACATCAGTTTACTCTGCTTGCTTTTACAACTTCTGGAAAGAGCACAACATATACACACTGAACTATGCCCAACTCTCCTGTGCTAGTCCAGCCAGCCTTCCAGAAGCTTTGCCTTCACACAGCCTTCTTCTTCTATGATATAATGGCGGTCCGCAAACAAACGTTAAAAGTGCATGCCGCCACCTACTATGCGGGAGTGTGTGGTCAATCACAGTTTACAACATTTCTAAATCGTCCTACCTAACTCAGTACTTCTGAGAAAATAAAAAAAGAGCCATGCTAACTTCATCCAACCTCAATGACCCTACACTTCAAGCTTTCCCTCTCTTCAACATACTTACAACAATATAACAACACATGCTCCACCGTTTCATCGACCATACACTCCAGACACAAACCATTAACATGCTTGCCAACCAGATGCAATGACGAGTTCAATGTGCAATGTCCTATGGGCAAATTGAGCAAAAACCAACACTTACTTCCTAATCTGACCTTTGAATCTTGGTCCAATGTCCTTTCTTTGGAGAGCATATAAATGCTGCCCTTGGGCTCAGAGTCCCATCTCTTCTGCCACACATCTATCAAAATAGCTCTGATCTTATATTTGGCCTCCAGCCCACTCTGTGGTCTTCACATGGTCCTAAATCCAGCCGATCCCTAAAGCACACCGTTGCCACTTTTTGTATCACATTGCAATGATAAAACTGGGGGGGGGGGGGGGACAAAAATGCAATTTCAGAATCCGGGAGGGACATGACTCCAGTGAAAGTTGTGCCCCTGCTGTTTTATCATTGGTTCCAAAAATGTCTTAATCTCATTGTCACATTGAAAATATTGAATAAAAATTCCTCCTATATAAATATATTTACTACTACATGCTAGGACATTGTAAAGCTACATCACTATTATGTAAAACTATGTGTGATCAGTGTGTACCTAATTTATTGCAAACAATTTTACAATGTTTCATGATGGCCCTTTTTTAGGGGGGGGGGGGGGCAGATGGCTGGTACAGGGAATTTACTTCCCAGAATATTGCTTGTATTGGATTCATGTCAATAAATGTACTGTATGTCGTTCAGTGGTAATTTTTTTGTTGTTGTATCTAAGCAATGACATTGCCTACTTTGGATAGTGTGTTCAAGCAGGCACATGATTAGAAGCATTTGAGAAACCTCTTCTGCACACATTCATTCTACTGCTGTCAACATTTGCCTGGCCTTTTCTGTCAAACAGTGTTTGACTTAGAAATCGTTTAACTCTTTTGTTGATCTTTTATTGTAATTTTGATGTGCCGTAGAATAAAGTGCAAAAAAGGTCATAAAATGTATCTTTGGATTTAAAAAAAAATCTATCGTCTTTGGTTTAATAGTTGATGTTGCACCCAAAAGTCGCCGGTACCCTGTAAAGCAGAGCAGATCATGTGACTAAAAAGCATGACACACAGATAAGGAAGCAGAGTGCAAGCGGGGCAGACTGTCAAGACAGAACTAAGGTAAACGAAACATGGAAAACAAGTATTTAGTGTTGGCCGAAATTTGACAAAAGCAATGTTTGGGCATGCAATAATTTGGAAATGTCGACAAGCGACAATTAAGCTGAAACTCATGCGACCTTAAAGGAATGCTAATGTTTATAGTCTGCGTTCACAAACAGTTGCCAGCATTTGTGCAACTGAAGAAACAATGTATCTTTACCTCTGTACACTGCAGTATTTCCTGATATAAATTCACATGGTACTTTACAATTCACGTCTATTGCGTTTGACGAAATGTATATATGATGACATAAGTCGCAAATGGAGACAGGTTATTCAGGCTTCTGTATTTCCGCATCTTTCTGGCCTCGTTCTTCGGGTTGAGAGCGTTTTCATGTGACTAGATCGTGCACGCATGCGCAATCGCACGCATGTTGATTTTGTCCATCCACACCAGACGCGATCAAGACACGCAGGTTGACATCAAAACAAACTATATGAATTTGCAGACAGTCGAAACACATGAAACAGTCATGGTCATTTACCTTGCTAGCTTTCTGTTGCTAACTAATTTGACCTGGGATATAAACACTGGGTTTTTATTTTACCTGAAATGCACAAGGTCCTTTTTTTTCTGGGTCTTTGAAGAATTGAGTCAGCACAAAATCGTGTGTTTTCTACTCCAACAATTAATCCACAGATAAAAAGCATAACCTAGTTTAGTTTCTAATTATCGCTTCTTCTTCTGTGAACTTTATATGACGTTGGCAACCAACTTTAAGGTGCATTACCACCACGGACTGGACTGGTCCCAGCTAGCAATGAGTAATCGGCCCTCTTCCGGGGTGCCGGAACTGATCGAATCGGCCCGCAATCGGGTGTCGGACTCGGCCCGGAATCAAAATGAATGACTGCCCAGAATCGGCCCAAGTACATCGGGCCGTTTCTGTCTACCCGAATTCAGCCGACTTTGCTGGCATCTTACAGAATCCCCCCAGAAGCAGCCCGATGCAAATTTTAAATAAACGCATACAAAATTACCCAATTTTAGTAATTTTAAACATTATTATTATTATACATTTTATACATATAAATTATACCCATCCACTAAATAAAACACCATACACCTGGTGACTGTGTCAGCGTCTGTGCACCTGGCCCGCCACAGGAGTCGATACAGCGCGATAGGACAAGGACATTCCGACCGGCCAAACCCTCCCCTAACTCAGACAACGCTGGGCCAATTGTGCGTCGCTTCATGGGTCTCCCGGGTTGCGGCCAGCACGGGTCTCGAACCAGCATCCTGTAGCAATGCAGTTTGAACTGCGATGCAGTGTCTTAGTCCGCTGCGCCACTCGGGAGGCTCCATCCACAAAGTTTTTAATGCTTATCAATTGCCTTGCACAAATTATCAAAATACTACACAGGACTCTTAAAAGAATTTCATTTAAATGTTAATTGTATTTTTTGATCACAGAAACAATGAGAAAATATGGAAAAATTAATAATGAAATGTTAATTATATAAAGCAGCCCATGTAATCACAATGTCTTTTCACCCAAACTTTTAACCTAAATCCAGTTACATGGTGACATTTTTTTTGTTACGTTCACTTTGAATTCATGTTAGTTGACAACTCAACCAAATGTAGGCTAAATCAAAATTAGACTTTGAGCTGACATCTATGCCTAGCCTCTTTGAAGGCCTATCTAATCTGAGTGGAAGGCTGATGAATGCAGAATGTACCCTGTGTACTTGGTATATTGTGTACTTGGTACAGGGTACATTGCAGAATGTACCCTGTGTGAATTCATTTGTTACCAATAATAGGCTGTCGGTAAGAGTATGTTCAATATTCATGAATACAATATGTAGGTTTATTCATTTTAAAACAATTTTATACAAGCAAATGGGATTTTTACCGCTTTGGTGACGCACTACAGTATGTCTAGGGGAAGGGGTGTACATAATGCCAAAAGCAGGTGGAATGAACTGAAGCTGTGTGAGTGACTGACCTACAACAATACTTGTAACATTTTATATTTCAAGGTCTTCGGGAGACTCCCAATGCGTCAACCATGGCCTACCAGTACGGAAAAGTGCGGGACCCAAATGTGCTTACTCAGACGATAATCTCCAACATCCAGAAGATAACACAACAAAGTAATTGAGACATATGGTCAAACTGTGCACACATGTAAATCAGTACACAAGTTTTGTCATATCCTCTGAATTTAGTCGGCCTGTAGGCTACTATACTTCTCAAGTGAGGCCTGGGGATTGACTCAAAAGTATTAATATACCTCATTTACATCATTTCTTTTGAATTAACTTTCAAACTGAACACTTTTCCTATTGAGTGAACACACGTACTGTTATTGTTTTGTCACAACATTTGTGCCCTGTTTCTACCAGCATCTGAAATACAGAGAATTGTGAATCAGTTGGGAACACCACAAGACACTACTGAGCTCAGACAGCAACTGTGAGTTCTGTTTTAATCAGAAGAGGGCTCTTGTAGTGTGTAGCTTTTAAAGTTATTACATGCTGGTATGTGTATTTCTGTGGAATGTTATCTAAATGACACTTTTGACTTTTCAATTGTAGGCAGCAGAAACAGCAAAATGTCAACCACCTTGCCAAAGAAACAGACCGATGTGTGAAGGAATTTGGCTCTTTGCCTGTCACAACTGAACAGGTAATCAACTTTTTTTGGTACGGTTGCTTCAACTTAATTTACAGCAAGCAACAAAATGTATAGGAATTGTGTGCACTGCGTTGAACGTGTAGTGTAATGCCCAATAGCAGACAGAATGTTATTCATACATTAATATGTGAACAGCACCTCAGTGCTCATTGGTCACATGTTAGGTGGGCGGGCCTGTCCTGTCCAAGCTGGTCCCTGGATTACCTGTTCCTTGTGAGTCTCTTAACACACAAACAGTTCCTGTAGTGTCCTCCGTTCACCTTTTAAGAATGCATGTCATTAAACAGCACATGTCGCCATCTACAGGCAAGCATTTAAACCCTGCAATATAAAAAAAAAATGTACATGCTGTTTTTGCATCTTTTATTTTAGCCACCTGTCATTCAATTTACCCTGCATACTCAATACATTAGATAAGAATTTCTTCTCAAAATGTAATTTTTTAAATAATTAACACTTTTCCATTACATTGTGTAATGAACTATAACAGGAAACTGTAAGGTAGCCCGTTTTATTTATAAATTCAGCTGGTGTGCTATTCTTAAGCACATTGGGCCTTTATTTCCTGTTTTTGTAGTTGTGGGGGTTCTTGTTCAAGGAAGGCCCAAGGCACACAGCATGAACATTTTTCCTGACAGCAGATATCCCACAATGTTGAAGGAATTTGTGCTTGTGTGTGGTAAAGAAAGAAATGAATGCATTCTTGTAAAGTTCATAAGGAATGGCTGGAACGCATGCCATGTGTGCACTGGCAGGAATAATAAAATTCTTACAAACATCCACAATTTCTGTTTTTCAATATGGTCTTAGATGGTTTTAGAGGCAACTCAGTGCCTCTAGCACTGAGTTGCAGTGCCTTAGACCGCTGAGCCACTCGGGAGCCCAAATTTAGACAATGGAAAGAAAATGATTGGTTTAATTGCAAACGCATTCTAGTTGTTTCTTGCTAACAAGATTAATATAAATATGTTTAATAAGCAGAAGTGAAATACTAACATCTTATGTAAAGTAGGGTGTAGTGGCCTGAGACAGAAGTCCTAAGAATAGTTGTCAATCGGTTGAAGAGTGCTATGACACAGTATCATGTAACGTAAACTCACTCACTTTTGTACATCGCCTTGGTCCGTACAATTTACCTTATTTTAACGCCCCAAAAACGTAATACTTCCAGATCAACTGTAATGTCAATACCATTGTAAAGCACAATTTCTCCCCTTTCCAACAAAATTAATGACATGACCTCCACGCTGCCTGTTTCTGCATGATTCAAGAAGGCGATGAGCTCCTTCGGGTCTTTTTAAAAATGGCGGGTGGGGAAGCGAAACTAATGCGTGATGGTGAGGAGGAGAGGAGATGTGTGGGAAAACTGCTTTTTTTTCACTCGATCTGTCCAACTTATCACCTCTAAAATGTAAATAAAACATAAAGAGTTTATATAATGTCATCACGTACCTATTTGAAGGTTTGTGTTGAATTGGGTTTTTAGGGCGGTGCTAAAGTGATCTTCAGAAGTAAACAGCGGCTTTGAAAGTCATGATCGCTTACAGTGATGATGCAAAAAAATGACTAGGTATCCCCCCCTTACCCCCGTCACTGTCCATTTCCTGTTTTTAAACGATGAGAGAAGTGCTACACCTGGTGGAAAGAGATTGTAAGACAGAAATAGTTCCTTTATGCGTGCTGTATGTTACGGCATGACACGTCACGATGTAACGGAGGGTCCGTTTTTTTTTTTCAACTTTTCTCCAATACTATAGAGCTATTACCATGTCGATCAACGCTTGAATAGAACCGTAGTCCACACCCCAGATTTTGAAGTAAACACAGTCACTACAGTCCCATTAGTTTTCTTTGTAGCCTCGTTTGAATGTCGCGGTTGCGCACATTTGTACGGAATGGGGTGAGTTTACGTTACACTGTACAGTATGTGATGTTTGTTCATTTGTTTACCTCTTCTAGCGCCAGAGAAAGATCCAGAAAGATCGCCTTATCAACGACTTCTCCAATGCACTGGCCAATTTCCAAAAGACACAGAGGCAGGCTGCTCAGAAAGAGAAGGAGTTTGTTGCCAGAGTCCGTGCCGAGTCCAGAGTGTCGGTTAGTCAATGCTTTACACAAACAAATCAAATCGCACCTGAAATGCGAGTGCATCAGGCTGACTGTTCTGTCCCCCCTCAGGGTGGCTTTCCTGACAACAGCTTTGGAGGAAATGGAAACCCCTTTGAAAGGTCAGAGTTCAACATTTCAGTGGTCTAGTTCTTTTGAGTGCCGTAGTGCACAGACATGCTGCACTAAACATACTGTGCAAGCTGTCTAAATACAACCCAATGTTTGTCCCCACATAAAACTGCATCCTGACTACAGAGGAAGAAACCGCTGTAGACACACTATTTTGTGGATTTACCCAGAGTTTATAATCCTGATTCAATTATTGTTGCCTACAGTTGTGAAGGATGTAAACATCTTCTTTTCTCAACACCAAAACAGTGGAGAGAATATTTATTTGGTCTATTAGGGTTTAGCTCTATTTTTAATGTCCTGTTTTGTAACTATGTAGGGTCAACCTTTTGTTCTACTACGAATTGCTCCTCTGTACCCCCTAAAGTTGATTTGAAGCTCCGCTATGCTAGAGACTTACCATTTCTTGTAGAGCCTGCAGCTCAATCGCATCTCCGCCATTATGACGTTTGCACCTATTCCATGACATGGGGCTTGTGAAAGCTGCCTTTTTCTACACATGAGAGGATCCGGACAAGAAAATCGTCATGAAATTGGCTGTAAAACCCGAACCGTGTGAGCTACAAACTAATGCCGCATTCAAAACAACCGGTAACTCGGAAATCTGACTTCAGTGCGTTCAAGACAACTGGGAACTCTGAAAAAACTAGGTCCGACTGGGAAAAATCTTTTGGAACGGTCATCGAACTTGGAATTCCAGTTGTCTCGAACGCCCCGTAATGTCACCCCTATCGTAAAGGTAGACTCTCACGATCACGGCAGCGTTGGTTGTTTTGCTCTACGACATCCTATATGTTTTACGGCAGTTGTCTGAATTTTCTGTCGCGGACATCCTGACTTCGAAGAGGTCTTCTCACAAAACCGACCATCCAGACGGAACCGTTGGAGATACAAACTAATACGTCACCAATAACGAAAGGGGAGACTCTCACGAACACAAAGGTTCTGTTCATCTGGTCTACGGGAGTCGTCTGACGGTAACCCATGACCGGGCTGTACAAATTGCAAAAAGCGAATAGGGGGTCAAATAAATGTTGTTATGTCTCTCTGAGATATAGGACAGACACTTCAAAACCTTGTTCCTTTATGGTTTATTTTTTTTATCTGTCTGTTTTTCCATTTCTGAATGTGTTATTCAATGCGTTGAGGCCAAATTCAATGTTTCATCAAATATATATTTTTATATATCTTTCTTTTATACCTACAGGGGTCCTAAAATTCCAAATCAAATGGTTAAATTTTACATTTTATGACCATATTAAAACAATTCCATATGTTAGCTTAGTAGGTATTGTGATGTAAGGGCTTACACCTACAGGGGTTTTAACCATCAAATGAATGTTCACATACAAAACCCACAGTTTACTATTCTCAGACTGCTACTGGTCTGCTTGTTTATCGAACAATCTACTTTAGTGTTATCATGTCAGTCTTTTTCAGGCCCATCTCTCTCTGGCCCAGCCTGACCGAGTGGGAGGTGAGTGTTTGCTTTGGGTGGTTGACCGTGTTTCCCATGTCTGACTTTGCAGTGGGGGGCAGGCCCAGGTCCAGTCACAGTCTCAGGAGGTGGCCATCACAGAGGAAGACCTGCAGCTCATCCAGGAGAGAGAGACTTCTATCAGACAGCTAGAGGTGACAGCACTCACCTATTGTTACTCGATTAATGTGGAAGATTCAGGGTTGAATTAAGATTTTGTAGGAGGTCTATTGTTCCTCCAAATTACAGTGGTTGCCTTTCAATAAATGTATACAGTAAGCCATACAGTAAGCACACCTTATGCTATCCTGCAAATCACACATACGTAATGGATTTCTATCCAGTTTATTTAATCTTATGTATTCTGTGTATTCAATGCATGGTTTTACTTTTTTTCAGTCTGATATTACAGATATAAATGAAATATTTAAGGACTTGGGAATGATGGTCCATGAGCAGGGTGACATGATCGGTAAGCATCCATGCAGTCATTTACACCTCGACTTCTGAATACATCAAACTCTTCCACTTTCAAAACATTGACAACATACTGCATGTTTAGGAGCCTTTATGGAGAAGAGTCTAATGAGTGTTCTGGGAACAGAGGATGACAAACTGCTATGCCACACACACACACACACACTGAAATATGTCACACAACACTCAGTGGATCAATTCAAGGTGTTAAAACTGACATCCTCTGAGAGTTGAATCATCGTCATAGTGTACAAGTCAAAAGTAACAGTGTTCTGAAGTAAACATCCAACTTTTCGTTAAAGTTAACAAAACCTTAAACCTATACTGTGAACTTCTGTGAGAAAATGACCCTTTCACTGTATTTTCTTATACCCCTAGACAGTATAGAGGCCAATGTCGAAACTGCAGACCTTCATGTTCAGAATGCCACCCAGCAGTTAGCACAGGCTGCAGACTATCAGGTAGGTAACATGTACTTATTCAAGAATAATTTCCATCATTATTCAATTAAATTAGTAAATAAATTGTTACAACACTGCATCGAATCAATTTGCGTATCACATTAAGTGTTTCTTCTGACCCTTTCAGCGCAAATCTAGAAAGAAGATCTGCATTCTCATTGTTGTTCTGGTTGTACTTGCTGTTGTCGTTGGTTTAATCATCTGGGCATCAGTTAAAGGATGATGATGCTTTTCACACACACTTTGGTCCTGGTTTCATGATTCTTTAGGACTAAGTTTGAGTTACAAGTCTCAAGGCCATTGCTTGTAAAATGAAGACAAATGCGACAGCTGTCACTTTACTATACTGAACAAAAATGTAAACGCAAAATGTAAAGTTTTGGTCCAATGTTTCATGAGCTGAAATAAAAGATACCAGAATCGTTTTCCATATGCACAAAATGCTTATTTCTCTCAAATTGTGTGCACAAATTTGTTTACATCCCTGTTAGTGAACATTTCTCCTTTGCCAAGATAATCCATCCCTCTGACAGGTGTGGCATATCAAGAAGCTGATTAAACAGCATGATCATTACACAGGGGCACAATGCCACAGATGTCTCAAGTTTTGAGGGAGTGTGCAATTGGCACGTTGACTGCAGGAATGTCCACCAGAAAATGTAATGTTCATTTCTCTACCATAAGCTGCCTCTAAATTGTTTTAGAGAATTTGACAGTACATCCAACCGGCCTCACAACCGCAGACCACGTGTAACCACACCAGCCCAGGACCACCACATCCAGTTTCTTCACCTGCGGGATTGTCTGAGACCAGCCACCTGGACTGGTGATGGAACTGAGGAGTATTTATGTCTGTAATAAAGCCCTTTTGTGGGGAAAAACTCATTTTGATTGGCTGGGCCTGGCTCACCAGTGGGTGGGCCTGGCTCCCAAGTGGGTTGGTCTATGCCCACCCATGGCTGCACTCCTACCCAGTCATGTGAAATCCATAGATCAGGGCCTAATGAATTTATTTTAGTTGACTGATTTCCTTATATGAATTGTAACTCAGTAAAATTGTTACATGTTGCGTTTTATATTTTTGTTCAGTGTATTATATTGAAATTTAAATAGATCACTTTTTAAGGGAACTTTGTCAATGTGCCATTGTTGACTTCTATTTGTCAAAATAGTTAATCAGTAATGAATTAATAATGTATAAACTCCTTAAATTCTATATGATATAAAGAGTATGTTCTTTTGGCGTCTACATACTGTATGCTATCTGCAGACACATACAGTGAGTATACAAAACATTAAGAACACCTCTTTCCATGACACAAGCTGACCAGGTGAAAGCTGTGATCCCTTATTGCTGTCACTTGTTAAATCCACTTCAGTCAGTGTAGATGAAGGGGGAGGAGACGGGTTAAAGAAGGATTTTTAAACCTTGAGACGATTGAGACATGGATTGTGTGCCATTCAGAGGGTGAATGGGCAAGACAAAAGATTTAGGTGCCTTTGAACCACAGGACGTGCTTGTGGTAATCGCTGGAGCAGAATTAGTGGAATAGTATCAAATACATTAAACACATGGTTTCCATGTGTTTGATGCCATTCCATTAACGCCGTCCCAGCCATTATTATGAGCCGTCCTCCCCTCACTACTGTGAAAGGGGTATGGTAGTAGGTGCCAGGCACACTGGTATGTGTCAAGAACTGCAACACTGCTTGGTTTTTCACGCTCAACAGTTTCCCGTGTTTGAAGAATGGCCCTCCACCCAAAGGACACCCAGCCAACTTGACACAACTGTGGGAAGCATTGACGTCAATATGGGCCAGCATCCCTGTGGAACGCTTTTGATAGCGTGTAGAGTCCATGCCACGACGAATTGAGGCTGTTCTGAGTGCAAAAGGGGGGAGGGGGTGCAACTCAATATTAGGAAGGTGTTCCTAATGGTTGGTACTGTATGCTCAGTGTATATAGTAGTCTCTTGTTCTATGGACCAATGCTTTTGTGTCAAGGCTTTTGCCGTTTTAATCCTGAGATATTGAAATCATGTTTTTGTTGATTGTGAATTAATACTATAGTAAGAAGAATACACACAGAATTGGCCCGGAATAGGCTTGTTCAATACCTGCTTATTATAATGGACCGTAGCCTTGTCTATGCACTAGAGGTCAAGGATTGTGCAATACTAAACAAGATCTTGCATCACTTTCGCTGTAAGGTTCCTCAAAGGAATGCTGCCTCATTCTTCACATTATGAATTTGTATTTAATCTCACAACTACTCTCACTGTATGATTAAGTATGTATGGATTATACACGTTTTCTGAACCAGTGAATGTTTTTGCTGCCTCACAAAAATGTTATCTGTTTTTTATACAGCTCTTTCTGTTTTCATTTTCTTCAATAAAAAGCAGTGCAACACTAGATGCAATGTACTCTTAAAGCTAGAATCCGTAGTTGCTATATCCATTTTTGGACTTAGAAATTAATGACACAAGAATATAACTAATAAACGCCTAATGAGCTTAGTTCAACTGTCATACCTAGGGCTGTGGCGGTCATGAAATTTTGTCAGCCGATGATTGTCAAGCAAATAGCTGTCTGTCTCACGGTAATTTGCCATCAATTAACATAAACAACTTTAGCATCTCCTGTCTTCCACACATAGCCTACAAGCCATTGTAAAAAGTCTAATAAATCCATGTAATATAGCCTACACCTTCACAATAAATCCATTATTTATTTTAGACAGGTCTAAAGGAGCATGATATGAATAAAATGTTGTCTCTTTCAGAAGAAAAATATAGCATGCTCTTTATTTGCGGTCATCACTCTTGTTTTCTCCCACAATTGCGTAGCCTTTAGAAATGTTGCGCAACATGAGCTCATGGGCTCTCAAGAAGTGTTTGATTAGATTTTAGAATACATTTGCATTGATGTCAGAGTGATTAGAGAGACAATAGAGTGCTGAGTACCAGGCAATTAGCATGTTTGGTAGGCTACTAATGACCAGCAGCAGCATCAGAGCTTGGAAGAAGCCTAATTACCATGACCGAATGGTTATGTGGAATTTGACTGCCTTCATGACTTGTGACTGCCGGTGTGGCGGTAATACGGTCACCACAACAGCCCTAGTCATACTTCATCAGAACCCAAAATATATGCTTTTTTATCCAAAATAATGTTAATGTAGACATGGTTAAAACTATATCATGAATGGTCAGTCTTTGCATCCATACCTCTGTCTATTAATTTGAGAGTGGTTACATTTCTACTGGCCCATCCCTCAACTTTTTACCAAAGCTGAGGCAGGGTGCCCACTTTGTTATTGTTTCAATTAAGGATTCTACCTGCCCTAAGCTCTCTCCTGGACCCTTACACTAAGTCTGAATTTGTCTTGCTAGGTGACCTAAACTGGGACATGCTTAAACCACCTGTAATGACCTAAGTGATCACTGTTTTATAGTCTGTGTTCGTAATGGCTGCTCAGTGAAATTACCTGCCCTGATTTGTCATAGACGCTTGCTAAAAACTTTAATGAGCAAGCCTTCCTTCATGAACTGGCCTCTGTAAAATTTTATAGAATCAGCTTGATCCCCTCTGTCGGAGACACTTGGACCTTTTTTTAAAGTATTTTCAGTGTTATTGTTAACATACACGCCCCTATAAAGAAAATAAGAATTAAAAACCGATTCAGCCCCTGGTTCGACCATGATCTTGCAGAGTTACTCCACCTCAAGAATTGCATTTGGCAAAAGGCTCGGCACACGCATACTCAGGCTGACTGGCTCTTGTACAGGCAAATAAGAAATAAGTTCACTCAGGCTATCCGGAAGGCCAAAGTTAATTACTTTAAGGAGCAGTTCTCTCTCTGTGGGTCTAACAGCAAGAAGTTCTGTAAAACGGTTAAAGACCTGGAGAATAAACCCTACTTCTCACAGCTGCCCATGTCCCTTAATGTTGATGATGTGGTTGTTACTGACAAGAAGCACATGGCTGAGCTCTTTAATCAACACTTCATTAAGTCAGGATTCCTATTTGACTCAGCCATGTCTCCTTGCCCGTCCAACATTTCCTCATCTCCCACCCCTTCTAATGCGACTATCCCCGAAGCTTCTCACCTTTTTTTCCCCTTCCCCTTCTACAAAGTTTCTCCCTGCAGGTAGTCACTGAGTTCGAGGTGCTAAAGGAGCTCCTGAAACTTGACCCCAAAAAACCATCTGGGTCAGATGGTTTAGACCCTTTCTTCTTTAAGGTTGCTGCCCCTATCATCGCCAAGCCTATCTCTGATCTTTTTAACCAGTCTCTCCTCTCTGGGGAGGTTTCCATTGCTTGGAAGGCAGCCACGGTTCGTCCTTTATTTAAAGGGGGAGATCAAGCTGATCCTAACTGTTATTGGCCTATTTCTATTTTGCCCTGTTTATCAAAAGTGTTGGAAAAACTTGTCAAAACTTGTCAACTGACTGGCTTTCTTGATGTCTGTAGTATTCTCTCTGGTATGAAATCTGGTTTCCCTTCAGGTTATGGATGTGTCATTGCAACCTTAAAGGTCCTCAATGATGTCACCATTGCCCTTAATTCTAAGCAATGTTGTGCTGCTATTTTTATTGACTTGGCCAAAGCTTTTGATACGGTAGACCATTCCATTCTTGTGGGCCGGCTAAGGAGTATTGGTGTCTCTGAGGGATCTATGGCCTGGTTTGCTAACTGCCACTCTCAAAGAGTGCAGTGTATAAAGTCAGAAAATCTTCTGTCTCAGCCACTGCCTGTCACCAAGGGAATACCCCAAGGCTCAATCCTAGGCCCCACGCTCTTCTCAATTTACATCAACAACATAGCTCAGGCAGTAGGAAGCTCTCTCATCCATTTATATGCAGATGATACAGTTTTATACTCAGCTGGCCCCTCCCCGGATTTTGTGTTAAATGCTCTACAACAAAGCTTTCTTGGTGTCTAACAAGCTTTCTCTACCCTTAACCTTGTTCTGAACACCTCCAAAACAAAAGTCATGTGGTTTGGTAAGAAAAATGCCCCTCTCCCCACAGGTGTGATTACTATCTCTGAGGGTTTAGAGCTTGAGGTAGTCACCTCATACAAGTACTTGGGAGTATGGCTAGACGGTACACTGTCCTTCTCTCAGCACATATCAAAGCTGCAGGCTAAAGTTAAATCTAGACTTGGTTTCCTCTATCGTAATGTTCCTCTTTCACCCCAGCTGCCAAACTAACCCTGATTCAGATGACCGTTCTACCCATGCTAGATTACGGAGACATCATTTATAGATCAGCAGGTAAGGGTGCTCTCGAGCGGCTAGATGTTCTTTACCATTCGGCCATCAGATATGCCACCAATGCTCATTATAAGACACATCACTGCACTCTATACTCCTCTGTAAACTGATCATCTCTGTATACCCGTCGCAAGACCCACTGGTTGATGCTTATTTCTAAAACCCTCTTAGGCCTCACTCCCCCCTATCTGAGATATCTACTGCAGCCCTCATCCTCACCATACAACACCCGTTCTGCCAGTCACATTCTGTTAAAGGTCCCCAAAGCACACACATCCCTGGGTCGCTCGTCTTTTCAGTTCGCTGCAGCTAGCGACTGGAACGAGCTGCAACAAACACTCAAACTGGACAGTTTTATCTAAATCTCTTCATTCAAAGACGCAATCATGGACACTCTTACTGACAGTTGTGGCTTCTTTGTGTGATGTATTGTTGTCTCAACCTTCTTGCCCTTTGTGCTGTTGTCTGTGCCCAATAATGGCTGTACCATGTTTTGTGCTGCTACTATGTTGTGTTTCTACCATGTTGTTGTCCTGTTATGTTGCTACCATGCTGTGTTGTCATGTGTTACTGCCTTTCTATGTTGTTGTCTTAGGTCTCTCTTTATGTAGTGTTGTCGTGATGTGTGTTTTGTCCTATATTTATATATTTATTTTTATTTTTAATCCCAGCCCCTGTCCCCGCAGGAGGCCTTTTGCCTTTGGGTAGGCAGTCATTGTAAATGAGAATTTGTTCTTAACTGACTTGCCTAGTTAAATAAAGGTTAAATAAATTAAATAAATAATTCCTGGCTTCCCTTTCCCCCTTCTGACCTTCGCATACTATATTAATTCAGTGTGTTTTGGTCACCCTTTAGGCTACACACCTTTCTATCTGCCTTATGCTTTTAATGGTAAAGGTAACAATCAAAAGTTGAAATGATGTTTTTGGACTTCTTGATTCTTGGTTATGTTCAGTTGTTGTATATTTGAATATTTATTTCTGAAGGAGAAAGCTTTACTGTACAATATACTCATTAAACCTGATTAATGGGCTACATAAATGAGAATAAAAACCTGATTTGTGTACTCAATCTCATATGCTTAATTGCATTATTCTTGTTGAACAATTTTTACTTGGCTACTTATTTTTTTTATTTGCATATAGGACTTCCAACACATTTGACATTTTATGCAGTGAGTGATTTCATTTACTCTCCTCATCTTGCATGTAGGTGTGTTTCTGAAGGAGGGACAGTTCCTGGAAGTTTGGGCAGCTTCAGCTTGTCTCACTGCGGTCAGTCTGTTGACTGATGGCTGCTTTCCTACTGTAGTTCACCAAACATCCAGGCCTACAGACTGGATGGCACTGATACATTTAGGAGAAGTTAAAATGAAGAGACAAAATATATGACATGGTGAGATATGAGAAACACAGGCCTTCTGTATCTTTTAATATTTCGTATTTATGTAACACTCTTGTTTTTCTTCCTCTGTAGACATATTCTAATTTAGCTTGTGTTTTCGCTTGAGTTTTTTCTTCTTCATTTTTATCTCAGGTTGGTATTTAGGCTAATAGTGTATTATGCCCTTACACGTTCAGAGATGATCCATCCAGTGTCTAACTATACATTTTGACCATGCACCCTGGTGTAGCCTTTAGAATGTATGTGCTTGTAACGCACCCATTCTTTACGCTCTGTCCTGTCGATACAGGCAGTTAAAAGTATGTATAGCCTCTATCACGGTCCTATGGCGTACTGCCGAAAGCCGTAGCCACCTGTATGTACAACAAACCACTCAGGTAAGGCCTGACCACAGAAGTAGCCGTGTGGGACGTGTCTCTAAACATCAAAGGGGCCAGCACACATTTCGACAGTTGTAGTGAGAGAATGAGAGAAGCGCTGCTTCCTCGCAAATTAAGCGTCCTTGGTCGCCGCGCACAACTGGCAAACCTCTCCAGAAACGTCCATTTATCTCAACAACGACATTCAATGAGACATTTTAGTTTGTTTTGTCGTAGTTATTTTTTACGTCAACGTTCACAATGTTACCCGCGAAATATCGTAGTGTCCTAGTTTTCTTCGCAACTTTTTGGTTTTACGCATCTTTTTCCCACGGGAGCGGATTTAGGCATTCAACTATCTTGGACCCTCATGGGAAATACCATCTAAAGTGGAGGTTTGACCGGCGAACAATTACTTTCGAAATAGAAGTGGAAACGAGAGGATATGTAGGATTTGGTCTATCTCCCAACGGTGCAATGGCGTTGTCGGATATTGTCATTGGTGGAGTCACAGATGGAAGACCCTATCTACAGGTATGCACCTGGGTTTTACAGAATGAAAGTGACGCAGCTAGGCCTATGCCTTGCTTTTTTATCACGAGGTGGGCTACTTTCAATTGCATTTTTACATACTTCAGTTGTGCTGCTATAGGAAAATAATGATTTATATTACATTTATGTTGAACTATTTTCCCAGGGCTATTTGGGTATACTGTGGGTGTTGAAATAGTCCGATCTAAATCCTGATTAAAATAGCTAAAAAAATATTCATTGAGGATCTCCAAATTGAACCAATAGTGACATCTGTTATTGGTTAGGTGTAACTGGGTATGGTAAACTTCTGTGATGCACAGCCTGCCACACATGGCTTAACTCCAACAGTGTAAGGGGTCTTGATATTGCTAGACATCACAGGAATCTCGCTCTGCTTCAGGGATCAAGGATAACATTTCTGGCGATGATGCCACACAATCTAAAATAACCTCTCTCATTGTGTTACCAGAAGGAGACAGTAGCTGTAGTTTTGTGCCAATGTTGTTGTTGTTTGCCCGCCTTAGTGGAAAATTGTCATACATATTTGCAAGCTAGGCTTGGCAGTGACAGCCAGACACTTGCCAACAACAGCCCCATTTTATACCTGGTGCAAACATGGGTCCTGTGTCCTGAGATCTTGTCCAGATTCTGATTGTACCCACATTTTGAGAAATCTGTCTGCACATGGTATTACAATGTGTCTCCGATCTGTCCACGGTGTCCCCATTGTGCCCAGATTTCCTGGTTCCTCCCTGTATGCTAATTATTACAGAGCTATTCTTTCAAATTAATATTGATTGATTTATTTTAAGACACAGTAGTCAATGGTGCCACCTGTCTATGATTTTAGAGTTGTCACTGTGCAGATCCGTCTACACTTGTAAGATATCCAGACACAATGCCTGACTACCTCCGGAGGTGTTCAATGCCTGACTAATGCATGCCCGGAAGATCTGATCACAATCCGATCACAATGCGCCTTTTAATCGACTACACCTGTCTAAAAATGTGGGGACAATCAGAATATGGACAAGATCAAGACAAAAGACGCTAGTGCCAAAATGTTAGCGCCAGGTATAAACGGGGCTGAAGTCAAATTAGGTATAGTAACTGTAGTAACAGTCGTCATCCTAGCTATAGTAATCGTACAGTAATAGGTCACTATTAATAATAATAACAGTAATGCACATTTGTTGTTTAGAGTGCTCTTTCAATTGTGCCATAAGAACCCTGGTTTTCCCCAAGTTTAGTGATTTACATCTATGTATCTATAATTAAATTGAAGAGCTCTCTTATCCCCTCCCTCATTTTTGGTTAATTACAGTATTATTGCAGCCAGAATAGTTGTGTTTTATCCGGCATGCTTTCGACAGGATTACTTTGCAGACGCCAAGAGAAAAGTGCAAAGAGATGTTCAGCAGAACTACAGGCTGGAGTATGGCAGGGAGAACAATACACACACTGTCCTGGCTTTCAGCAGGGACCTCCTGACCTGTGACACAAATGACAAGGACATCACGGTACGTGGGTGGTGGAAGTGTTTTATCTATGGGAAAGGTGGGGGTTGTTTGGATGTTTCAATGTCTGTTTGTGTAGGGGGTAAGGTGGGTGGGCGTTTTAGTTGAAATGTCAGTTCATGCCCGAGGTGTCATAGTACTTCTTACAGAATTTTCAAATGGAAATGAATTGATATATATAATAGATGTGTAATATGTGCTGCCCAGGAAAGCACAGTGAGAGTGATATGGGCCTACCACAGTGAAGATGTGGGACCGTCAGGACCGATGTACCATGGAGTGAACAGGGGGAGGAAGAGTATGAGGCTACTCGACCCAGGAAGTAAACCTAATATTACCTCTGGGACTGACTTTTTCAACTTGCAAAGCATTAACGTAAGTGTGACAGCGGGAGAAGACAAAAGCTACCCGCCATCCATCCATCTCTTAAACAAACCTGATACCACTTCTGGCTTTTGTTACTTCTGAGAGACCTTTCCAACTCCTGAGACCGTATTTGCACTGTGTGAGATTCAGTCACATTTTTTATCAAGAGTAAACATCGGTCTTGCTGTCTTGTTGTTTCTCTCAAGATAGGTGCCGGTGCCGTACAAGGACACTACCTACTGGTGTCAGATGTTTAAGATCCAGGAGGTACAGCAGAAGCATCACGTAACTAGAGTAAGTACACGCTTGGAAATCATGGAGCTATATTAACATCACAGCAGGAAAAACAATAGCAAATCGACGACAGGCGTTCTCTTGAGGAAGGACTAGCCGATAGTTCAGTCATGGCGCGGTCAGTTTGTTTACCCTTCTCTAAAGGCATCTCACCTGGATCATTTGAGGTTTTATTTGTCTGCCAGCCTCCCTCTTTCATTGCTGTCGTCTGAAGTATGTTCCCCCCCTGTGGGGAGCTTTCTCTCACTTCTGAGCCGCAGCTGCAGCTTGTTTGCGGCTTCAAATTGCTACTGTGTATCATAAAGAGCCATTGTTTTAATTATATACCCCAAACATAATTGAACAGGTATGAAACCAAAAAGGCTTCAAAACACACTTGATTAAAGGAGGTAGCGCGTACAATTTAGAATCAAAGGTATGGTACGATGACACGTTGATTTGTCATAAATATCAAATGTACTCTTAAAACGAAAGACCAAATGTGCTCGTATGTTTATCGACACTGCCTTAGCTATATAATGTAATATGGAAGAGTGGTGCTGTATCGTGTTATCATTTGTCATATCACTTACAGTAGGACTATTCTGTCAAGTCAAACACTGTTACACAAAAACAAACAAAAATGCAAATATTGAGAGCAGTGGAATGTGCAAAATGTTTTTCTCAAATGCTTCTATGCATTTGTCTCTCTGGACACACTATTCAAGGTGAGCATCTCATTGCTTCTTTTGATGTTGCCATGGCTATGGCCTCTTCGACTTTCGAATGCCTGGACTGAGCAAGAGCTCAAAACAAAGAGTCTTCAGTCATTAAGTGAACCAGAGCCAGAAAGAGATAAATATAGCTCGCTCCCTCTTCTCTTACTTCCCCTCCAGCACATAGCTTACTGTACTAACCATGGAGCTGGTTCTTCTCTTCTGTTCTCCACTCTGCCACTCTGATGATAACAATTAGAGCATAGACTGAGAAACACCAGCACCATTTTAGAGTAAAAAATGCTCCAGTGAAGAAAAAAAGGTGTGGAAAATCCTAGCCTTATTATCTGCCGGGGGTCTCTGATTCCACTATGCACAACACACGCTGTTATTTTAAGATAGCCCATATATTGTTGTGAACTCTTATTTTAGAGGGATCTTTGCATGACGATCTTTGCATTATGTAAGATACTAAAAGAGTTGCTAGCACACAATTAGGGTGAAACGGAAATCATTCGGTTATCCAAATGGGAGTCAGGCTGTTGTCATTAAACATATTTTTCCATCCCAGATGTTTTCATGTGCGTGTGCATGATGTGTGAGTCAGCGAGTGAGAGGCAGTATGTAAGACATCTGTTTTTATGCGTGATCTGAATAGGACTGTCTCATCCAATTCATCTGTGGTCTATAAAGAAAAATTACTGTTGTTCTTTTTTGGGTTTTAAAGCATTTATACAGAAGTTTAAAAGAGCCAGTCTCATTTTCCCTGTGCACGCCTATCCTGACATAAACATTTCAAAAACATTCCCATGGTATTTTCTCAGTCGCGGTTTCTCTCTCTACCCTCTGCTCCACCTGTTTCATCCCTCTGGGGGATTTATTTGGCCTTTCACCACCTCACCCCACCCGCTATTATCTTGGGCACCGCAACCTCACTTCCTGTTTAGCTGACTCTGACTTTCAAGACTTCCTGAAAACTGTGTCTACATGACATGCGTATTTTTGTTTGATAGACGTATTCTATTCGATACAGTCCTCTATTCAGAGACAGCGGCCTATAAAGTGTTCAAGTCGTCTAACAAGGGATACTCTTCCCCCCCCCCCTCTCATGGCACAATCTCAACCTCAAACGTCGACTACGACAGCTACTTCCACCCTAAATAATAACAATTGAGAAAAAGTAAAAAGAAGAATGTCTAAATATTTATATGGTGGTCATAGGCCAAGCTTTGGTCTTATGTCGTGCTGATTTGAAAGGAGGCCTCACAGTATGATGTCACAGTTTGCCCAGCAGGCAGCAAGCTGCTTTGCTCAGAATCGCAGGCCAAACTAGAGGCCCCCATTGAGGAAAAAATATTATTTTTCACTACTTCCATCCTATGGTGAGCAGGGCCAACCGAATCCTGTTTATCCCATCTCATGTGTATCCTACGGTTAAGAGCAATAGAATTGAGGTCTTTTAAGGCAAGTGTATGCAATTCAAAAGAAGCCAACTGTGGTTAGAATGCATTCAAATGTACAACTTCCCCTCTTTTGTTTACAGATTGAGCCTTTGATTCAAAGGGGCCACGAAAACCTGGTTCATCACATTTTGTTGTATCAATGTGATAGCAACTTGAATGAGAGTGAGCTCAATGCCAGCCATGAATGTTACCATCCAAATATGCCTGACTCATTTCTCACCTGTGAGACGATAGTCTTCGCCTGGGCCATTGGTGGGGAGGTGGGCAATTGTTTTCTACTTGTAGTGGTTTTAAATTCAGTGTCGTAACACATTTCATTAGCTACATGTATTTACATGTATCGGAGTGACCATGTAAGCTTCCTTATCGACATGTTCAGTATGCCTCTCAATCTACCCTTACAGGGGTTCACCTATCCACCCCACGTTGGTCTGTCCATTGGCACAGCAATAGACCCTGTCTATGTCCTGATGGAAGTCCATTATGACAACCCAGCCCTTCAACAAGGTATAGTATACCAACAAAGACGTGTCATGTTACACCGTGTTACATAAACAATGAATGTGGCTTGTTTGCCTTGGCCATTGTATTTTTAGTTTTTCACCCGTTCACAGCATACACATTTGTGAGCGAAAGTGACCACTACAGCAGTTTACAGTGCAACGGTCAGTTACCCTGTTAATGGTAATGTTACTGTTTCCTTCTCAGGAGTGGTGGACAGCTCTGGCCTGCGTCTCTTCTACACCCCGGAGCTGCGTCAGTATGATGCAGGTGTGATCGAGACAGGTGTGTGGGTCAGTCTGTACCACATGCTACCTCCAGGCATGCAGGAGTACGTCTCAGAAGGACACTGTACCCGCGAGTGTCTGCAGGAGGTAAAACAGCCAGCTCTGGCGGTGTTTTTCAATCTGGTGCGATGCCAAAAGTCCCATTTCACTAGGGAACAACAGGAGTCCAACATCCACTTGTTAAATTACTGTTATGCTAGGTCACCTACAGTGACAAGCCTCTGTGAGAGAATATCTCTTTGCTCCTCCATCAGTCCCTAGGCCAGGAGATGCCCAGCGGAGTGAGGGTTTTTGCTGTTCTGATGCATGCCCACCTAGCTGGCCGCGCCATCAGAACCAGACACTTCCGGGAGCAGGAGGAGCTGCAGCCCCTGTCACATGACGAGGAGTTTGACTTCAACTTCCAGGAGTTCCAGCTGCTGAAGGAAGAGAGGCTGCTGTTACCTGTTGGTACACTGCTATACTGTTAACCTGACATGTTAAGTAGTGAAGGAAACATGGGAATATAAATCTACTGCTTGAGCTTCCCATGCAGGTCTAAGCATGTTTACCTCACCCTTTGATGAACAGTAAAGATGATTGCATTACTTTGATCCGCCGACATACTGTAGATACAGGACATAAGTGGTTCATTTTGGGGGGTTTTGCTCACTTATTATGTGAAAAACATTTCAAACAAACGGCTGTTGCCTTTGACCGCAGTACAGCCGTGCTAAAACCACAGTAAGTCACACCTTGTGTACTGTTGCTTTAGTGTGATATTGATGTTGTACTTTATGACAACGCCATTTTGTTTGATGTGGGGTTCTAAATTCACAACCAGAGAAGAGCCTTGATTTCAATCTGTTTTCTTTCCAGGGTGACAATTTGATCACAGAATGCAAGTACACCACGAAAGGCAGACAAAACATGACCTGGGTAAGAATGGACTACTCACAATCCACATGGATAAATGAAAACATACATTTTTTTATTTAATTATCAGTTTTTATGAGTTTACAGAGATCACAACATTTTTCAGTGTGTCCTATTGGTTCTCCGGCTGAGCCTATTTGAGTCTATTTGAGCTCGTGTTTCTCATCTGTCTGTGTTTCCAGGATTTGATGATTCGGTTGGTTGCCGGATGGTACAATAGTGATCATGTTCACGCCAATTGTATTACAGAACCCTTTAGGATAGAGCTATGGGATTATTTCTTTGGCTTCAGCGTCGCTATGCGACAGACACAAAGCACATTGTTTTGAAACATTCTTATCTTGAAGAATACTTATATTATACTATCATTCCTATTTATCAAAATTAAGAAGGATAATATGTCAATAGAAAGAGTGTAGGCTACTTGAATGCCATGGAATGGAATTTTGTTATAGGAATGAGTTGTGTTTCCCCTGCATGAACCTCTTGGTTGATACTTTCAGATGTATGTGTTAAAGACTGTCTGTTCTTGGCTGAACAATCTGTCTGTAAATACAGCCCCAGGACCACAGACGAATCTTGGTTATATCGCTGTTTGCAGCTACTGGCACTGTTTCATACAGAGACATCAAACTAACACATTTCTGATGACTACAGTCGTAAAACAGGGGTCGTTTTCTTCTGAAGTTACTCTCTACTGTTCAGGAGAAAACATGATAACTCATTGTTATTCTGGAACGATATAAAACCAAATTTTAATCCATTGTTATGATTTTGTGAATTCATGCCAATTATTTTCCCCCGAAAAACACATTGCTTGCCATTGCAACTTTGTCCAGCGCATGGCGCCAAAAAGCAATGCTTTTGTGTCTGCTCCTTGTTAGAAATAATACCCCCTGAAGTAGTACTTAAAGGGATACTTCACCCAAGTTACAAAATGTCACATTGGTTTCCTTACCCTGTAAGCAGTCTATGCACATGGTATGACACTAATCCATGATTTGGTTTAGTTTCCCTGGCACTGTTTCCAAAATGCTAACATTTTAGCATTTGTGGCACAAATGGGTAAACTATCACTCACATTCAAATTTGTTCCCGAAACAGATTTTCATGATTTCTTAGTGGCTGTTAAGAGTTGATGATTGTTACGCAGATATCGATGTAATTGCTGAGAAATGTTTCTGTGGAGCTAAGTAGAATGAAATAAAAGTGCAATGTAATAGTTGTAAAACATGGTAAGTGTTACCTTTAATTTAGCTGTGGTATTGGCGTTTAATACTGAGCATACTGATTGTCTCCCAGGCTTGATTTCTTGATTATTTTCCTCTGGTCGTTCCTTCAGGGGGGTTTGACCACCAGGGATGAGATGTGTCTGTCCTACCTGCTCTACTATCCCAGAGTGAACCTGGCCAGGTGTGAGAGCCTCCCTGAGATCAACGGGCAGCTCAAGTTCATTGGAGTCAAAGAGATCCAGGTTCCTGTCACGTAAGTATGCAGCTGTATACTGTAACTGCAATACCTATGCAGCGGTACAAGTTGGAACCTGCAACAACAATTGGGGAAGATACTTTTGAGGTGAAGAGTTTCTCTTCCTGGAGCACCTTTCAAAGGGCATACAGCATGTGTTCTCAGGGAGAAGTTATGTTTCCAATTAGTTACTGCATGTTATACAGAGAGTACATACAGTGCATTCGGAAAGTATTCAGACCCCTTGATTTTTTCCAAATGTTGTTACGTTAAAGCCTTATTCTAAAATCTACACAAAATACCCCATAATGGCAAAGTGAAAATAGTTTTTTAGAAATGTTTGCAAGTTTATAAAAAATTAAAAACAAAAATGCCTTATTTGCTATGACTCGAAATACAGCTCAGGTGCATCCTGTTTCCATTGATCATCCTTGAGATGTTTCTACAACTTGATTGGAGTCGACCTGTGGTAAATTCAGTTGATTGGATAGAATTTGGAAAGGCACACACCTGTCTATATAAGGTCCCACAGTTGACAGTGCATGTCAGAGCAAAACCAAGCCATGAGGTCGAATTAATTGTCCGTAGAGCTCCGAGACAGGATTGTGTTGAGGCACAGATCTGGGGAAGGGTACCAAAGAATGTCTGCAGCATTGAAGGTCCCCAAGAGCACAGTGGCCTCCATCATTCTTAAATGGAAGAAGTTTGGAAACACCAAGACTCTTCCTACTGTAGATCTGGCTGCCAGGCCAAACTGAGCAATCAGGGGAGAATGGCCTTGCTCAGGGAGGTGACCAAGAACCCGATGGTCACTCTGAAAGAGCTCCAGAGTTCCTCTGTGGAGATGGGAGAACCTTCCAAAACGACAACCATCTCTGCAGCACTCCACCAATCAGGCCTTTATGGTAGAGTGGCCAGACAGAAGCCACTCCTCAGTAAAATGCACATGACAGCCTGCTTGGAGTTTGCCTAAAGGCACCTAAAGACTCTCAGACAATGAGAAACAATGGTCTGATTAAACCAAGATTAAACTCTTTGGCCTGAATGCCAAGCGTCATGCCTGGAGGAAACCTGGCACCCTCCCTACGGTGAAGCATGGTGGTGCCAGCATCCCACTGTGGGAATTTTTTTCAGCTGCAGATACTGGGAGACTAGTCAGGATCGAGGGAAAGATGAACGGAGAAAAGTACAGAGAGATCTTTGATGAAAACCTGCTCCTGAGCACTCAGGACCTCAGATTGGGGCGAAGGTTCACCTTCCAAAAGGACAACGGCCCTAGGCACACAGCCAAGACAACGCAAGAGTGGCTTCGGTACAGGTCTCTGAATGTCCTTGAGTGGCCCAGCCAGAGCCCGAACTTGAACCCGATCTAACATCTTTGGAGAGACCTGAAAATAGCTGTGCAGCGATGCTCCCCATCCAGCCTGACAGCGCTTGAGAGGATCTGCAGAGAAGAATGGGATAAACTCCCCAAATACAGGTGTGCCAAGCTTGTAGCGTCATACCCAAGAAGACTCAAGGCTGTAATCGCTGCCAAAGGTGCTTCAATGAATTACTGAGTGAAGGGTCTGAATACTTATGTAAAATGTGATATTATTTTTAATTTTTTGGATACATTTGCAACATTTCTAAAAATCTGTTTTTGTTTGTCATTATGGGGTATTGTGTGTAGATTGATGAGCAGAACATTTTTATTATCCATATTATAATAAGGCTGTAACGTAACAGAATGTGTAAAAAGTCAAGGGGTATTAATACTCTCCGAATGCACTGCCTGAGAGAGAGAATAGGGGAAGGACTGGAAAAGATTTATTGGACAAGGAGATTGCAGGCCATTAGAAGGAAGGAAGGACAGAGGAATATGGACTCACACTAACCCAGTAGGGTCAACATGTGGAGCTGAGCTGCAGCTGAGAACAGTGATACTCATTGTCCTGTTTTAGGCGGTTCTGTTATGTTTTACTAGTTAGCATGCTGGAATTTGACGGCGAGATATACAAAGCAATAGTTTAGTTTTCCTCACTATGTTTTTGCTCTTGAATTTCATTCATTTTGTTCAAAATAACATGTTTTTCATCAAATTAAATGAACCAATACGCAATAGTTGCCGTGAAAATAATCATTTTGCTGTAACGTTTCAATTTGTTTGCTTTAAAAGGAAACCCTAAAATATAACATCATTTTACTTCATATAATGATTACATTACATAGAAGTCAGTTAATTGTATGTCAGTACAGTAAACACAGTTCAACATGTTCCTTAATCTGATGCTACGTATTGTAAAGTGTCCACGGTCTCTACTGTTCATATGCTCCTGTTTAGTAGGTTTTGTAAGGTAGACCTTGGCCCTGAGAATAATGAGAGGCCTGGAAATGAGAGCCTATTTCATAGGTTGAGCTGCTGGAGTGCGTTTACTCCTGCTATTACAACTCCTTTTGTTCTCATTTACAGGAACGAGGAGGTTTTGAATAGATCAGGTTGGCTGCTCTGAAAAGATTATCTTACACAGCTTTTTCTTCCATCCAAGAAAGGCTATGTGCTCTCCAAGAAACCTTGTCGTAAAGACGAACACTAACCTTCTGTAAACACAAACAGTCCTTAGCAGGAAACTACTAAATGTCCCACTTCCCCTAACGTCTACCTCATGGAAATGCTTTGGGAATGCTTTGGTTAGCAGCTCTGCCCTTTTTCCTTCTGACCTTAAGTTGTCAAAATGTTGAATAATGTACATGTACACATATGCAGCGAATGATATATAGCTCATCAGCAGGCGTACGGTAAACATTCGACCTACTTTATCTTACTGTACATTCCTCTTCTGTCAAAGGACCTGGCCTTTCATGATCAAGAGCCCAAAGAAGTATAGCAACCTGTCCTTCACAGAGGCCATGGACAAGTACAGGTGGTCAAAGAAAAGAGGGAAGTCCTTCAATGAGATGGTTCTACAGCTGCCCATTAACGTGCGCTGCTCCAGGTGGGGGCAGGAAGAGTGGTCGGTGAGTGTTCCGTCAGAGCTGGGGCTGAGGACCAGGCAGCTGGGGCTGAGGATCAGGCAGCTGGGGCTGGGGCTGAGGATCAGGCAGCTGGGGCTGAGGATCAGGCAGCTGGGGCTGAGGATCAGGCAGTTGGGGCTGAGGATCAGGCAGTTGGGGCTGAGGATCAGGCAGCTGGGGCTGGGGCTGAGGATCAGGCAGCTGGGGCTGAGGATCAGGCAGTTGGGGCTGAGGATCAGGCAGTTGGGGCTGAGGATCAGGCAGCTGGGGCTGGGGCTGAGGATCAGGCAGCTGGGGCTGAGGATCAGGCAGCTGGTACTAATCTGGTGCTATCAATTCGTCTTTGATGGAAATACATATATGTCATCCACCAATGAAACTGTGCCCTTTCACTCTTCTGGGATGTTGATTTATATGAATTTTGTTTAAAGTTATTTGTTTAATTTGACTGTATAATATATGCTTGAATGTGCTTTGGCTAGTCATCTTCCTCAGTAGCTCAGTTGGTAGAGCATGGTGTTTGCAACGCCAGGGTTGTGGGTTCGATTCCCACGGGGGGCCAGCACAGAAACAAAAATGTATGAATTGAAATGTACTACTGTAAGTCGCTCTGGATAAGAGTGTCTGCTAAATGACTAAAAATGTAAAAGTAACTATATTTCATAGTTAATCCTATTTCCCTCTCTTTCTTTTCCCCTCCAGATTCAAGGGATGTTGGTGTCACCACCAGAGGTGAAGTCTGAAGTCAAGCCTCCCTCCATGGTGTGCCGTTCTGCCTCAGAGCCACACAGCGGAGTGGTTCTACTCTTTACATTGTGCCTCACATACTCCATAGTCCAGGCCTGTTTCAGCCTTTAGCCTATAGCCTATAGCCATGCAACTGTGTGAATCACACCACTCACTGTGGAATGAAATAGGATTGGTCATCAGAGGCGGAGTTATTAGAAGGAATCTTCCATCAGATGTGCTGATGTTCACATGGTGGATTTTTGGGGGGTTATTGTCTAATTATATATAAAAAAATACTTTAAAAAATGTTTTATGTCCAAGAGTTAATAAATGTTTATTTAGTGTTGTATTTTGGAAGTAGTAGTATTACCTATGGTCAAGATGGTCAAGTTTAGGTCGGTAGTTATTTACGTTGAGTGTAAGACCCTTTTTGCTAGTATTGCCCATGACACATTCTTCATAAAGCCTATGATTTATGGATAAATTGCCCAGAATTTAGGCCTGCAATATAGTCCAAATACCAGTGAAATTCTCCAGAACTGATTCAAATAATTGACAAGGCTACATAGAAACATATAGATGTCTCAGGGTCGTTTCAGTACTGTAAGGCCACTGTTACAGCCTTGGTCACCCTGGTACCGCTAGGAACATCTCTCCCTAAGGCCGCAGTGCTGCCAGCACCGCTAGTCCGACTTACAGCGATTACTCTGACTGAGTAACTCCAATGTGCCAATGTCCCATACAGTCGCAAACAGGGGAAAAAGGAAGGTCTCATTCTTGCTTTTCAGTTAGGAGTAGTTGGAGAGAAGAGTCATGGAATATGGAATACTGTGTTATTTCCAGACCATGTGGATGACATTGGAATGAATGGTTGATTGAATGGATGAGTGGATGGATTTTTTTTCATCTAATGGATACAGCAAGATACATCAGTGGGATAGGGACGGGAAAAGGAGGTATGTGAATTATTAGATTACATGGGACATTGATGAAAAGGTATTACCATCATTATCTTTATTCTGTTGAGTGTTTTGTTTCTCTTTGTGCCTCTAGTAAGGCGTGGATAGCTATGAAAAGGAGGTTTTCTGAACGGGGATGAATTTCCCACCATTTACAGTGTGGGATTGATATGAATTGTTTGAGAGAGTCATGGGTGAAAACATGATCTTTTTTCCCCCGTTCGGCTACCTCTCTGTCTAACAGTTCTTCTATCTATGTTGTTCTATGAGTCTGTGCCGACTTTCCTCTCTGTTTCTGTGGTGCATGACATAGAGGTGATACCATACAATACTGAAAGTATGAGATAGTATCCATCCACTCTCTCTCAAAACGGGCAAACCAAGACCACCCAAATTTAAAAAGGGATTTGTTTTTCTTTATGCCAAAACCAGAAATCCAAGTTAATTGAGGATTCCCTGATAGTCATATTGGTCTGTATGCATTGAGGTGACCTTTTTTTAAATGATTTTCACCCCATGTAAATCTAATTAGTATAATAAAAAATCTCCATCAAAATCTGTATGTTTAAGCAATCATTGGCAGGTTTAACAATGGTACATCCACAACTGAGAATATTGCAGAAATTTGAAAACAAAAAACATTTTGAGGAGCCTTGTAAGAGGCATCCTGTTGCGAAGTGAGAAGCCATGTAAGAGCATTGCAAAGTTATTTGGTTTTCCTGGCCGTAAGTGCCCTTGTCAAATGCCATCAGACATGAAAGAGGCTCTCTAAAGATGGGCATGTTAAGAATAAAGTATGTGGCTGTGGTGCATCAGAGTAAATTGGTGTAATCCATCCAATGATGTTGTTGGATCAAATTGAATTTACTCCTTAGGCCACTTCCTCTGTTGCTACTACTACTACTACTACTACTACTACCACTGCTACTACTACTACTACTACCACTGCTACTACTACTACTACTACTACTACTACTACTACTACTACTACTACTACTACTACTACTACTACTACTACCACTGCTACTACTACTACTACTACTACTACTACCACTACCACTACTACTATTACTAAACTGAATGTCACTATGTCAATGTTACACAGATATAATTAACCATAGCGGATTATTTTCATTTATTTGACATCAAAGCTAGTCCTTTTTGGGTAGCGACATGTTTTTTTGGGGTCCGTATTTTCCAGATATCAATTCCAAACGCATCCAGCAGAGGTCAGTATTCACTAGCAAATTGCTGCATCTCGTTCTCAGACCAACACAGAAATAGTGTAAGCACATGAAGACATCCCTATGACAAGTATCTCAGTGTGATATTGGAGACACTTGACTTTCCATAGTAAGCCTTGTAATGTATGCATCATTTAAATCCAATATCAAAAGTATGACATCTCCTTTACGTCAGACGGCGTAGTACAAAGTCTTGGGCCAGGATGCCTGCCAAATGTCTTTTTTTATTAGGAGCTCTGTCCTGCACTGGGTTTGACTTGCTGACTAACCTTTGGATATGAACACAGTGATCCCTCATAACATATCCATCCTGTACAGTATGTCTCAGACACAGACAGACACAATCCCTCTGTCTGGGAGCTGCATGGAAACTTTTGTTCCAAATTCGTGGTCAGTCTCGAGGGGCAGGAACCCTCCGCTGAGTCATCTGAACCTGCGAGGTCGTCACTCATGTTTGGGAGACCGTTGGTTCCTCTTCCTGTAACAGAGAGATGATTATTGAGCCCAGAGGAAGGTAGTGAGAGAGACTCAGACCACTGTCATTTCTCAAGGCCTCGCAGACTGCTGTGGGTAGTGTGTAAACACACTCATCTGGCCAAACCAATGGGGAAGGACCTTTTCTCATCCTACCTCTATCCTTTCTCCTCCTCTCTTCTCCTGTCCTTGGACCTTTAACAGCAGCAGACTCACGGTCAACAGCTGGCACTCCTCGCGAACAGCATTCGCTGGCCCTCAAGCTGCGGAGACATGCTTATATAAGACAAGAAGACTGCACAAGTCTCCTACTGCAGAAGGTGCCGTTTTCTCCTGGCTGGCTGGAGGATATGGATGGAAACAAATGTCGATGCCTTTCTGAGGCCTATTATGTGAAGTCCTGCTTTGATGCTGCTCAGCACAGGATGAGGCAGAGGCAGCAGGGGAATTGAAAAGGACATACAACTCATTCCTCACTCATGCAGTATGAGGCCAGGAGAATGGCAACACAATATATATATTTGCTACAGACTTAATCAAAAGCACACAGTGTAGGCTATACTAAAGACTTTTTATCGTTTGTTTGGATGTCCGTCTGACAACACATACAACATTAGGCTTTTGGTGTTGTTTATCTAATTCAAATGAACAGTAAATAAAACTGTCATAATTGCACATAATAATATTTCACTTCTGACCAAAGTCGACTCCCAAGACCGTGTGTGATGTATTTATACTGTAGATAACATTGAAGCCCTTGAAGTGGGGTTTCTAAAAACCCGATCTGAGTCCTCCTCCTCTGGTCTTTGAACCTTGACTTTTCTCTCATCCGCCCCATGGTCTTTGTTGTCTCTGTACATTGCTATGGTTTTTGTCCAGAGGCTAGAGTCTAGTCTGGGAACCATGGTTTCCTCATTACTGGAAGCATGCCATCCTGCTATATAAATTGGATAGGAGGTTCTGAGAACACATTGACCTACATTTTAGAGAAAAAAAAACTGCACCCAAACCAGCTTTAGTTGGTTGGTTCCAAGTTCCAACATCAGACAGTATCAGCTAATACGGGCCCTGTAAGAGTACTTACTCTCAGCCACTAGCTAATAGCTTTCAGAGCCACACTCCACATCTGCAACAAATATGCTCCAAATAAAACTCTGACTACAAAGCTGTGTAAAATCATAAATGTTGATTTAGATTTTACTTGATAGGACTATTTTAACAAGATTTCCCCAAAGGAGATTCCCATACATGTATGTTTATGCAGGTGGTATATCATGAAACAAGCACATAGGCTGAGGCTCAGCTTTTCCACTCACTTCTCTATAAAGTAAACTTAGCAAAACTATTTTTGATACACAGCTGCACTTAACTCAAAGACAAGAGATGTTACCAGAAGTAACACACAATGGGCATGGTCTTTCTTATAGCCAGAGGGTTTTATAGTTGGGATGGTTGATAAGATACAAGCCACACAAATAACTGGCCAATGGGAAGAAAGAGGGATCTGGTTTAACCAACCACCAGTCTCTTAACTGGGTAGAGCTAAGGATCCTGGCCCAGGGCCTGGAGAAGTGTCTCCTTGGGAGTATCTCAATGGCATACTCCTCGTGTCCTCTCTCCTTTCTCCTTCACAAAACCCATTGGATGAGAAAGCCAGTGGTCCCTCCCCTCTGACCTTCTCCTCCAACGGGTTTTGAGAAGGAGGCAAGAGAGAGGAGAGAGAACGCAAGGAGGATGCAATTGAGATTCTCCCCTTGTAAATAGAGGGCTCTGGGTGAGTACCACACGTGAGTAACATAAATACTCCATGACTAAACTGAGTTATATTCACTTCAATCATATATCTCACTTTCAATTGATGAGCATAGGGAAATAGCCAGGTGATTTGTCGTATATTCCAATAAGCCAGATGTCCTGAGTATGTTATGCTGACAGTATTTTTAGGCCTTGCTTAAGCCCACGGGAAATATATCTCTTTATTTACCTTTTCACGAGCGGGAGGAAATAGCTGCAGACCAGCAGCTACAACTGTGTTGGCATCGTACATTCCTGCTCTGCCCAATAAAGTGGCCCCCACTGGTAATACCCATGGCCCCATGAAAATAGAGCCTCGCAAGAACACATTCCAACAGATTCATCGAACCCCCAAAGGAATGTAAACTTTACTTTGGAGCCGGTCTGTTGTTCATTCTGTACTAGATCTATGTACCAGGGAATTTTGTATTTGCTATGAATGTGTGCACTGCGGTGGCTGCTCTGAGAAGGCATATTTGAAAAACGTAATAAATAAAGATGAGATCCCTCTCCCCATCTCTCTGTGCAACTGGCACGTTTTAACATAAAACCACTTTTATAGGAAGGCTTCAGTATACCGGTAAATATTGATGTTTTGCAATGACTTCCAGCAATTTGTGGCTGTCGGCCAAGAGTTAAATATGCCCCTGGTGTTTTTCAACTGAAGTCACTCTCCCAGGCAGTCTTTGAAGTTGTTGGTCTGCTCTCAAAATTGGACAGAATATTTCATTTGGCGGGTGCGGTTTCGGGCTAATATATTTGTTTCACGTCAATAGCACGCCTGGCCTGACAGCCATCATGGTGCAATTGGCGGTAATGAAACACTGGAGAGCATTAGGACAGAAAACAACATACCCCATATTGCCTTCTAATGCATGACAGGGATGCATAATTGTTTTTTGTCTAAAATACACAGACAAATGTTTGCACAGGACCAGGAGTATTTTGAGACACTTTAACAGCAGAGAGGCAAGCGTTAAGTACTCAGTGAGTACTATCTATGCCTCCTGTCATCACAGGACCCAAACAACAGCCAGGCAGCCAGCCACTCACTGTCCAGCGCACTTTCCATGTCCACCATGATCAAAAGTACACAGCAAGGTCGACCGCATTCCACTGTAGTCTGTGAAAAATCAGAAACATTTGATCCGCCAGTGTCAGTGGCGCACAGCATGGCTACATTGTGTCCTGTCACCATCTGCAACAACAGCCCTTCCGTTGACCTTTCCTCTCTGCCCACTTCCCAGGATAAGCCTGTGTGAGGACTATGTACATGGTTGACAGCTGTGTTTTCCCCCTTCCATTAGCGATGTTGAAAGTGAACTGCTTTCGTTGAGTTAGGGTTAGATGTGTATTTGAAATTCATATTTGCAGGACAAGGTGCACTCCTGAGTAGAGTCCCATGTTCCTACTTCCTCCTATAAAAGTTGGATGTGGTTAAGATGTGGTGGAGACCACACAAATGCCACAGGATGCCAGTGGTATACAGGATGGTGAAAACACGGTGAGGCGAAGGTCTCATAAACAAACGGCTGTAGTTCAGCACTCCTCCCCAGTACGTTCTCAGCTAACGTTGCCAAAGTAAATGAAGTAGACTATTACGAGTTATCTACATGGCCTGAGTCCGTTACCATGACGACAGACTGTGTTTGCTTTTGTAATTACACAGTACACTAAGGAAGGGAAAACATTGATCGTTGTATAATTGAAACCCTTGACCCTGCGTTGTGGTTGTACAGGAACCACTATTGAGCAACCGCACAAGGGTGGTCTCACAAATCATTTCCACTGTAACCAGAGAGAGAGACCCTGAAATACAGGAGTGATAAAACATTTCATTGTGACAATAAGATTTAAGATTACGTTGGGCCCCTTTATAAAGCGTGCAACCCACAGGACTGTGGGTCCATTGCTCGTACATTAAGCAGATCCCAGACCATTCCTGACTGCACCATGAATGCAAACCTACTGGTTTTCTCCGAATCATCTAACGGTGGAAGGGGACTTCCGGAGAGAGTTGATTTACGTATTTCTATCAGGGGTGGGGTTGGACAGGGGTGGGTATGTTGGATGAGCGAGAGGCCATGGGTCAGGTCATGATGTCTGGTCTGGGCGGATGAGGAAGTGAAGAGAGCCCCAGCGCGTTCTCCCATCGAGTGCACATCCGTAGCACCTAGCTGACTGCAAACACCACGGCTGCAGCTGTCAAAATGAGACGCACAAAACATCCCCCTGGTTGCACGCCCTCTGTTTGTTCATAGGACACCGTTACTTTCGTCACGTCACACTCACTGAGATACGCAGACATTCTCGTTTCCGCTTCCGTGTTTTTTTTCCCCCCTCTGAGTTTTTCCACCTGTGTGGTTTGAGGGGATATTCTGTAGTACTATTGTGGCAGAGGTGATCAATGTTAGATTCCCACTGGATTTGGTTATTTCACAACCTAGCTGTGGAGGGAGGGAAAAAAAGTAAGTTCCTTCAGACTCCGACACTACTGTAACCCAAAACAGGTATGTTTATTCCCCAATAGGTTATTGCTCTTCTCAAACCAGTTTGAGCTGACCCTCTACAGGACATAGCCCCACAGCATCAAAATATATTTTTAATCAAGTGGTCAAAAGCAATTGCACAAACATTCTAAAGTAGCTTACGAAAACACCCTCCCAGACCCAGGGAAGAGAGAGGCCTTCTTCTGTCGGCTGGAATGCATACTAGGCCTTCTTTCCACATTTGCCATAACACAGGATCTCTTTGTAACCCGCCCGGCAACCACGCGGTATGGTGGAACTTGCAGGAATTTGGACCTGTTTTTCCTGAAGAAAGCAGAAGTCGTTTGTTTTCCTCACAATGTTTCAATATAGTTCACTTTAGGTACAGTGGGGGGGGGAAGTATTTGATCCCTTGCTGATTTTGTACGTTTGCCCACTTACAAAGAAATGATCGGTCTATAATTTTAATAGTAGGTTTATTTGAACAGTGAGAGACAGAATAACAACAAAAAAATCCAGAAAAACGCATGTCAAAAATGTTATAAAATGATTTGCATTATAATGAGGGAAATAAGTATTTGACCCCTCTGCAAAACATGACTTAGCACTTGGTGGCAAAACCCTTGTTGGCAATCACAGAGGTCAGACGTTTCTTGTAGTTGGCCACCAGGTTTGCACACATCTCAGGAGGGATTTTGTCCCACTCCTCTTTGCAGATCTTCTCCAAATCATTAAGGTTTTGAGGCTGACGTTTGGCAACTCGAACCTTCAGCTCCCTCCACAGATTTTCTATGGGATTAAGGTCTGGAGACTGGCTAGGCCACTCCAGGACCTTAATGTGCTTCTTCTTGAGCCACTCCGTTGTTGCCTTGGCCGTGTGTTTTTGGGTCATTGTCATGCTGGAATACCCATCCACGACCCACTTTCAATGCCCTGGCTGAGGGAAGGAGGTTCTCACCCAAGATTTCACGGTACATGGCCCCGTCCATCGTCCCTTTGATGCGGTGAAGTTGTCCTGTCCCCTTAGCAGAAAAACACCCCCAAAGCATAATGTTTCCACCTCCATGTTTGACGGTGGAGATGGTGTTCTTGGGGTCATAGGCAGCATTCCTCCTCCTCCAAACACGGCAAGTTGAGTTGATGTCAAAGAGCTTCGTTTTGGTCTCATCTGACCACAACACTTTCACCAGTTGTCCTCTGAGTCATTCAGATGTTCATTGGCAAACTTCAGATGGGCATGTATATGTATTCTTGAGCAGGGGGACCTTGCGGGCGCTGCAGGATTTCAGTCCTTCACGGCGTAGTGTGTTACCAATTGTTTTCTTGGTGACTATGGTCCCAGCTGCCTTGAGATCATTGACAAGATCCTCCGTGTAGTTCTGGGCTGATTCCTTGCATGGAGCCCCAGGCTGAGGGATATTGACAGTTCTTTTGTGTTTCTTCCATTTGCGAATAATCGCACCAAATGTTGTCACATTTACATTTACATTTAAGACATTTAGCAGACGCTCTTATCCAGAGCGACTTACAAATTGGTGCATTCACCTTATAATATCCACCTTCTCACCAAGCTGCTTGGCGATGGTCTTGTAGCCCATTCCAGCCTTGTGTAGGTCTACAATCTTGTCCCTGACATCCTTGGAGAGCTCTTTGGTCTTGGCCATGGTGGAGAGTTTGGAATCTGATTGATTGATTGCTTCTGTGGACAGGTGTCTTTTTTTACAGGTAACAAGCTGTGGTTAGGAGCACTCCCTTTAAGAGTGTGCTCCTAATCTCAGCTCGTTACCTGTATAAAAGACACCTGGGAGCCAGAAATCTTTCTGATTGAGAGGGGGTCAAATACTTATTTCCCTCATTAAAATGCAAATCAATTTATAACATTTTTGACATGTGTTTTTCTGGATATTTTTGTTGTTATTCTGTCTCTCACTGTTCAAATAAACCTACCATTAAAATTATAGACTGATCCTTTATTTGTCACTGGGCAAACGTACAAAATCAGCAAGGGATCAAATACTTTTTCCCCCCACTGTATATACTGTATGTGTAAATTGCATGTATGTTTGCATTACTATACACTGACTATACAAAACATTAAGAACACCTGCGCTTTCCATAACATAGACTGACCAGGTGAATCCAGGTGAAAGCTATGATCCCTTATTGACGTCACTTGCTAAATCCACTTCAATCAGTGTAGATGAAGGGGAGGAGACAGGTTAATTAAAGAAGGATTTTTAAGCCTTGAGACATGGATTGTGTATGAGGGCCATTCAGAGGGTGATTGGCTCAGTTGGTAGACCTTTGTGCTTGCACTGCCAGGGTTGTGGGTTTGTTTCCCAGGGCCACCCGTATGTAGAACGTACACAAACATGACTGTAAGTCGCTTTGGATAAAAGCATCTGCTAGATATTGTATTATTATATGTAGTACAAAATATTTAAGTCCCTTTAAACTGGGTATGGTAGTAGGTGCCAGGCACACTGGTTTGTGTCAAGAACTGCAACGCTGCTGGGGTTTTCACGCTCAACAGTTTCCCATGTGTATCAAGAATGGCCCTCCACCCAAAGGACATCCAGCCAACTTGACACAACTGTGGGAAGCATTGGAGTCAACATGGGCCAAAATCCCTGTGGAACGCTTTCGACACCTTGTAGAGTCCATGCACCAAGGAATTGAGTCTGTTCTGAAGGTAACTCAATAACATGTTATTAATGTTTGGTATACTCCGTGTATAGCTAGTATGTATGCTCCCTGGTACATGTGCACATTTTAAGCAAACACCAAGTTCACCTGTTTGAACTGGGATCAGGTATAAATAGGAACGAGAGACTTGACTAACTTTTTTAAATCAGTAAGTGGTGTTTGTTTTATTTAAGATTCCAAATGACGCTACTGGAACGAATGAACTTGCTCCTCCAACTGCCTGGCACACAGATGAGAGTAAATGATATCACATTTTAAGTCATGACTGAGTTTAAAATAATACAGGTTATTTTCAAGATATAAGAGAACATTTTACTTCTCGTCAGCCGTATGACATAGGGCCTAATTTCGGTCAGGTGCTTATGTGTACCCCTATATAGTTGATGCGCTCCTGCCATGCAATTATACAGTGGAAGCTGAATTCAAACTGGAGAGTTGGCACATCAGACTGTTGGGTTGCAGGTTAAGTTCAGAAGGTAAGATTCAACTAATTTGCTAATGAAAAACAGAAAATAATCCCAGTTTCTCAGACTCTTATTTTTTGTATTTCTATTAAATCGTCTTAAAGTTCCACCATAATCTGCCCCTCTTTCAATCATATAGACATTTGCCTGAATAACACATGGAATGTTCCAGCTTTCCCCCAAAGTAACAATGATGCCCGTTAACTTACAGAGGCTTAACGAGAGTAATTCAGACTTATCCCCGCTAGGGGTTTTAATGCTCTGTTCCCCTGATCCTACACTGCAGGACCAGAACAATGTATGTCTGTACCAAATGGCACCCTATTCCCTATAGTGCCCTGGGGATGGGGGGAGTAGTACACTACATAGGGAATAGGGTGCCGTTTGAGACACAGCCTAGCCTGTAAATCTTGGACACGAGAAAATGATTAGCGGCGCCTGACAGGCTTAATGCGGATCACTCACTGCCAACCAGGACGTTTACAGGCCTGGGCAATAGAGGCCCTTTCAGAACCCAATACTCTGTAGACGCTCATTAGCAGCACCATTAGCAAACAGTGACCCCAAATGAAGGAGCTACCATGAGGTAGCTACTTATAGTGCTCTCATAAAGATTGGTGAAATAGTGTCTCTGCTCGATTGAGCATGTACAGAATATACAATGGGGTCATATATACATTGGCTTTATGCCCATATACTTTTTAGGATGTTGTTTTTTTTTTACTTCAGGGAAAATATCTTAAATGCAGCAGCTCTGTTGGGAAGCAGTTGAATGCCTGCGTAGTGCATACGGTCACTTGGTCATTCTGAAAGCGGTTTGGCTCCCTATCAAGTGTTCTCAAATTGCCAGTTTCTTGAGCAGAACCTATCGCAAATCAAATAACATCACTCTTAAAATATCAGCCAGCTAGACTAGTCTGATGATTAACTGCCCATCGGAGCTGGAATATGCATGCACTCAAAAGTAAACAAGGTGAACTTCTTCAGTTTTCAGCAGAGCTAATATATTGAACAGATCCCAAGAGTTTATATAAGAGGATTCCTCCTCACATTTGTTTGGCTTGTGCAATACCGTACCAGTAAATTATCCATGTATTTTCCTCCTCCACAGCAGGCAGTTCACTAACAATGACATCACTGCCATTATCTTTGTGTTCATGATGAGGGAAAAGTAGAGAAATTAGATGAGGTAAACAAGCTGTCCCCAGGGCGCTGTGAGACGGCTCTGTTTACAGTACTGCACCGAGATGATTACTAGGGGTCTAGTAATACTTGGCTCAAATAAACCATAATGCATCCAGAGGAATTTAAACCTTGTCTTCTTCTGTGGTGAGGCAATGTCTTGGTGAGCTCATCCTCTGACTTTTGATGCTATTAGAGACTGGCTGGCTGCATGTTTCCTCTTTATCTTATCCCCGGGCCCCGGTCGTGTGGCTGTGTTGCGCTTGTGATACTCTGTATCACCTGAAATACCAGCCATAGTCATAAACATGGCCCAAGTTAAACTGGACTTCACCGCTGGCACACGTGAGACTCTGGCCACCACATGAGCTGCATTCGACCCTCATTTGTGTGAGGAGAAAAAACTTCATATGGGATAAAGCCCTCTTTAGAGGTTGTTTTTCTCTTTTCAATCCATTGAGAGTGACCTGAGGTAAACTGGCCCAATGGCGGGGCAGTCAATCCTGTGAACAACGTGGGGAATGTCCAGCTAGCTGGGGGCAGGAAAAGACAGTGTTGACCCCAGGCAAACACCAGCGGGCAACACAGCCCCTGACCCAATGTTGAAATATCCCATTCTGTACAAACAGTTCACACTTTTACAGAGGGAAAACAAATTCTCCCCAGTCTACCGTTTCTTTTTCCGAAGGGGAGTAATTTATCATGCTGAAAACATATCCTCCAGCCTAGGGTCCGTTTGCACATAGGGGTCAGGAGTCACATACGACTGGGGTCATTGGCAACAGCAGAGTATCTGGACCAGCAGCGCAGCCATTTATCTTGCTACTCAACGTTTGGGGGATATAAATGTCTCAGTGCGAGCCACAGAGAGGATGAAGATATTTTGTCACGCTGATATGTTGACATATAGGTTGTGGGCCGAAGCAGAAGGTGAAGTTGATCGATCCCCGTCGTGGGAAGAGCAGATTTTTTGTATATGACAGTAAAACATTCTAATGACGATTAAAACGTTTGTTGGTACCTTCAATTCTTGTACATTTTCTCATAAAATGTATATTTCAACTGCTGTCTGATGAAGAAGAACATGTATAGCTAGCTCCCAAAGACTGAGATAAGATAAATATTTGTTTTCGAGTGCACTTGAAATATGCAGCATGTAATACGAATTGTCTTTATCATATGAAGAGGGAACTCCATTGACCATTTAGACAATTTATTGAAAGCTAGCCAACGTTACAGTTTGACTAGCCTAGCCAGCTACAGTACATGTCAATATGTGTTTCATTAGCTATCTCTCTGTCTGTGAATTACATTTTTGAATCATGTTTTGGCATGATTATATGTCTCATTTCAAGTAACTAGCTGCAGGCTTAAAGAAACATTCAATCATATACATTGCATAGAAACCCAAAGCATGTACTGCAGATAGGGAATAGGATAGGGAATGCCATCCTTTGGAGAGAGGCATGATCCAACGTTGTTGTTATTAAAGCAGGCTACTGGTCACACACTCATCACTCATAGATAGTTGAGCAATATTTAATCCAATTTACAGTCACACCTGACACACCACTGTGGTGGTTAGCCTTGCTAAGATCTATGTGTGTGTGTGTGTGTGTGTGTGTGTGTGTGTGTGTGTGTGTGTGTGTGTGTGTGTGTGTGTGTGTGTGTGTGTGTGTGTGTGTGTGTGTGTGTGTGTGTGTGTGTGTGTGTGTGTGTGTGAAATACAATCGTCTCTCAAAACAGTTGTACAACATGCTCTGCAATAAGTTAACCAGAGTTCGATTTCTAAACCAGATGAGTTCTCAAAAAGCAGCTGCTCAATACCATGGTGGGCATGCATAATGTCGGAGTCATTGGACTATAAGGTATGGAGAATGATAAAGAACCTGTAGGATTATAGGAAAAAACAGTTGGGAAATAAATGTTTTGAGTTTCAAATACTAAATGTTCAGTGAATATGAGTATATTTAGAATGGTTTAAAGGATTAACTTTCCTACAAACCTTCTAAAAGTTGACGGTTCCGAATTCTTGCCAATCCATTCATTATTCTACTAACTATGATGAGTGTGAGACATGTTTTCCATAGTGTGCGTTTCCTCCATATACATTCCAACAAAGAACACCATCCCAATTAGTGATTCCCCATTTCGTTTGTATGGAGACAAATACCAAAGGTGTCTCAGGCTGTATTTCAAGTATCTAAATATAGTGTAACGTACCAATCAATGTTACTACAGACCCTGGTTTGATTCCAGGCTGTATCACAGCCGGACGTGATTGGGAGTCCCGTAGGCTGGCGCACAATTGGCCCAGCAAAGTCCTGGTTAGGGCTTGGCCCGGGTAGGCCGTCATTGTAAATAAGAATTTGTTCTTAAATGACTTGCCTAGTTAAATAAAGGTTAAATAAAAAATCTATAAAAAAATAAATGTTTATCAAGTGCCGTGGAGGGCACAATCTTACAATGTTGCAGTACAGAGATGAGAGCTTTGCCATCTATGCCAAAAGCCTGGGTCTCTGATTGAGACGGTATATTTTTCATCAACGCATGCTTCAGCATTCCCCTTTCTCTCTAGGAGCATTTGTATGCCTAGGTCCAATAGGCTTATGGAACGGATCCCACCCTGGTCACCAATGTACACTACCAGTCAAAAGTTTGGACACGCCTACTCATTCCAGGGTTTTACTTTATTCCTATTATTTTCAACACTGTATAATAATAGTGAAGACATCACAACTATGAAATAACACATATGGAATAATGTAGGAACCAAAAAAGTGATAAACAAATCAACATGTATTTTATATTTCAGATTCTTCAAAGTAGCCACCCTTTATCTTGATGACCCCCCCCCCCCCCCCCCCCTACACCGCTTCTACTCTCTGTTGTTATCATCTATGCATGGTCACTTTAATAACTCTACCTACATGTACATATTACCTCCACTAACACATTGACTCTGTACCAATACCCCCTGTATATAGTCTCGCTGTTGTTATTTTACTGCTGCTCTTTAATTACTTGTTACTTTTATTTCTTATTCTTATCCCAAAAAAATGTTGGTTAGAGGCTCGTAAGTAAGCATTTCTCTGTAAGGTTGTATCAGTTGTATTACCTGTTGTATTCAGTGCGTGTGACTAATAACATTTGATTTGATTTGATTTGATTCAGTATTATTCTACAATGTAGAAAATAGTAAAAATAAAGAAAAACCCTTGAATGAGTAGGTGTATCCAAACTTTTGACTGGTACTGAAGCTGATCGATGAAGAGAGAGAGACAAGTGCCTTAGCAAACTGCAATTCCTAGCTTGTGTGGTCCAGAGACGAGGGACAATATAATTCTCCCGACTGCATGTTACAATAGCACAATTACCTGTTTGTCACGTTAAACTGATTCTACATTGAATTTAGTCTTCGCGATGCTCAAGCAAGCGCGTGTATCCGTAGTTGGTATCCTTCAACTCTGAAATGCACTAAACTGTGTAAGACAAAACCCACAAAGAAATGACAATAGGCAAATGCATATGTCCTCTCAATGTGTACAGTGCCTTCAGAAAGTATACGTTCCCCTTGACTTATTCCACATTTTGTGTTATAGCCTGAATTATAATTGATTAAAATTAAATATACACATAGTGTAGATAATGACAAAGTGAGAACACATTTTTTGAAATGTTTGTACATTTATTGAAAATGTAATACAGAAATATCTCATGTACATCATTTTTCGCAGCCTTTTTTATGATACTCTAAATTGAGCTCAGGTGTATCCCATTTCATTTGATCATCCTTGAGACGTCACTACAACTTCATTGGAGTCCACTTGTGGCCAATTCAATTGTTTGGACATGATTTAGAAAGACCTTGGTCAGCGAGGTGACCACTCTCACAGAACTGCAGAGTTCCTTGACGGAGATGGGAGAACCTGTCAGAAGGACAACAGTATGCAAACATTTCTAAAAACTTGTTTTCCTTTTGTCATTATGGGGTATTGTGTGAGAGAAAAATAAATGTAATCCAATTTGAATTCAGGCTGTAACACAACAAAATGTGGAATAAGTCAAGGGGTACGAATGCTTTCTGAAGAAACTGTAAATAGTGACAGCAGAGCTAGTTCAGGACTTGGTGAATAGATCATGGGATACAAAAGTGAGAGACATTACTTAATAAAAATGCTCAAACAAGCATGTGTGTGTGTAGTGGGTGTTCTTCAACTCTAAAATGCACTACACTGTGTAAGACAAAATACACAAATAAAAAAGACAGCAGGTAAATGCATATGTGGTCTCAATGTCTAAATAGTGACGGCAGGGCTAGTTCAAACTGCAGTAGAATAGTTCTCACAGGTGAGTGAATTAGCCCATGATTGTTGAATATCACTTGGCGTCACACCCTGATCTGTTTCACCTGTCCTTGTGATTGTCTCCACCCCCCTCCAGGTGTCACCCATCTTCCCCATTACCCCCTGGCTATTTATACCTGTGTTTTCTGTCGGTCTGTGCCAGTTCGTCTTGCTTGCCAAGTCAACCAGCGGTTTTTCTCTCAGCTCCTGGGTCCCCCCCCCCCTTCCTGTCCTGTCCTGTCCTGTCCTGTCCTGTCCTGTCCTCCTGGTTTTGACCCTTGCCTGTCCTGACTCTGCCCGACCTCGTGCCTGCCTGCCGCCCTGTACCATTTTGGACTCTGCCCTGGCTATGAACTCTTGCCTGTCCCCTACCTGCCTTCTGTTTATCCCTTGGATTATAATAAATACCAGAGCTCAAACCATCTTCCTCCTGTGTCTGCATCTGGGTCTCACCTCGTGTCGTTATAACTTGGTTGATCTCTGGGAGCAGGACACAGGAGAGCTGAATAGATCATCTGAGACAAGAAAGAATCAAATAAATCCTCACAGCAAAGGAATGTAGTTTGTGATCTAGAAAATGAACATCATGCCAGTCTGAGGCAGGGTGCTCTGCAATCATCCTACTCCATATATTGGCAGGGATAATGTGGCATTTCTTGTCAGTATGAATGAAATTAGTGGGTCCTGCCTTGTTGACTGTATTAGATTTTCACTACTTGTCCTATAGATTTTTGTAGTCTTAAATTATTAGATGGAATAAATTGATAGCTGAAACGCTCCTTGTCCCGGAATTACATGCTATCTAGTGATAAAGCTATCAACTCCTGCTAGCTAGAAACAGATCTACTTGTAACTATCTAGCAAATGAGCAAGCTAGCTACATTCCTAAGGTTGGTGTGCTCTAAGTTGGGAGTCATTTTACAGCTTGAATTGATGGTATCCCGTTTCTATAACTAAATAGTTAGATTACAAATAAAGAAAAAATACTTTACCTGATAGTTTGTCAGACGGAGATCTCTCTCTCGTTTTGGTCTAGACTCTGGCCTTTATATGAGCTGTCAAATACTTTGGTCCTTCACAGACTTTACAGTGCATTGCTTTTTTTCCTTGAAATATCTTGAAAATGTTTTTTGGAGTAGTCTGTTTTGTTTAGTTTGTGTTCATAGTCGCAAGACTCGAGAGATTGTAAAGAGAACGATGCACATTCTCCCTCACAATCTGTTGCGCAATCCAATAGCTGAACAGTATGCTCATGATGTGGTCAGTGACATCTTCCTGGGTGTGCCATGCATGGGGTCCTTTAAATCTCCCAGGTGATTTGAACAGAGATGGCAGATGATAATGTACCTCACCCTACCTCATCCTATTGTCAGGCTGGCTGTTTTTCTTTCCCAGCACAAGCAGAAATGAACGTGTTAGCAGATTTAAGCCTGATTAGGGCCCTTCCCACCCAGGTCAGAGGGAGTCTGAACTGGGCCAAGCTATCAGGCCCATCTGGGTCAGCACACAGCTAGTGAGTCAACTCTAAAGAGAGGATAATATTATCATGGTCAGAAAACACCTGACAGAAATGCAGTTACTGGTTCCCACACTTGACCAGTTGACCACTGCCAGTCAGGGTCGAATCAGAGGAGATCCACTTTCCTGTGAAATGGTTCTTTGTAAGCGTGTGGTTTCAGAAGTATTGCGATATGGCAGAAAGGGGAAAGAGACGTCATGATTCAAGGGTCATGTTATATTTCCTGTATAACTGCAAGCTTCAAGTTTGTGTGGCTGTGAGCCTATTATTAACTACATTACAGAAGTGCTTACCGGTATGTTAAATTATTTCATTTTTTATTATCAACCCACACAGCAACCTGTACATGGGTTACAGAGGGGGGGACTGTTACAACTGAGTCTTTCTGTCTTGTCATTCATTTTAGTGTATGACACGCCGCATAAATCACAACTATAGAACGCAACATATGCAGGGTCACTTCCGTCTGACCCAAATGACCTCATCAGAATACCCGCTCCATGACATCACAGACGCTTAAAGAAGCGTCTTAATCTATAGAATGTGACCCCAAGGGCACCGTTTGAACTTCTGATACTGTCCAATATAGATGGAAGGCTACCATTATTCTGGCCACAGCTGCTCCAGAGAGCTGGTCTTACAAAAGGGCCATACAACTCTGAACTATATTTATAACTAGCCAGGCTTGTTTGGTATCCACGACACTCTTCAGTGAGGTCTGCAGGATAGCTCCATGCAGGGTGCTCATCATGACTGCTGTTTTTATTGAAGATCGCGGCTGGCATGGGAGGGCGAGTCACTACTACCTCCGTGCTTTGAGACCTCCGTGCTTTGTTTACAGTACCTGTTGCTTGGTGCTCATAGGCTGCTATAGAACATAGTCAATAATAGAATAACATAGAGCCGGCCCTCCGGGAACGAATAATACATTTTGAGAGGATGATGTCAAATGGATTTATGCTCCTTATTGATGTAACAGCCCCTTCTCTTTGTTTTCTCTGATTATTTTTATCTGCTACGGTCTTCATTTATAAGCACAGCTCCTGGATGGTCCTTGCAGCCTCATTTCCGCAGACCACAGGGACCTACGTCAAAACCCACATACACACACACATACCCCCGCAGCCCCACATTCACACGCCCTCGCAGCCACACACAGACACTCACTCAGAAACACACACACACACACACACACACACACACACACACACACACACACACACACACACACACACACACACACACACACACACACACACTCTCTTTCAGAAACACTTGTCTCCCAACGCTAGCTGGCCGTTTGGAGCACAAGTCTCCTTTTGCGTCATCATGCCACACACAGACTAACCCAAAATGATGGAGGGCCGGGGCCGTGAGCAGGGCAGACAGAAAGACACCCACGTAAAGCAGGGAAACCCAAACACACAGGGTGTGGGCGTACAGTCAGTGGTGTTCCTCTCTGCCAAGGACAGACTGTTCACCACAATCAGGATGTAGAAAGGTGGTTGGGCCGGAAGCTGGACATTGTTATTTGAATTTGTACTCATACACAAGTTGTACATACACTTTTAGAAAAAAGGGTTTGAAAAGGGTTCTTCGGCTGTCCACATAGGAGAACCCTTTTTGGCTTCACATAGAACCCTTTTGGGTTCCATATACAACCATCTGTGTAAAGGGGCCTACATGGAAACCAAAAAGGGTTCTACCTGGAACCAAAAGGTTCTACCTGGAACCAAAAATAGTTTTTCAAAGGGTTTTCCTATGGGGACAGCCAAATAACCCTTTTAGGTTCTAGATCGCACCTTTTTTCTGAGAGTGTGTTGTATTGATTATGATGTACAGTAGCTAACAGTGAAATAACCTGCAACAGCAACCCATGTAGTTTACTTCTGTTGATTAAGTTCATCTCTAATGCAACAGATGCCAGGGAGATTAGCATTATTAGAGTGTGCAATATCAGAAGGGGCTGTACATTATGCTGACCACTGAATCACCTCACATACTGAATAAGACTGAGCCCCATCTCTGATTCAGAGGGGTTGGGTTAAATGCGGAAGACACATTTCAGTTGAAGGCATTCAGTTGTACAACTGACCAGGTAACCCCCTTTCCC